>NC_136262.1:131265723-131295723 GCF_964187855.1 Myxine glutinosa | reverse complement strand
TTAGAACACCTCAATTTTTCCAGATTTTATTGAAATTTACGCAGTTTAATGTCTCAATGTACTCTGAAATTAAGCATAGAACAAATAGACAATTGGCGATAAAAAAGAAATCATAGAATCATTTTGTTTAACAAAATTTGATTGAATTTTTGACTCAGCAAAGTCACCACCTTTTGCAGATATAACCGCCGAACACACTCGTGGCATTCTTTCTACAATGGAAATCAAATATTGTTCGGGAAGTTCTTCCCAACACTGTTGTAGAAGTTCCCACAAATGTGTTGCACTTGTAGGTTGCTTTGCTTTCACCCTTCTGTCCAGTTCATCCCAAACCAGCTTGATGGGGTTGAAGTCTGGAGACTGTGCTGGCCATTCCATGATTTGAAGCCTACCGTCTTGTTCTTTTCCTCGAAGGTAGATTTGACATAGCCTGGAGGTGTGTTTGGGGTCATTATCTTGTTGAAGGATGAACCCCTGACATACCAGGCGTATACCAGAGGGTATTGCATGGCGCTGCAAAATGCTGTGGTAGCCCTTTTGGTTCAGGGTGCCAGTCACTCTGCAAGTCGCCGACTCTGGATCCAGCAAAACAGCCCCAGACCATCATGCTTCCTCCTCCATGTTTGACAATTGGTGTCACACACTGAGGAACCATCCTTTCGCCTACTCGACGGCATACAAAAACCCTGCGTGATGAACCAAAGATTTCAAATTTTGATTCATCAGTCCATGAGACCTTCTTCCAGTCTTCAGTAGTTCACTGGCAGTGCTTCATGGCCCAGGCAAGCCTCTTTTTCTTATTTTGCCATCTTAGCAATGGCTTTCTTGCTGCCACTCGACCTGTCAAACCTGCAGCTCAAAGTCTTCTCTTCACAGTTGAAACTGAGACTTGCTTACTTCGACCAGTGTTAAGCTGTGCTTGAAGCTGTTGTCCTGTGAGCCGCCTATCATGCAACCTCTTGACTCTCAGAAACTTGTCTTCTGATTCTGTTGTGGCTTTGGGTCTGCCAGACCTCTTCCTGTCAGAGTTTCCTCCATTTTCCAATATACTACTTCCTGCAGTGCAATATTGTCCAAATAATGCTTCAGTGGGTGTAATAACAGTCTGTTCCAATACTGCTTTTATACAGACAGGGGGTTTGTAATCAAGTAATCAGCAGAGGTTGGGATACCTGTAGGAATTGTTTGCATCAACTTTCAAGGCTTAATTTACTTGCATTGTTGCAGAACAGCTGCAAGTTGTTAACCCATTACTTGTTCCCTGACAAAGGCCTTTTTTTTACAATCTAACTGTGCAATTTGCATTATTTTCCCGTTTTTGCTAACCTAAGCTTTTTTTTTTTAACCTCGAGCAGTTTACTGCTTACCTTTGTACCATTTCAGGTTATTCACTGGACATTAAACTGCGTAAATTTCAATCAAAATTGGAAAAATTGAGGTGTTCTAAAACTTTTGACTGGTAGTGTATATATATTAAGTAATGACTTGCGGTTGGGATTAAAATCAAATGAATCCATCTTGAGTTCTCCAACCTTTAATGATTTAAAGTTTATTGTGGAATTGCTTTTTTTAAATTGCTGATTGATCAAAGATGAATGATTTTAATGTTCAAAAACCTTGAATTGTTTATTTTGCTCATTAAAGGTTGGAGAACTCAAGATGGATTCATTTGATATATATATATATATATATATATATATATATATATATATATATATATATATATTGCACCCCATCTGTATTTATGCACAACAGTCTTGATTTAGGAAAACCATGTGCTCCTGAAAAGTAGTTCGTAAAGTGAAAGTTCGTAAATCGGGAGTGATTTTACCATCAATATACAGTGATATAATATAAAGGAGGGATGTGTTCCATCAAAAATATTTTCAACTCCAAAATTCAATCATGGTGGAGAAAATAATAAATAAGGTACAGTAACAATAATAATAATAATAATAATACAAATAATAATAATAATTATAACAATGATAAATAACATATAACCACCTTTAGAGGCCATTTTTCCCCGCAAAGCAGGGGTTGGCCTTTTTCGGGAACCGTGGTTGTTGTTGTTTTTTGGTCCCCTTTTTGAAGCAATGTTTTACGGCCGGATGCACTTCCTGACGCCAACCCTTTTTGCTGCCTTTAACGACAACCAGGGAATTACCAGTGAACTGGTACTCAATTAGCCGACCTCAGAAGGATGAACAGGCTGAGTCAACCCCCCTGGCGTTAATTCAGCGATCTACTGGGATTCGAACCCAGGATCCTAGGTATCCTAAGCCGGCACCCTAGCCGCTAGCCCAACACCAGGGTTGGGTGTTGATAATGATAATAACAATGATAAATAACATGAACAATACAAAATAATAATGATAGTAATCATTTTTATTATGAAGTTGGAATTTGCATAAGGTTAACAAAATTAACAAACCTTTGCATTGCACTGGAAGGTGTCACATATTGAGTACATGCCTCGATATTTTCTTTGTTATTGCGTCTTGTAATCACCATTGTATTTGCAAGTCCAAAATCATGCGCAATATCCGTAAGGTGGGAACCAGCATCAAACTTTCTTAGAATTTTTAATTTTCTTTCGAACGATACCACTTTCCAGTCTTTCTATCCACAAGTATTACTTCATTGAGCACTTATCTTCCTTTTAGGAGTCACAGTTATAGATTAATAATGCACAAGAATGTTTAAATAGAGTAAATAAAATGCACTTTAACATGCACTTCAGCACAAACACAACACAAAGCAGGGGTATATATATATATATATATATACATACATACAGTGCATGCAGAAAGTATTCAGACCCCTTCACTTTTTTCACATTTTGTTATGTTGCAGCCTTATGCTGAAATCGTTTAAATTCATTTTTTCCCCCATCAATCTACACTCAATACCCCATCATGACAAAGAGAAAACAGGATTTTAGAAAGATTTGCAAATTTATTAAAAAGAAAAAAATGAAATACAGTTTTTACATATCTCAAATACACTGAAATACAGTTCCGTTGAACTTGGGGACGACTAAGAAGAAGACGTTTGTTGGTCAAAAGCTTGTCAAATTAAAGGTCGACGTCCTGAAGCGACGTCCACGTCTGATTTAATCTCCCGATTATATATACAAGGACGTGCCCGTACGTAGGTACGTGGTACGTGCCCGTTCCTTGCCAAAAAAAAAAAAAAAAATGTCTTCGCCCATGCATGCATGGGCGTTAATCGGGCCTATATCGGCAGAGTTATTATAAACGTGTACTACAATCGATCGTACCTTACAACAATCAACACAGATTGCAACGTCAAATAAATGAATACGCTCTCAAATGTGCCGTCCGAGGCAGCGTCTGCTCGCCACGTTCAGCGTCACTATGACTATCCGTAAGTCCGGAAGTGACGTCCTCATTTGACTGTCCGGAAGGTCGCATATCGCAGTTACGATGAATCGCAAATTAGTTTTAATTAGTTTTAAAACATAGTTTAACGCCAACATAGCACCAACATAGTTTGCCAACGTGAAATAAATGAATACGCTCTCAAATGTGCCGTCCGAGGCAGAGTCTGTTGGCCACGTTCGGCACACGTGATAGCTCGCTGCTCTCTGATTGGTTGAATCGTTTTTTGGACATAGCTCGGTAACTACTTCTCCGATTAATATGAAACCTTGAAAAGGCACATCCTCAGGTCCCCAGCAATATACCTGGCAAGTTTCAAGTATATCGGACCCGTGGTTGTCGAGAAACAGCGGTCACAGACACACAGACATACAGAGATTACTGGAATTATAGATAGATATATATACAGTCACGTGAAAAAGTAAGTACACCCCATGTAAAGTTTTGATTTTTTCAACATATTTCAACATACAGCTATTTGATCTTCATTTCAACAATATTGATAGATAAAGGTGATATAATATGACGAATATCATGAAACATTTACATTTTGTAGTCCATTGTATAAATTAAATAAACATGAATGCAAATTTCGCATGTGGAAAACGTAAGTACACCCCTACATTTATCACTACTTCAAACACCTAAAATTAGAATCAGGTGCACCAGCTCAGGTGCAAATGATTAGAACATCGTTAGAGAGGATCTTGGAGGAACCTGTCTTATTTAAACCTCAGCCATTTAGTTTGGTTTGCTCTTTGTTGTTGAAGTGTGCGGCGTCACCATGCCTAGATCAAAAGAGCTCTCTGAGGCCTTCAGAAAGAAGATTATAGATGCCGACGAGTCTGGGAAGGGATTAAAAAAGATCTCCAAACAATTTGAAATCAATCATTCAACTGTCCGGAAGATCATCTACAAGTGGAGAAGATTCCAAACAACTGCCAACTTGTTCAGGCCAGGCCGCCCCAGCAAGTTCAGCCCAAGAGCAGACCGCAAGGTGCTGAAAGAAGTCTCAAAGAACCCCAGAATGTCATCACGGGACATACAGGTAGCTCTTGCCACTGTTGATGTCAAAGTGCACGAGTCTACCATTAGAAAGAGGCTGCACAAATTTGATCGACATGGGAGGTGTGCCAGGAGGAAACCTTTGCTGTCCAGAAAGAACATCAGGGCAAGACTAAAGTTTGCCAATGAACACCTAGGCAAAGACCAACGCTTCTGGAACAATGTGCTCTGGACAGATGAGTCAAAGGTAGAGCTATTTGGCCACAGTACCAGAAGACATGTTTGGCGAAAACCAAAGACAGCATTTGACCACAAGAACCTGATACCAACTGTAAAGCATGGTGGTGGAAATATTATGGTTTGGGGCAGCTTTGCTGCATCAGGGCCTGGGCAGCTCACCATCATAGAATCCACTGTGAATTCTTCATTGTACCAGAGGGTGCTTGAGGATAATGTGAGGCCATCTGTCGGAAAGTTGAAGCTCAACCGAAGGTGGACCTTGCAACATGACAATGACCCTAAACATAGCAGTAAATCCACCAAGGAATGGCTGAAAAGAAAGAAATGGAGGGTTCTGGAATGGCCAAGTCAAAGCCCGGATCTAAATCCCAACGAGATGTTGTGGGGGGGATTTTAAACGAGCTGTGCATGCAAGAAACCCCTCAAACATCGCACAGCTGAAAGAATTCTGCATGGAGGAGTGGGCAAAAATTTCTCCCAGTCGATGTCAGAGACTGGTAGACAGTTATAAGAAACGCCTACTTGAGGTTGTTTCTGCCAAAGGGGGCAATACCACCTATTAGAGCCAAGGGTGTACTTACTTTTTCCACATGTGAAATTTGCATTTGTTTATTTAAATTATACAATGGACTACAAAATGTAAATGTTTCATGATATTTGTTATATTATATCACCTTTATCTATCAATGTTGTTGAAATGAAGATCAAATAGCTGTATGTTAAAATATGTTGAAAAAGTCAAAACTTTACATGGGGTGTACTTACTTTTTCAAGTGACTGTATATATATATATATATTGTATGGGGTGCACTGCAAGAGATATGTTTCATCGTACATCTCTGGTCCATGTATTTTTCATTTTTAATACAAGATTGAGGTGAAAGAGGGTAAAAAAGCATAACACAGAGTGGGGCCACAGTTAGACACAATCAAGGGAAATAATGAACTCGAAAAGAGGAGAAAGGGAAGAAAGATGGAGACACCGTTACCTGTCAAAAGAGCGATGGTTTAGGTGAGGTTGGATTAATGTCGGTAGAGAACATTGTGGGTACGGGTGGGGGTGACATAAGATGGTCGTGCATTGCCTGCTTGAGGCACCGGAGGGAGTGCAATTCAATTTCCTCAGGAAAGCAATTCCACAAACGTGAGAAGAGAGAAACAAAAGAGTGCAGGTGAGCAGTAATCTGCATTTTGGGAGATTAACCTGCAGAGAGCTTACTGGAAGAACACGTGCATTCTGGATTTGCTGTGGAGGGAGAGGGATGGGAGAACAGAGGATCTTGAGCGTAGAAAAGGTAGTAAAATCAACAAAGGTCAACAAGAGGTCAACAAACAATCTACGATATGAGACAACAGGGTTTGTGCTTCGGCCTCATCGTTGGAGATGCTAATAATGTTGAATGCTTTGCATTCCACAGAATCCAGGAGAGACAATGTGATGCTGAGATGCCCACCCACAGGGAAGGGGAGTACAACATTGATGCATGGACAAAAGTCGTGTGGGCTGTGAGTAGAACTGATGTTTCAAGGAATAACTTAGAACAGATGCCAGGCCTGTGGTTGATTTTGGAGGCTTGGTATGCAGTGGTCAGTGCAGGAAAGTCATGGCTAATGGAGAGGCTCACAATTGCAAGAAAATGAACTTCTTACAATGGCTGATCATGGAAATAAAGAGATGTTTTCTTTGGATGATGCCGAAGGAGCGATAGGGTGAGATGGTTAGATTTGCCAGAATTTAAATTCCATTTATCAGACCAGCATCTAATCAATTTAACATCAGTATGGTTAAAGTGCCAAAAACAAGACTCTCTGCTCACCTTCACTCCTTCATTCCTCTTTTCTCCCGCCTCTGGAACAAACTCCCTCACTCTCTTCAATCCTACTCCACCCTCCAGGTCTTTAAAACAGCTGTTCACCACCATCTCTTATCTTCCCCCATCCAAAACATTGATCTTTTCTACCCCCGCTAATTTCACCCCAAATCCACTTTTTTGAAATACCAACTTCTTTCCTGGAAGTCCTTGGTGTCCTTGTGTTTATACTTCTCCCACCCCCCCCCCTTCCCACGCCTCCTCCCCCCAAGCCCTCTCCCTCCCACACATCTCCCTGCTCTCAAATATTATGTTTGTGTGCTTCCCCTTCTCTCCCCATCTTGTCTTCCGCTCCCTCTTTTTATATACCTTGTTTGTCTGGTTGATTTGTTTGTGAAATAAATGTTAGCTCTTTCACGAGCCTCGATTCAGTATACAAAAAAAAAAAAATAATCAGTAGAGATTGACTCAGTTCCAGTCTGTCTGTCAGTGGGATGGGAGTGCTGTACGACATAATGTGGTCAACTGCAAAAAGGAAGAGGGTTTTGCAGAGCATCCTTTTCTCAATATCTGCAAACTGAATCTTCCTCATACTAAAATACCAAATTTGGTGTTTGTCTGTCTGTCTGACTGACAATTTTGACCGCGATATATTCAATCGTTACTTATTCAATCTCAACCAAACTTGACAGGAAGATTAAGGGTCACACAATGAAGGTTGTAGGGCATTCATTTGTCCCCCTACCCACGGGGGTTTTCTCTGCCAATGGGGTTGCATGTTGAGATGTATATGTGTATTCAGATAGTTTTATTGCAGCGTTTTTCCAAGGACGCTTCTAATAACAAAAGTAACAAGAAAGCGCAATCAGAGATTGCAGACCTTCGCCAGGATGTTTTTTCAGTGGTTTTTTAAAGGCTTTTGTGTTAAAACAAATATGGCGGCTGAACCACGTGACCGATGACGTCATCATTTTAAAAAATCTCCATCAATTTATCCCTAGATGACGCTCAAGAAATTTCATCTTGATCGGATGAAGTTTTGAACTTGTCAAATAATGATGTCATAATGGAGGCACCTATGACATCATCATTGACATATGTTATTCCCCATGGAGAGTTATTTTCAATGAGTCACGTCTAAATTCTTGTCTATGCAGTGCTTTCGGAGATATCGAGGTGCAAAGTTTTTCGTTTTTTCCAAGATGGCGGCCGATCCACGTGACCGATGACGTCATCATTTTTTTTTCTCCACCAGTTTATGCCAACATGGCGCTCAAGAAATTTCATCTTGATTGGATAAAGTTTTGAAATTGTCGAATTATGAAGTCATAATGGAGGCACCTTTGACGTCATCATTAACATATTTTATTCCCCATGGAGAGTTCTTTACAATGAGCCACGTCTCAATTTTTTCTATTCAGCGTTTTCCGAGATATAGAGGTGCAAAGTTTTTCGATTTTTCGAAGATGGCGACCGAAACAAGGGGACCTATGACGTCATAATTATCATGAAAAAATTATACAGGTGGAGTTTCACCTATGGTGAAAATTTCCTATCAATCAGACCAACGGTTGCAGAGAAAATCATATTTATTCTGTGCGGACAAACAGACAAACAAACAGATAAACAAATGGACGCAAATGCAATACCCTCTCCTCTGGCGAGGGTAATAACACTTATGATAATAGCATAATATTAATGACAATACAAAACAATATCTCCACTCCCCAAGGGGTTTTGTGACTTGCAATATCCCCCCCCCCCCCCCCCAACCCTCCCAACACTGAATTTTGCGGTTTAACACAAAACTGAAATGTAATATGTTGTGGCGGACACGAAAGCCCACTGGCGTGGTGACATCATTCCGCGCACCAAGTGGGTGGCGGCCACGCCCGAGGGGTAGGCGTGGCCTCAGGATATACACCGGGCGCGCAGCCCGGGGCGTGCCAATGCTACAGTGACCTCTTGTCAATAAAGACACTTTTGTTTTAACCGCGTTGTCCACTTCCTCCTTGGTAGCAAGTCACGCGCGTAGCACCGCGCTTCATTGGTGACCTTCGACATTCTGGTCAGCCACCGCTGACCACCCGAACCCGCCACAGCCATGGCAACCAACGCGGTCTCCGTCAAGCTCCCCGAGTTCTGGGAGGCACAAGCTGAAGTTTGGTTCCTGCAGGCAGAAGCCCAGTTCCAACTTCGAGGCATCACGGTCGACGAGACCATGTACGGCCATGTGGTCGCCTCCCTCGGGCCCGGCGCGGCCGCCCGCGTCGTGTCGGTCCTGAGGAATCCACCGGCCGACGGCAGGTACGAGGCCTCTTAGACCTCCCCGAGCTCGGTGACACGCGACCATCGGGCCGCATGGACCATATGTTGTCGCTGATGGGCGACGAAACCCCGACCGCTCTGTTCCGGGCGTTATTTCGTCGCCAGCTGCCGGCACGAGTCCGCCTCGCGTTGGCCGGTTCTACGACAATGGAACCCCGGGCCCTCGCTGCCGAGGCCGACAGGTTCTTCGCGGCTTTGGACACGCAGGCGAGTCTTGCCGCGGCCGTCGCGGCTCTCGGGGCTGCTGCTGATGCACCACACCTCGTGTCCGCCGCCACGTCCCGCCCACCACCACCGCCGCGAAGAAACCCGCGGCCTCCGCCGCCGCCCACCTGGTGTTTCTTCCACGCCAAGTTCGGCCACAAGGCTCAGCAGTGTCGCCCGCCGTGCTCATTCAGCAGGTCGGGAAACGGGCAAGCCGACGCTCGGTGGCGGCATTGAGCGTCGGCGGTTCCAACAGCCTACTGTATATAACGGACACCTTGTCCGGACGCTGTTACCTGTGCGGCACGGGAGCGCAGGTGAGTGTCGTTCCTGCCGGTACGTCCGACAAGCAAACCGCGGGCCGTGGCCCTGCGCTGCTTGCGGCCAATGGTACGTCCATACGCACGTACGGAAAACGCTGTCTCTCTCTGCGGTTCGGAGGGCAGGTTTTCCGGTGGTCGTTCGTCACAGCCGACGTGCCCATGGCATTGCTCGGCGCGGACTTCTTATGTGCTCATGGACTATTGGTCGACGTCAAGCACAGAAGGCTTGTCCAGGCGGAGATGTTCAGCTCGCTCGGTTGCGCGCTGTCCCGCTCGTTGAGCAGCTCGCCGAGCGGCTTGCTGAGCGGTTCCATTCCGGCCAGGTTCATCTGTACGCTTCCGGCAGCGGATGAATTCACCCGCCTCCTCGCCGGTTTCCCGGCCCTCACGCGGCCCACCTTCTCGGCGGGGGCCGTTAAGCACGGGGTGGAACACCACATCCCCACCTCCGGGCCACCGGTCTATGCCCGGGCACGCCGCCTCGAGCCGACGAAGCTCGCCGTAGCTAAAGCGGGGTTCGCTACGCTGGAGCGGCTCGGCATCGTGCGGCGTTCCGAGAGTGCCTGGGCGTCGCCGCTCCACATCGTGCCCAAGCCCGGCGGGGGATGGCGACCGTGCGCGGACTAGCGGCGCCTCAACGACGCCACCACCCCCGACCGCTACCCCGTCCCCCACATACAGGACTTCTCCGCCCGGTTGGCGGGCATGTCCTTCTTTTCAAAGGTGGACCTCATACGCGGCTACCATCAGGTCCCCGTCAGGCCGGAGGACATCCCGAAGACGGCGGTCATCACGCCATTCAGACTGTTCGAATTTCTTCGGATGCCCTTCGGTTTGAAAAATGCGGCTCAGGCGTTCCAGCGACTTATGGACAGCGTCTTGCGCGACTTGGATTTTATATACGTCGACCTGGACGACATCCTCGTCGCCAGCGCGTCCCGCGAAGAGCACCTTCACCATCTCCGCACGCTCTTCGAACGTATGGGCCAGCATGGCCTCATCGTGAACCCCGCCAAGTGCCGGTTCGGCGTCGCTGACATCGACTTTTTGGGGCACCGCGTCACGAGGCACGGGGCCGTCCCCCTACCGGCCAAGGTGGAGGCGGTAAAGGGGTTTTTCCGCGCCCCAGCACGATTAAGGGGCTCCAGGAGTTCCTGGGCATGGTGAACTTTTACCATCGGTTCCTCCCCCGCATCGCCCAGCGCCTGCGGCCCCTGCACGAGGCCCTCCGAGGGAAGCCGGGCAAAGGTGACGTTACCTGGACCGAGCAGATGGACGCGGCGTTCGCGGGCGCGAAGCTCGCCTTGGCTAACGCCACCATGCTCGCGCACCCGGCGCCCGATGCACCGATCGCCCTCACCACCGACGCCTCGGACTACGCGGTGGGCGCGGTGCACGAGCAATGGGTGCGTGGTGCTTGGCATCCGCTGGCGTTCTTCAGCCGGCAGCTTCGCCCGCCCGAACGCCGCTATAATACCTTCGACCGCGAGTTGCTCGGGCTTCACCTGGCAGTCAGGCACTACGGCCATCTGCTCGAGGGCCGTGCGTTCACGGCCTTCGTCGACCACAAGCCGCTGGTCTTCGCGATGGGCAAGGTCGCCGAGCCGTGGTCGGCCCGGCAGCAGCGTCACCTCTCGGCCGTGTCCGAATACATGACGGACATCCGGCACGTCGCGGGAAAGGACAACCCGGTGGCGGATTGCCTTTCCCGGTCCGTCGCCCACGCGGTCCACCTTGGCATCAACTATGCCCGGATGGCGGCGGACCAGGCCACCGACCCCGGTGTCCAGGCCTTGGGGACCGCCGTCACGGGCCTCCGCGTCACCGGGGTGCCGTTCGACGACGCGGGCACGGCCCTCTTGTGTGACGTCTCCCTCGGGCGGCCTCGCCCCATCGTGCCCGTGGGCTGGCAGCGCCAGGTTTTTGACGCCATCCACGGCCTGTCCCACCCGGGCCCGAAGGCCTCCCAGAGGTTGGTCGCCGACAAGTTTGTCTGGCATGGCCTCCGGAAGGCCGTCCACGGCTGGACCAGGACGTGCCTCGCGTGCCAGCGCGCGAAGGTGCACCGGCATACCCAGGCCCCATTGGCCCCGTTTTCGGTGCCGGCACGTAGGTTCGACCACGTGCACGTGGACCTGGTGGGACCTCTGCCCCCCTCGCGGGGTTTCACCCATGTCCTTACCATGGTGGACCGCACCACCCGGTGGCCGGAGGCCGTGCCTTTGGCGGCGACGACGGCGGCGGACGTCGCGCAGGCGTTCATCGCCACCTGGGTCGCCCGGTTCGGCGCCCCCTCAGACTTCTCATCTGACGGCGGCCCCCAGTTCACCTCGGAGCTCTGGGCCGCGGTCGCGCGGGGGCTTGGGGTCCAGCTGCACCGAACCACAGCGTACCACCCCCAGGCCAACGGCCTGTGCGAGCGGTTCCACCGCTCGTTGAAGACCGCGCTCCAGGCCACCCTCCGCGACGGCGGCTGGGTCGACAGGCTCCCCTGGGTCCTGCTGGGCCTCCAGACGGCGCCCAAGGAGGACCTGCGCGCATCCGCGGCGGAGTTGGTCTTTGGACAACCGCTGCGGGTGCCGGGCGAGTTCCTCCCCGACCCCACGGCACCTTGGTCCGCGGCGCAGGAGCGCTCTGCGCTGCAGGAGACCGCCCGGAAGTTCGCCCCGGTGCCGACGGCGCACCACAGGCACCCACCCACGCACGTCGCCCCGGAGCTTCGCACCGCGGAGTATGTCTTCGTCCGGCACGACACCCACCGGACACCACTGCGGCCCCCGTACGACGGGCCTTTCCACGTGCTGGAGATCGGGGTGAAATACTTCACCTTGGACATCGGCGGTACTCCCGACCGCGTCTCGGTGGATCGACTCAAGCCGGCCCACCTCGACGTGGACCGCCCACCGCCGGTGGCTCGGCCCCCGCGTCGGGGCCGCCCCCCGGCGGGCGGACCCCCGGCACCGCCCAGCACCGCCGGCACGCCGCCCCCCGGTCCGGCACCCATCCCGGGTACAGCAGGGGGCATCCCAGCTGGCATCCCTGCACCCCGGACGCCGCCGGGTCATCTGTTTGCCCCGCAAACTGGCCCTCCAGGTGCGCGGGAATTCTGGGGGGGGGGGGGGGGGGCGCGTGTGGCGGACACGAAAGCCCACTGGCGTGGTGACATCATTCCACGCACCAAGTGGGCGGCGGCCACGCCCGAGGGGTAGGCGTGGCCTCAGGATATACACCGGGCGTGCAGCGAGCACGAGGCGAGCACACCAGTGCTACAGTGACCTCTTGTCAATAAAGACACTTTTGTTTTAACCGCGTTGTCCGCTTCCTCCTTGGTAGCAAGTCGCGCGCGTAGCACCGCGCTTCAATGTAATATTATCGGGAATTTAGAATGGTGAGGCACAGTCTGATCTTTTCAATGGGCTGATCTAACATAAGTAATTGTAATAATAATTGGCAATGATAATAAGGATAATCACATGACCCCCTGCCGCTCTCATAGTGAGCGAGTGTACTAGTTGAATAAAATGCTTCTTCCTACCTACTGTTTCCTTTAAAATATTTTAAATAGTTTTTAAAATACTTCATTTTCTTTATTTCGCCGTCTCATGAGCACACCACATTTAATTCTTCCTCATTAGGGATCCAATCCTCCCAGGATGGATATCTATTGCTTTTGTTCTGTTTATTTTTATTTTTTATTCCACCGCGCTTTGGCACATTTATTCCCTTTTAAAATCATTTTCTCGGCAACAATTGATCCGATTGACACAAAATTTTCACCATAGTACGTATATTCATGAAGAATATTCAATGATAAATATGACATTATAGGTCATGCGGTACTTGCGCCATCTTGCAAAAACCAAAAACTTTGGACCTTTATATCTATGAAACCGCTCGATGGAAAATATTGAAACATGGATCATTGTAAAGTACTCTGCATGAGGACTAAGTGCTGTTAACCATGACATCATCGGTGCTTTCATTATGACGTCATAATATGACAAGTACAGCACTTTATCTGATCAGTTTGAAATGTCCTCAGCGTGTTCCACTGTTCCAGGCAACAATATTCGAGGAAAATGTAAATCTATGACATCACAGGTCATGTGGCTGAGCAGCCATATTGGATTGAACATAAAAACTTTAGAAAGAAACTCCTCCAGAATGGCTGACCAGATCAATGCGAAACTTCATGAACTTGATCTACTCCACTTGGGGGATGAAGGGTGATCATAAATAAATCATAGGTCACATGGGGTGGAAAATATGATTTTTTTGAAGACTAAACCTTTAAAAATAAACTCCTCCAGAACAGCTGGACAGGTCGAGTGGAAACCTCACGCACAGGTTCCCCGAACATTGGAGATACCAGGGTGTTGTCCAATAAATCATAGGTCACATGGTCTGTCAGCCATGTTGGAGCAAATGAAAATAAATAAAGAAACAAGTATTTCTCTGAAACTGCCAAAGCTATTCAAGTCAAACTTTGCAAGGGTGATCTAGTCGTCAAGTGGAATAAATGTTCAAAATTTCCACGTGATCGGTCACACGGTCAGGCAGCCAAAAAACTTTTTAATTTCAAGAAGAAGAATAAGAAGATGTCATGTTTCACATGTCCGATGAAAGCGGGTTGTATCAAAATTGGGTTGCATCAAAGTGGGGAACATTGGATTCCGACATATCATAACTGCCCACATTTATAAAGTGGCCCGTCGTAGGTGGCCCATCTAGTTATGATTAATTCCTCTTCTTCTTCTTCTTCGCAAGGATTATTTTCTAAACCTATGTCTCGCCTAAATGCTTAGTCCATCAAGCCTCCTCCCATACCTACAGCACCAAGCTTTCCTCTGTCCCTTCAAGGAAAATGATTTCCACTTTTCCCATGATCTTTGCCTCCATATGTCCAGATTGGGAATGTTGAGAAGTCCAGTTTGCAGAGGTTGTCTGCTGATGACAGTCAATTCCCCTTCACGTCCATTAACGGTGTCAAACCCCTTTGTGTCATGAGTACCCTTCCCTACATCTCCTACAAGCCCACGTCCTTCCAACCCCATCCTTTCTATGTGCCCCCCTCTTCAGCATCCCTCCACTTCATGTCTCCTCTTTCTAGACCGCCTCCCCACTCCCACCCTTTCGGAACATCCCCCTCACCCCCTCTGTATCGAAGTAAAGCATACAGAGGGCAGTAGGCCATATTGTTTATTGGATATTTGTAAATAGGAATTTTGTACGTTTGTTTAAGTGTTTAAAATTTTGAAATTTTACCCTAGAATTAGAGGAGGTAAAGCAGCTGTGGTTTCGCATATCACGGCCCTTCCTGATTTAATGGGTAAGATCATTAGAGTGTGAATGTTTAAGTGCTCAGTAAAGTTTGACAAAGATAGCTGAAAGCTTTTGCGAGTTATCGCACTCACAGACAAACATACTGGGCAAAGACAAACATACGAGACAGACTGAAATGGACAAATTTTTTCAATTTTCATCATAACAAACAAGAAGGCGTCAGGTGGTGGCCTGCCAGGTATGACGAAAATCTAAATCACCTTGACTTTTGAACATGGTCATTTTGACGATATCTTTCCCACCAGTGACTCAGGAATGATTTATATCAAAGAAATAGATTTATCCTCAAATTTTCAATTTTCTTTGCTGACCATTTTTCTCACTGCATCAAATATTAAGCGCGATTCAGCCCAAAATGTGCTTTATGCAAATGACGTCACTGTCACCTTGACCTTTGACATATATATAGTCAACTAATATTGACAGCCTCACTTTTTTCCTTCAGAATCCTCTGGTAAAGTTTGACGAAGATAGCTGAAAGCATTTGCGAGATATCACACTCACAGACAAACATACAAACAAACGAGACAGACCGACACATGCTGAAAATTTTCAATTTTCGTCATAACAAACAGACAGCGATGACAAAATAACCTCCAACCACCTTCAGTGGTGGAGGTGATCAGACGATTCTCAGTTGCGTAAGTATTCAAACCCCTTTACCTAATGCAAATTATTTGTTTGAAAGGATACAAAATAAGTGTAATACGTTTCACCTGTATGTTATCAGTGGTTTCACTTAAAAATTAAGCACCCCCCCCCCCCCCCCCCCCACCGCATATCTTAGGAGTTTTAAGGCGCAACTAACCTGGTTAACCAACAAGGCAAACGTGAAGACCAAGAAGCTTTCGAAAGATGTCAGTGGTGGAGAAGCACCGTTCAGGAGAGGGTGATAAGAAGATTCCAAAGTCACTCATTATCCCTTTGAGTATGGTGAAATCCATCATTAATAAGTGGAAGATGTATCAAAAAAACACAGACTCTACCCGGATCAAGTCACCCATCCAAACTCAGCAGCCGGACAAGCAGGAAACAAGTTTGGGATGTCACTGGAAAACCAACAATGACTTTGAAATATCTGCAAGGCTCTATGTCTGAGATGGAGGTCAGTGTTCATCAATCAACAATATCCCGTTCCCTTCACAAAGCTGGTGTCTATGGACAGGTTTTTTTGTTTTTTGTATAAAGAATCGAGGCTCGTGTCAGAGCTAACGCATTCAACATGAAAACATGCATGGACAAATAAAACATACAACAAAGGGAGCAGGAGACAAGAGGGGTAGAGAGGGGGAAGCATACAAGCACAACAACAGTATAAAACAGGGACATCGGTAGATCTGTGGAAGAGAAAGGGCTGGGGGGGGGAGGGGAGAGGGCGGGGTGTTGGAGGAGAGAGGGGTACACGGTATAAAGCAAATGAACACTACTAGGAATTTAAGGAATGAAGTCGCAGATTGAAAGAGGTGGATTTGGGGTGTTTTAACGGGGGTAGAAGGCAACATGGCAAGAAAGAAGCCATTACTGAAAAAGGCGTATTTAAAAGCTCATATGCAGTTTACCACAAAGCATCTTCATGATACAGCAGGCATGTGGAGAACAGTTTTTTGGTCAGACAAGACAAAAATTGAACTTTTTGGTCTAAATTCAGTGTTACGTCTGGTGAAAGCCTAACACTACACAGTACACATCACCCAGTTAACACCATCCCTACTGTCGAGCATGATGGTTGCAGCATCATGTTATAGAGCTGCTTTTCATCAGCAGGAACTGGCAAACTTGTCAGGATAGATAGGTGCCTCCATTATGACATCATAATTCAACAAGTACAAAACTTCATCCTATCAGGATAAAATTTCTTGAGCGTCATGTAGGCATAAATTGGTGGAGAAGAAAAAAAATGATGACGTCATAGGTCACGTGGTTCGGCCGCCATATTTGTTTTAACACAAAAGCCTTAAAAACCACTGAAAATACATCCTGGCGAGGGTTTGCAATCTCTGATTGCTCTTTCTTGTGTTGACTGTATTCATGTGCGTGCCTTTGTGTTGCAGTGCTGTGACTTTTGTTGCACCACCCCTTGTGATGTGCATGCTTTTAGCTTTTTTGTGATTGAGGTCATCTCTTGTTTATTGACATGTGTTTAGTAAAGATAGCTGAACTTTACCTGTGTTCAAATATTTTTCATTTTTGCATGGAGGATTTCAATGGGTGTCCTTCTATAGATTTGATACGTTTATTTTGATCTTGAGTTTATATATATATATGTACATATATATATATGAAAGTTGCCTGATTGCGTGTGATCGGGGTAAACATCGTAACTTCGGTACGTACAATGCTGAATGATATATCATTTAAGAGCGCTTGGGTCCATACAATTCAGGGGAAGGTTTACAAATACCAAACTGCATGCAATTCCAAGTTATTTGCATTTTTATTGCGCACGTGGTATATTATATACTGAGAGTCGTTGCTTTGGATACGTACCGGAAGTTAAAAAAAAAAAAAAACATTTTCAATCAATTCTGTCAACGTATCATTACCTTTCCATCGATTTACTTTACTGAGAAACCTTATCAGTCTGAACATTTAATGACTTATGCTTTTAAAGAAAAATATTGGGTGGAAAAAAACGATTTTGATTTCACTTACCAAGAAATTATCTTGCAAATGGAAACTGGGACTCTATTAGTAATGCTTCCACTATATTTTCATGAATATGAGGCGTACAACAGAACGCCCTGACAATGCCTTGTGTGAGTGGAAGCACGAAGTTTCACGGGTGGTGTATAATCTCAGTGTGGCTGGTCCGCTACCGCACCGGAAGAAGAAAAAATATCCTGTGACCTTCTAATTACCTTTCCAACGAGGTATTTCATCGAGAAACTTTTGCAGTCTTAATAATAATAGTGAGTTACTATTCCGATATCAAAGGATATTCATAGGAAACTCCATCAAGATTCCACACTCCATTTGAAACAATCTTTCCTCAAAAACGGACCCTGAGACTCCTTGCTGATTGAGGCTTGCGCTATGTTTTTTTAATGTACATGTGGGGTGTACAGGACGTTCTAACAATGCTTTGTGTGAATGGAAACACAACGTTTCACAGGTGGTGTATAATCTAAGTGTCGCTGGTTTAATACCCACCAGAAGTTTTTTAAAAATCTTATAACCACAAGTTATTCTGTCCAACAAATAACTTCCTTTTCATCCATTTAATGCCTCGGTCACAAATGGCCTGCGGCGTGTTGGCGGCGGCCGTAAGTCCCCAAAATCGCCATAACCGTGCGGTGGCCGCACGGTAGATACGGTAGCCGTGAGGCGATCTCAAGGTTTTTTGCTCGTCGCAGGGGCTTACGATTTTTAAAATTTGACATTAAACTTTTTTCGGAAATCGCTAGGCCGTAGGCCGCAACCCCACCGCATGTAGTATAGCAAGGTCTTGCGGCCTCCGTGAGATGGCCTTACGATGTTCTAAATATCGTACGGCGGCCGTGCAGTGACTTTAGTGCTGCCTTACGATGGCCTAACGGCAACCGTGACAACCGCAACAACCGTGCGGGCGCCTTGCGATTGCCTAGCGGTCGCCGTGAGGGCGCCTCACGGTTCGCCTTGCGGTCTCCTCACGCATTTTGATTTCATGACTTTTACGATTGCCGTGCGGACCCCGTAACATTTGTGAACACTGCTGCCGCAGCCCGTAAAGCCGTACGATTTGTAAAAATCCCATCGACAAACCGCAGACCGCAGAACCGTGCGGCGGCAGCATCATATGTGACTAAGGCATAAGTCAAAGAGAAAATTTCATTCCATCAGAAACGAATGTATTCTCCTGCAAACAGAACTAAAGTCTCTACACAAGGAGTGATAACTTGCAATTGGAAGCCATTTTATATCCAAAGAACCGGCGCCCATTGTGTGTGAAGCGTAACGTGTCCATTTTCTAAAGAAACTGTTTTCTCTGCATCAAAAATGGAAATTATCCTTGGCTGCTTAGCAAGGGTTATGCTGAGTAGTTTGCCATTGCCTTCCCAGCAGTTAGTCAGGGCAGGAATTTATAATTTGAGCAGGATGCTGGTGATAACAACTCTCTCTTGACGAAGGACACCGTCGGATCTTTAACATCCACCAACTAATGAGAGCAGATGGGACACCTGGCTTAGCGTCCATTCGATGGATGGCACACGCACAGATGAATCACCCGGCCTGTAAAATACCGGGACGGCCTGTAAAATACCGGGACGACAGTTTATAGCTGGGTTGGGATTCAAACACAGGTTAGACAGCTAAGAGACAAGTACGTGTACTCTAATTGGAAACTCAGATTCCTTACAAATGCTTTCACTTTATTTTCATTCATATGTGAGCAGTGTGTGTCTGTCTATATATATATATATTTATATGTGTCTTTCTGTCTAACTATCTGTGTGTCTGTCTATCTATCTATGTGTGTCTATCTATCTGTCTGGGTCTGTCTATCTGTGTCTGTCTATCTCTATCGGTGTGTCTGTCTATCTGTCTGATCAATGTATGTGTGTGTCTTTCGGTGTGTGTGTGTGTGTGTCTATTGGTGTGTGTGTGTCTGTCTATACATATATAATGTGTGTGTGTCCATCTGTACATATTTGTATTTGTCTATCTATCTGTATCTATCTATATATGTGTCTCTGCCTGTCATATGTATCTCCATGTATCTGCCTATATCTATCTGTATATCTGTCTGTCTATATGTCTGCGTGTATCTATATATCTATCTGTATGTCTGTCTATCTATGTATGTGTCTGTGTGTATGTCTGTCTATCTTATCAATATATCTGTCTCTGTCTATCTATCTATCTATCTACCTGTCTGTCTGTCTGACAGTATTCTGTTGTAAGAATTCCCTTGCGTAATATCTGTGTAATGCAATTTTGTATCGTTTGTCTGTCTCTCTATCTATCTATCTGATGTAAGAATGTGTGATTGATGAAAGAATACACTTTTGCTTAGTCTGGCTAGGCCTGGAATCAATGTAGTTTATGTACGCTGAACCCTCTCCATGGCAACTATGTCATTCCTCAGATGTGGTGACCAAGGCTGCCCACAATATTCTAGATGAGGCCTCATTAAATTCCTATTCAGTGCGAAGCACCTGTTGATTTATTATTTATCCGCCTATGAATACAACCTAAAACCCTGTTTGCTTTCCCTATAGCTGTCTGACACTGCGCTGTCCATTTATCCCCCACATGTATCACCACCCCGCATCCCCTCAGATCCTTCTGTTGTGTCACATGCTCCAAGACCACCCCTTGCATTATATTGTCCTTATTTCCATTATTCTTTCTTACCCATTCCCGGCATCTTACAATTCCTTGTGCTAAACTGCATCTGCTCAATCTATGAAAGTACCTATCGAGATTTTATTGAATCCGATCTCCCTTTCTGCTACCTACCTTTCCTCCAAGCTTTGAATCACATGCAAGTTTGGAAAGCTGACTAAGAACCCCATTGTCCCAACGTTAGTGTAAATTATAAATAATAAAACGGTGCTTCACCTGACCCCTGAGGTACCCCACTACTTACAACCTCCCAGCCCGACATCCTTGCATTCACAGCCAATCTTTGCTTCCTATCACTAGTCAGGTTTTTCAATCCAGTTAGCCAATCTACCAGCTAATGCACAAACCCTAACCTTAGCTAACAGCCTTCCATGTGGTACCTTATCAAATGCCTTCTGAAACTACGTCCACTGCACTTCCCTCATCCGCCCAATTCGAAGCTGCTTCATGGAACTTCATGACGTCGATTGAGTAAATCCATGCTGACTGCATTTAATTTGTTTACATTTGTTTATATGGTTTCCCCATCCGATCCCTAATTAACATCTCCATCACACTTCCCACGACTGAAATTAAACGAACTTGTCCGTAGATTTCCCCGATTCTTCTCTTGATCCTTTCACAAATCACAATGTTACATTTGCCACTCTCCAATCCTCCTGTACCTGTCCCGACTCCAACGACCTCATTAAAGATATTATGTTAAGATCATGCTTTTCTGCTGTGCCACCAACATCAATCCACTTGGGAGCATATTATCTGGTCCTGGAGATTTGTCTTGTCGTCGCTTTCTTTGCTGCTTCCTTAGCTTCCTCAACTCCTACCTGGAACTCCTATAAAACCCTCCTTCACCCCTACATAGATTCTCTCAGCTATTGGTAATTCTGCCTGACGGATCTTGCATAAATGTTGAACTAAAAGAACGATTAACTAAGTCTCCCATCTCACTTTCATCACGAACAACCTCTCCCTGTGCTATTCCTCAATAGGCCTACAGTTGTCCGAACCTGCTCTTTATCCCTTACCTATATATTGAAGTAGCCGGGAGTGTACGTGTACGCGCATGTGTATTAGAGATAAATAGCATGTTGTTGTTCTCCTCCTCTTCCCTTTATATGGGGTGAGGTCTGATGGAACCAAGCTTCTGTCCTGTCTTCACCACGATACTCTACTCCACTCTGTTCTCAGCAAACTCTCTTCACTCTCCAACCACCCCCACCTTACTGATATCCCTCCTCACACAACCCTCTCATCTCAACTGCAGTCTGCCACTTTTCCTCCTACCATGTTCCCTCAACCTATCCGCTCTCTTTGCCATTCCCTCTTCCCCCATCCACACCAAGTGTCCAGCACAAATCAGGCGGCATTTCACCAATCTCCCTCTCAAGCTCATCTGCACACCAACCTCCTCCATCAGTCCAACCATTCTCCTTATATCCATCCTCTTCACACCTGCAATCCTCCTGACATAGTTGTTCTCGCAAACATGCAGCCTCTATTGTTGTCTCTCTGTTAGTGCTACCGTCTCCACACCACAAAGGTAGCCCGGCATTACACACAACATCAGAACCTTCTCTTTCAATCTCCTTGAAATCTTTCTGTCTGCCATTACACCCTCCCCCCTCCTCCACGCATTCACACCCACCTGAATTCTCCTCCGCACCTCTGCCTCTCACTTACCATCCCCGGTCACTGTTCCACCCAGATGCTCAAACCTATTTCCTTGGCTGATCCACTTCCCCCTCTAATTTGATATTCATTTCTTATCTCTGCTGCCCGACCCACATTACCTCAGTCTTCTCCATGCTCAAGTTCAGCCCATGTTTATGAAATGCCTACTTCCACTTCCCACGCCCCCAGTACTCGCTGCATCTCCCGCCCACTCTCCACCACAACAGCCAGATCATGCGCATACAATATCCTCCCCAGAATACCTTTCATGCTTACCTTCCTGCTTACGAGATCCATCATCATGATAAACAGGAGTGGGTTGAGAGCGCTTCCTTGCACCCAAACCCATGTTCATGTTGAACTCCTCCAACATCCCAGGACCAACCAAAATAAATATATGCACATATATACACACATATCTAGACACACATATATATATATATATATATATATATATATATATATATATATATATATATATATATATATATATATATATATATATATATATATATATATATATATATATATATGTATATATATATATATATATATATATATGTATATATGTATATATATATATATATATATATATATGTATATATATATATATATATATATATATATATATATATATATTTACAGAATAATAAAATATAAATAGTATTGTAACTATTAATTGTAAATATAAATATAATTGCAAATAAAATATCAATTGGTGGAAGACCCTCGTGAGCAGGTCATTGTTGCTCCTATGATTGGCAGTGAGTACCCCGAAAGCAGTGGCGTAAAGTGAGTGGCGATTCTATATGTGGGTCGTATATATATATATATATATATATATATATATATATATATATATATATATATATATATATATATATATATATATATATATATAATGTATGTATAATGTATGTATAATAGCTTGGCTCGGCTCACTACGCTCGCCTCACTCATCGTTACAGAGGAACAGGCTTGTTTTAGCTGAGGATAATGACTGTACCTGACTTTGTTTCGTCCTGATTTACACCAATCATAATACAAACAATTATTTTGCAAAATCTTTGCTTATATATATATATATATATCTATATATATATATATATATATATATATATATATATATAATATATATATATATATATATATATATATATATATATATATACAGACTTGGCATTTAATATGGAATATTTTTTTTGTGGGGGTGAACTTACTTTTCAAGATGTCTTAGAACCAAAAGTTCATTGGAATTATGTTGAAATTATTCTAGATTTTGTTAATGTGACCTGTAAAAGAAACAAAAACCACATATGACATTTCGAAACAAATAAACTGTGAGAAACCCCCCGGTGAAACCACCTTTGTTCTCACCCAAATGAGTGCCCCGCCCACCACTGACGTAACCTCCTTGGAGCCTCACGCGATTGGGAGGCGAGTCGGGACGTGATTGGTGGAGGGTCAGAGAGCGCGGCCGCCATCTCATGATACGGACGTAGCTCGGAGGTTCGAGGCCTCGAGGCGAGGGAACTTTCGTTACGCCTCACGACAGCGAGTTGTGCTGATCGTTTATAGTTATGGATTGTACGAGTGAGTGATTCCGGAAGAGAACGAGTGATTCCCGGAGATCGTAGATTGGAACTGTGAGTCCTATATTGCCTGCTTCGTGTTGGAGCTCCTGGCCGACCGTTCCTGGCGGCCTTGTGTGGTATTCCATCCTGGTATCCTTCGAGTCCGGAGATCGTCGATTGGAGCCGCGAGGATCTTACCTGCGTCTTGTTGGAGCGTCTGTGGCCGACCGTTCCTGCAGGCTTGTGCAGCCTATTCCATTTGTTACCTTTCATGGTTTTTGTGATCGAGCCAATAAAGCATCGTGCCTTACCCCTAGAAGGCCGATTAAAACACAATTGTGTTGATTACGTCTCTTTTGTCCACTCCGTGGATTACTTGAAGCCCGGACATTCACGTCCGTATTCCGTGCTGGGAACATTTACCAGGCGGGATCGCGACAAATGGGTTGCTCGTCCTAGGATCATTCAAGTAAGAGCCATTCGATTGAGACGGGAATTCTGCAGTGGACGACATCTTCTGGCATCTGTTCATCGCCTTCTCACCAGCGGACGCCGTCTGGGAGGAACTTTCTCGCCGTAGGACGCTGTCTGGGGCAGAGAAGTGAATAGCCTCGGATCCCTCCAAACAACCGACAAAGAATAAGCGAATAGCCTCGGATCCCTCCAAACAACCGAAAAAAAAAAAAAAAAAACGTGAGTATTTGTACGTGGTATTTTTCTCATTGGCAATTTGATGTGCGGGTGATATTGCGTAGTTGTGTCGTATTTCCCCAACAGAGCGTTGTGTTTGAGCGTTGTGTTTGAGGTTGTGTTTTGTGCCTGGTCGTATGATAACTCGTAGCCAAGCTATGTCGACCAGGGAAGTGAGAGTTCAACCTGATCATGTTGACAGTCACGTGGGTGGCGAGGTGAGCGACGCAAGCAGCCTTGACCCGGGCACTCAACCCGAGATGTTAGGAAGCGATCCATCATGACTAAATGCATGCGTTCGCCCTTCTGGACCGGGCTGACTCCGGTTCAACAACTTGACATGTATAACAGGGAGAATGACAGGGCAGAGGCAGAGCGTGCGGCAGCAGCAGAGAGAGAGCGTGCAGCAGCAGAGAGAGAGCGTGCAGCAGCAGAGAGAGAGCATGCGGCAGCAGAGGGAGAGCGTGCGGCAGCAGCAGAGAGAGAGCGTGCAGCAGCAGAGGGAGAGCGTGCGGCAGCAGCGAGAGAGCATGCGGCAGCAGAAGCTGAACGCGTCAGAGAGCATGAGTTGCGAATGTTGACTGAACGACTGCGGGCAGAGGGGTCTGCTGCAAGAGTCCCGGAAACTGTTCATGTTCGTTTGCCGGACTGGACGGGAGACACGAAGCCAGAAGCGTATCTGGAGATGGCGGAGAAGTTGTTGGCTGCCGGTGGCATTGATGAGAGCTTGTGGGTCGGCCATCTTGTGAGCCATCTATCTGAGAAGGCGAGGGAGGTATATGCGAGGATGGCAACCGAGGACGCAAACAAATACAGGGCATTGAAGGCCGAGATTTTGAATGCCTATGCGGTGTCCGCATGTATTTATAGGAGAAATTTTTTCAGCTGGACTCGTGAGTCCAGTCAAACCTATGAGGAACATTCGCGGGCCTTGTTGGAACAGCTGCAGAGATGGTTCAAGGGGAGCAAGGTTGAGTTACCTCAAGCGGTTGCGGAACTCCTGGTGCGTTACCGTATCGATCAACAGCTTCCGCCTGACTTAGCATTGTTTCTTGTCGACAAAGACACTGTTTCCTTGGCAGACTGCGTCAACCTTATTGATAAACATGTTTTGGCGTGCAAAATGCTGCAAGTCACGCAGTCGCTTCGTAAGACGGAGGAGTCTGCGATCAAGACCGCCCCCCGTCTGCCCGGCGGCTGGATCGAGGGGAAGGGTTCTCCGATGACCTCCACTGGGGGCGCTCGCGAGCCGCAGACCAGGGCAGGGCCCTGGTGCGATTTCTGCAAACGCGTGGGGCACGGTGAAAACCGCTGTTTCTCTAATCCCGCCAGTCCGGCCTACCGAGGCAACCCTCCTGTTAAGTCGGAGGGAGATCAGTGGAACTCATCCGCCGGGCCCTCGCACACGACGGTGGCATCGGTGACCGAGGTCACTGCCACCGGGGCTAATTCCATTCATCCACTGCATCAGGAGTATTCAGGGACAGCCTTAGTGGGTGGCCCCGATTCGATGCTGAAGTTTGAGACCAAATACCTTCGGGATACTGGGGCGACACGGTGTGTTCTCCGGGTGGGGGTAGTTCCGGCCTCTCAGATGCGTTATACCGGCGAGTATACCCTCCTTCGGGGCATTGACCGGGTTCTTGGCCGGTACCCCCTTGCCCTCCTCGAGGTCCGGAGTGACATTTTTAAGGGTCCAGTGACCTGTGTGGTAGTACCCTACTACCCTATACCCGGGGTCTCCTTGCTGATTGGCAATGATGCCATAGCCAGGGAGGAGTCATTGACTCTGACCTGTGGGGGGGTCCCTAGAGCCCAGAGTAAACAGGCAGAGAGAGTGGCGGAGTCAGACATATCTTCACTCTGGCCCGAGGAGCCTAGCGCCTCGACTCCAGTTTCCGACGGTGACGTTGCGTCAGCTGAAGTCCACCCGAGCCTCCCGTCAAGCCAACCTCAGGTGCCGTGCTCCTCAGGGACCGCTCCCGCCATGTCGCGATTCAGCAGGAACGCTAATGCTAAGGTATATGTGGGAAACCTGGGCAATGGAGCAGCGAGAGCCGAGCTAGGGAGGGTCTTCGGGCATTACGGACCACTCCGCAACGTATGGGTTGCTCGGAACCCACCTGGATTCGCGGTTGTTGAGTTTGAAGATCCACGAGATGCTGAAGATTCGGTCAGAGCCCTTGATGGAAGGTTAATTTGCGGATCGCGGGTGTGCGTCGAGATGTCGAATGGCATGTCGCGGCGGCCTCGTTTCAGACGCCCTTTGGTCCGCAGGCCGTTCGACCCGAAAGATCGATGTTACCAGTGCGGTGAAAGGGGTCATTACACATATGACTGTCGTTCTCGACACCGGAGGAGAACCCGCCGCTCTAGGTCTCGGTCCGTTTCCCTCCTGTAAATGTTTCCCCACCTTGAGTTTGGCTCCCTTGTTTCTCTATTGTGCTTTGGGTGAAGTGTAACTCTTGTGGGGTAGATGTTAATGGGGTGTATGGTGTTTAATATTGTGTGTGAAAAAAAAACAAAACTGGTTCATTGTTTACCCTGTTAACGCCTGTTAATTGCCTGTTGCGTTAATAAGTGCGTTATTGTTGCGTTATTGTGTTGCGCCATTGCGTTGCGTTGTATTGTTGCGTTGTTTCGTTATTGTTGTTAACAAGTGTTAGTAATTGTTAATTGCGTTAATTGCCTGTTAGCAATTCCCGCCATCATCTTGCCATGTGATTTGCACCGACTACAAATACTGGTTTTAAAAACGCCGTCTATTCGACGGGGTTTTTACTTAGGGGGGGAGGACTGTGAGAAACCCCCCGGTGAAACCACCTTTGTTCTCACCCAAATGAGTGCCCCGCCCACCACTGACGTAACCTCCTTGGAGCCTCACGCGATTGGGAGGCGAGTCGGGACGTGATTGGTGGAGGGTCAGAGAGCGCGGCCGCCATCTCATGATACGGACGCAGCTCGGAGGTTCGAGGCCTCGAGGCGAGGGAACTTTCGTTACGCCTCACGACAGCGAGTTGTGCTGATCGTTTATAGTTATGGATTGTACGAGTGAGTGATTCCGGAAGAGAACGAGTGATTCCCGGAGATCGTAGATTGGAACTGTGAGTCCTATATTGCCTGCTTCGTGTTGGAGCTCCTGGCCGACCGTTCCTGGCGGCCTTGTGTGGTATTCCATCCTGGTATCCTTCGAGTCCCGGAGCTCGTCGATTGGAGCCGCGAGGATCTTACCTGCGTCTTGTTGGAGCGTCTGTGGCCGACCGTTCCTGCAGGCTTGTGCAGCCTATTCGATTTGTTACCTTTCATGGTTTTTGTGATCGAGCCAATAAAGCATCGTGCCTTACCCCTAGAAGGCCGATTAAAACACAATTGTGTTGATTACGTCTCTTTTGTCCACTCCGTGGATTACTTGAAGCCCGGACATTCACGTCCGTATTCCGTGCTGGGAACATTTACCAGGCGGGATCGCGACAATATATATATATATATATATATATATATATATATATATATATAATGTATGTATAATGTATGTATAATAGCTTGGCTCGGCTCACTACGCTCGCCTCACTCATCGTTACAGAGGAACAGGCTTGTTTTAGCTGAGGATAATGACTGTACCTGACTTTGTTTCGTCCTGATTTACACCAATCATAATACAAACAATTATTTTGCAAAATCTTTGCTTATATATATATATATATATCTATATATATATATATATATATATATATATATATATATATATATATATATATATATACAGACTTGGCATTTAATATGGAATATTTTTTTTGTGGGGGTGAACTTACTTTTCAAGATGTCTTAGAACCAAAAGTTCATTGGAATTATGTTGAAATTATTCTAGATTTTGTTAATGTGACCTGTAAAAGAAACAAAAACCACATATGACATTTCGAAACAAATAAATTGATCCTTGAAAGTGATGTAAACTGATATCGAACTCAATTCATGGACAGTACTGTGTTAAACTTCTGTACGTTTTCCAGGGTATCTCTTTATTTTGCACATAAGCCAAAAAAATTTTTTTTAACAAAAACAAAAGTTAAATTACGACTGGGATTACGGACAGTAAAATTACAGTTCAGTACTTCGTGTAACCCCCACGAGCATTCAGGAGAGCACGTACACGTTGAGGCATGCTGTTCACGAGATTTGCCAAGGTTTGGACAGGAATCGCTTGCCATGCAGTGACAATAGCCTGCTGCAATTCACGCACAGAGGTCGGCTGCTGGTCCAAGTGGTCGATTTGACGCGTTAATTCTGCCCACAGTTCTCTATCGGATTCATATCCGGGGACATGGCAGGCCACTCCATATGCTCTACACCACGGTCAGCAAGAAAGTGTTGGATCATGCGAGCACGATGAGGCCGTGCATTGTCATTTTGGAAGACAAAGTTTCCTCGAAAGGCTGCACGAGCAAATGGAAGCAATGTTTCTTCCAGAATGGCCCTGTACTTGAACTGGTTCAGGTTTCCATTCAGAACAACCAGGTCAGTTTTGCCCCCTGCATAAAAAGCAGCCCAAACGGTCACCCCACCACCTCCAGCTTGGACTCTTGGCACTATACAATCTTTGTTGTAGGCTTCATGCACTTGTCTGCGCACTCGGACGTGGCCATCTTGACGATAGACCAGAAATCTAAACTCGTCACTGAAGATCACGTGATTCCATTGTCCTGGCTGCCATTGACGGTGCTCTCTGGTCCACTGCAATCGGCGCTGGCGGTGTTGTCTGGTCAGGCGTGGCTTTCTCAGGGGACGCCTGGCACGATAGCCTGCTTGAACCAGTCGTTGGTTGACTAGCCTTCTGGATACAGGCACATTTTTCAGTTGCTGCCACTCAGCCCTAAGCCGATTAGCTGAATTGGTATGGACATTGCGGACTAACCGGTGCAGCTGGCGATCATCCCTCCTTGTGGTTCTGCGGGGACGTCCTGGCCTCGGTATCGGAGTAGGGACACCCCTCTGAGCATTTCGTTTCAGGATCTTTGACACCTGACCTTGAGTGATGCCATACTGCCGAGCAATAGCACGCTGTTTCATGCCGTAATTTCGTAAAGCCACCACTCCATGACAAACAGCATTGTCGAGTTGACGGACCATCTCCAGAGGAAGCGGCAATAACTTTTGGAGACGTGCAGCAGTTGTTTTCCACTAATACAGAACGCAACAACCCTTGTATACCCGACTGTGAAGCCAATCATCAAATGCACCTGTCCGTACATTTTGCCACGCCACCTGTGATATAATCCTGTTGTTGACTTCTTGCTGTGACAGACAATCAGTGACATGGTTCTTTTAACAAATAAATCACCAAAGTGTAAAAGAAACTCACCAGATTGATATACAGTGATCCCTCGTTTATCGCGGGGGTTATGTTCCAGAACCCCCCGCGATAGACGAAAATCCGCGAAGTAGCGACCATATTTTTATTTTATTATTTATATATATTTTAAAGCTTTATGACCCTCCCCACACTCTTATTAACCTTTCCCACACTCTTATTAACCTTTCTCACACTCTTATTAACCTTTCCCATACTCTTATAAACACTTCCTATACTCTTAAACATTTTTTACACTCTTAAACATACGTAATTTTAACAACATATAAAATTCTAATGGGTACTCACCATTGAAGATACTGTAGCGACCCATGGGTCCCCCAAGCGAGACCAGCAGCAGAATCTCCTTGCTCCAGCCGGTGACGTCACCGGCGGGGATCCCCGGCGCCAGAGTGGCTGGTCACGTGACCGCCAAAGCGTGCCGCGCGTGCGGGTATAATCAGCTACACCTGTTGATCACGTGACCACCGAAGCACGCCACGCTTGAGGCGTGGCTTTCGGTTTCTGGTTGTGCTTTATAATGCAGCCCGATAAACGGGCTTTTTAGTGTTCCCGAGTTGGTTTTGAGAATAAATATCTTCTCGGACGAGTTTGTCTTGCCCGTCATTTCGTCCGTATCAAGCAAGAGCCCCGGCTCTTCAATACTACAACTTGCGTGATGAAGATGATGATGAATTAGCTGTGCAGTACTGATGACGATGAAGGTGATGACGA
>NC_136262.1:130845723-131260723 GCF_964187855.1 Myxine glutinosa | reverse complement strand
GGATGACGGTAAGCACGAGCCGCCAATCAGAGCTCAGAGGTGGTTGCGTCAGAGGGCGTGGTGAGAAGAGTCTGGTGAGTTCCAGAAGGTTCGCGGGGCGGGCCTATATAACCCGATGCGCAAAGCCCTCAACAGGACTTGCGGGGAGGGGAAGGACTGGCAGAGGACTTGCAGAGGAGAGGGAGAGGACTGGCTGCGTGAGAGGACTTGCAGAGAGAACTCGCATTGTACCGCTTGACGAACTTCACTATCGCATGAGAAACGCGCGCGCTAACCAACACCAAGGCGTTGAGGAAGAAGAGTTGGTCGCTAGAGATACGCGGGCGCAGCCAGGCGCGGTTATAACGAACTTGCGCATTTCAGCCAAGCGAGTGAACGAGGTTGAGTAACCGCCCCTTTGCCGTAAAAGCCGTCCCGCCTTTGCCGTAAAAGCCCTCTCTACCATTCGCCCCGATATTATCTCCGTGGTTTGAGAGACACACTACGTGGCCCTGCCTTCGCCGATCACCATCTTCGCGGACGTGCCGGGGACCGTGGAGAGCGGGACGAGAACCATCCTTGGACGCGCTGGGGAACACCGGCCCATCTGCAATACCCCGTGTGAGTGTGTGAGACGGGCCCGTTGTCTTTGGGATAATTAAGACTGTATAAGGATTTCTCTGTGTCTCTTCCTCCTGAACTGTATATACGTGTGATAATCATTAAACCTATCTGTTCTTCCTTTCTTCTTGATTCGATCGTTCCCGTGATTTCTTCAATTGACTAAGCGTAGCACGAATAAGATCGCTTGAATCGGGGTCCATTAATTATAACTGCGCGGATCACGTGAACGCAAACCGCTCGGCGTATTCCAACCACACGTGGTTCGTGTGAGCCTTGTTTCCTCGCTTCCAGGGCAGCGCGAGTACTTAAGTACGAGCGAGAATTTGGTCCCGAAACCCTATTTGGCGCTGTCCGGAAGGGACGTTGCAAGCCCCGGTTCCACCAGGCCCAGTAAAGACAAGGGGATTAATCCCCCGTTGATAAGGGGAGAAGGCCGGTGAGAGAACTGCAACATTTGGTAGTCAGGAGTGGGGATTTGGAACCTGGGACAAAAATTTTCAGGACAAAATTTTTGGACCAAATTTTGGACACCAATTGTACATATTGGCCATCACAATTGGTGTCAGGAGTTTGGGATAGGACCCGAAGTGCGCTTAATGCACTCAAATTACGAGCGACCGAAATTTAATTTTTAAAAATCAAAATTTTTAAGTTCGTGCCATGGCTAGCCAAAGCGATCGAATGCCGGTGGGGGTAGAAGTAAAGGAAAAATTGAAAACCCAGGACCGAGAGAGACAGTTGGTGGTAATGGAAGCAGAAAAGGGTGCGGCTGCTGGCAAAGAAAATGGCCGCGCCTTGCACGTGGTGGTGGGGACCAAACCCGTTGTGCAAGTGAGTTTGGACATGCAATTATTCATGACACAATGCAGGGCCTATATGATCAAGTCAGAGCATAAAATGGATGCAATGGGTGAGCGGTTGGAAAACAAAATGGATATCCAAGAGAAAAATATGGATGCCCAGAGTGACAAATCCACCCGGGAAAGGAAAGAATTGGGTGACAAATCCACCCGGGACATAGAAAAAATGGGTGGCCAATTGAAAGAAATGGGTGGCCAATTGAAAGAAATGGGGGACAAATCCACCCGGAAAATGAAAGAGATGGTGCAGGACATGGGGCGCAGCTGGGCGAGGAGGTCGCAAAGGGACGCGACGAGGTAAAGCAGTGCGAGGAACGCGTGGAGAGCGGGGTGGAGCAGAGCGCGGTTACATGGACCGAGGGGATATAAATCACGACTCTGGGTGTGGAAAAGCCGACGGCCACCGAATTGGAAAAGGAAATTTTACGCGCGCCGGCGGTCGTCTAGGAAAAAGAAATTATAGTTGAAATTGGGGCCGAAGAGACAGCGGAGATAGAGATTAAATCGAGGGAAGAGATGGAATTTGCACAAAGTTTGCATTTGCACCGTGATGTCGGGCTTGCTAAAAAAAATGAAGGTTTGCAGGCGGTGCTGCTGCGGAAGAAGTTCCCTAAGGTGAGTAGGAGTGTGTATGGCAGGAAAATATTTTTGGCGCGCTTGGGGTATAGACGGAGCCGGGCGCTCGTGGAAGGTCCTTTGCGCGGTGTACGCGAGCGAATGGCGCGCGTGTGAGAAAAAAGTGTGCGCCGGAGCGCGAGTGTGTAACAGGAGTGTGTGTTACAGAGTGCGAGGGAGAATGCACACCGGAATGTATGTGGGAAGAGTGTGTCGGAGACGAGTGTGAAACAGAGTGTGCAATGGCCAAGGAGAGTGAGAGAGGATGCACACCAGAGAGTGTTGAAGAGAGTGTGCAGGAGTGCACACTAGAGCACGTGATTGGGTGTGTACCAAGAGAGTGCACACCCGTGGTTGTTACTGAGTATGTAACAAAAGATTGTGCGCGAGGGTGTGCGATTGGGTGTGTACCGGGAGAGTGCACACCCGTGGACGTTACGGAGTACGTAACGGAGGGGTGTACGCGAGGGTGTGCGATGGCCGAGTGTGTTACTGAGGGTGTAACAGAGAAGTGTGCGTTAAGGGAGTGTGTGAAGGAAAAGTGTGTAATGGAGTGCGTGAGTAGGATGAGTGCGCCGAGGTGTGCAGGTGCGAGTACGGTGTGCGGGAAAGAATGCACACCAGACCGTGTGCAGAGAGAGCGTGCGGTAACAAAATGTATGGAGTGTATGGGAGGCGCTGGAGCACCACGTTGTGCGAGTAAGGAACGGGTCACGTGGGGTGAGAACGCGGCCCGAGCATCGACGCAGACCGGGGTAGCGCTTAGCGCGACATATAGCCGACGTGAGCGCTCGGTGGGTTGTGTGCTTTGTGTGCTGCGGGGACCGGCGGGGATCGTTGCCGCGGCGGTCTCGCAAGGATCGCCGTGCACGATTCGTGCCGGGCCCCGCCCTGTATGGTCGGTGCCACGCCTTGGCGGGAAAGGCGATCGGCACGGTTCGAGGGGAGGAAGGAGAGGTCGGGGCCGCGCTCCCTGGCGGGTGCGATGCTCCGACCGTGGGCGGTTGGGCCATCGTGCATGGGACCGAAAGGCTCCACGCAGGGATGGCACCTTGAACCTTGGCCCAAGCATGCCTCCTCCCCTGGATCAAAAATGCCGGACGGACCCAACCAACAGTAGAACAACCACCCGCATGCATTGCTCAGCTTTTCAAAGCCGAGCTGTGAAAATGTATTTCCGCACCGAGAGGCTCAAGTGGAGTGGACGGATAGCGATAGTGTTGGCGAATGGTACCCGGCGTGGGGGAGTGGTGGTTTTGCCATTCCTCACACTAACTATTTGGGGCGCATGAGCACTAGATTATGGGTATGGCAGTGAAAGCTCGCCGAGGGCGGGCTAGGATCATTGTTAGGGATTTAGTAAATGACAGTAGAGGACATGAGAGTTAAGTAGGGACATTGTACAGGTAGAGGGGACGTAGTTAGATTAGATGGATGATAATGACGAGGGTGTGCTTAGTGTAAGGGAAGATGGGGAAGCACGAGTTTTAGGGGAAGTAGTCAGCTAGATGATGCTGTGTGTGTGAGGATGGTATTGAGCTTGAGCAAATGAGCAATTGAATGAGAATCACTGTGTGTATTGAGCTTGAGCAAATGAGGAATTGGTTGGGAATAACCAGAAGTGGTGTATTGAGGACAAATGGAGTTGTGTTGAAGTGAATTGACTTGCATGGTGTGCAAGTGGAAAAAGGAATGTGAGCACAAGAGGTGTGCCGGGAATAATTGGTGTGTGGAATAAATGGTGTGGAATGAGTAGTGTGGAATGCTTGGTGTGAAGTAAAAGGTGTGGAATGCATGGTGCGAAGGAGTGAATGGGGGGGAGATGGACCCATTCACGAATACCCGGGGTGGGTAGTTTAAAGTCAGGTAGAGGGCTTAGGTAAATTGTCTGGATATTGACACCTGTGGTGCGGGAAGTAGCAGGAAGTGCTTGGTTGGGTGCATGAGTCTATAGAATGGCTGGGCGTGTGGGCTTTGTTGGTGTGTATGGTTATTGGAGCACTCCGCCACTGGTAGTCTGTCGGCCAGGTGAGGCCGCAGGTAGGCTCTGGGAGCCAGTTAGAGTTGTGAGCAGTGTTCAGTGGGGCCCGAGGATCCCAGGAGAGGACCCGGGTAGCCCAATGCCGAGGAGGGCATCAGGGGGTGAGAGAGCCAGGAGGGGCCTTCCCCAATTTCGGTAGTCGCAAGGAGCAAGGTAAGCTCGGGTGGCGACTTCAGTGGCGGAGGTGCGCAGGTAGGTAGACCTGCTAGTGGAGCCATACGACCCAGCCCTGATATTGTGCAAAGGCACAGTGTGAAAAATTGGGGAGTGAGACCCAAATTTGGAAGGCACCAGGTGGTCAATGGGAATCAGGTTTTTAGAACCACATAGTGTAAAGAGGCCGATTGGCAGGGCATGACCCCGGGTAGTGTAAGTGAGTTAATGTAACTAGAGTAGTTAGGATTTGAGGAATTCCCTTCGCGCCATCCACATTCATTCACCAAGGTGACAAAACTCCGCACCAGCACCAAGTGACTGATTTGAGTAAGTGAGACGCATCTCGACGTAAAAGTGGCATTGTGTGTTATTCCATCTCTTCCTTCCTGGGAGGGATTGGAAGACGAATTTGGCTTAGAGGGGGATATGGGAGACAGGACGTAGAGACGGATTTGTAATTTGTAAATATAGGGAAGGGCAAGGGTAGTGTAAGCTGACATGGGGGGGGGGTACGAATGGTTAGGGACGAGCTTGCTCTGCTTGCTCTCCCGCGCCCCTCATGCTGCATTACCTTGTGTTGATGTGTACCTTTGCGCCCTTTCTGCTTTGCTGACTGTTCTTTGTCTCTTCTCCCCACCCATGGACCCACTTTGGAGGAGTGCGCAGCAACATCGAACTGTGCAGCTGCACTTTGCTACACCCGTGCAGATGAACTGCGTAGCACTTTGCTGCCATATTCTTGATTATAACTTTGCTGCATGTGTACAGCACATTTGCTGCCACAGACACTTTGCTGCACCATATTACGCATGGACCACACGTTTTGTGGCTTTACACTATCCTGCAAACTTACCTTGCATCTTCGGACCACGTATTTTGAGTGGCATCAATGTCACGCAGCGGACCACATAAGGTTGGCCCTGCTTGGCCAGGAATTAATAAAAACGAACATGGGTTTTTGTACATTTTATTCTTGGTGTGCCAGGAAAGAAGAACTTTAAGTTTTTATTGCACACAGAAGATGCGGCATGCAGGAAGACAGAAGATGCCAGACAACAGTGAATGGTGAACTTTTTGATGAATGTGTTTTGTGTATTGGTGCTATGATGTGCTTTCTCTCCCCTCCAATCTTCTTTCCACAAAAGAACAGGTACTGGGTTACAGAAATGTAAATAATTAGGTTTTGTGGTTGTAAATAGATGCTACCCACCGGCTTTATGTGTAGTTTGAAATTAATTCCGCAATTCGGTTAGTTGTGGGTGCGAGTCTGTTAGTTAGTTACACAACGCAGTAGGTGGGACATATTTAGTGTTGTAAAACTATCACATACATGGGTTAGAGTAAATGTTAGGGGGAACCACATCTAAGTGTCACACATAATTAAAAGCTAGTCCCAAGTCTCTCTCAAAACCGGTCGTTCCCACTTGTGTCGGTTCGACTCAGGGACGAGTCTGACGAGGGAGGGGGGCAGTGCTACGGTTTTGAGATGTGTACAGTGAGCTCAATAAAGGTTTAAGGTTGCCCCCCATAGATAGTCACACAAGCAACATGTAGCCTCATTTGTCGTACAGTTATTTCTTAGTATGTGTGAGAGTAGGCCCTTTCCAGTGTTAATCCTGCGTTGTGTAAAGACAGGAGAATAGGCCCCACTTCTGCAAACCATTCTACGTCTGCAGGCGCGATCCATTAAGCTGCCCTTTGCTTACTCACTAGTCGAGTTAACACGAGGTCGGCCTAAAAAGGTGGGGGCGACGTTGAGGTCGGGGGCGGCAGAGGCGATGACGGTAAGCACGAGCCGCCAATCAGAGCTCAGAGGTGGTTGCGTCGGAGGGCGTGGTGAGAAGAGTCTGGTGAGTTCCAGAAGGTTCGCGAGGCGGGCCAAAATACCCCGATGCGCAAAGCCCTCAACAGAAATTGCAGGGAGGGGAAGGACTGGCAGAGGACTTGCAGAGGAGAGGGAGAGGACTGGCTGTGTGAGAGGACTTGCAGAGAGAACTCGCATTGTACCGCTTGATGAACTTGACTATCGCATGAGAAACGCGCGCGCTAACCAACACCAAGGCGTTGAGGAAGAAGAGTTGGTCGCTAGAGATACGCAGGCGCAGCCAGGCGCGGTTATAACAAACTTGCGCATTTCAGCCAAGCGAGTGAACGAGGTTGAGTAACCGCCCCTTTGCCGAAAAAGCGTCCCACCTTTGCCGTAAAAGCCCTCTCTACCGTTCGCCCCGATATTATCACCGTGGTTCGAGAGACACGCTACGTGGCCCTGCCTTCGCCGATCACCATCTTCACGGACGTGCCGGGGACCGTGGAGAGCTGGACGAGAACCATCCTTGGACGCGCTGGGGAACACCGGCCCATCTACAATACCCTGTGTGAGTGTGTGAGACGGGCCCGTTGTCTTTGGGATAATTAAGACTGTATAAGGATTTCTCTGTGTCTCTTCGTCCTGAACTGTACATACGTGTGATAATCATTAAACCCATCTGTTCTTCCTTTCTTCTTGATTCGATCATCCCGTGATTTCTCCAATTGATTAAGCGAGCACGGATAAGATCGCTTGAATCGGGGTCCATTAATTATAACTGCGCGGACCACGTGAAGGCAAACCGCTCGGAGTATTCCAACCACACATGGTTCGTGCGCGGCTTGTTTCCTCGCTTCCAGGGCAGCGCGAGTACTTAGGTACGAGCGAGAATTTGGTCCCGACACCCTATTTGGCGCTGTCCGGAAGGGACGTTGCAAGCCCCGGTTCAGCCAGGCCCAGTAAAGACAAGGGGATTAATCCCCCCTTGATAAGGGGAGAAGGCCGGTGAGAGAACCGCAACAATATATATATATATATATATATATATATATATATATATATATATATATATATATATATATATATATATATATATATAATTATATATATATATATATATATATATATGTAAATGTAAATATTTACATATATAATTATATATATATATATATATATATATATATATATATATATATATATATATATATATATATATATATATATATATAAATAAATAAATGTGTATATGTAAATATATATATATATATATATATATATATATATATATATATATATATATATATATTATATATATATATAATATATATATATATATATATATAAATAAATGTGTATATGTATGTATGTATATATATATATATATATATATATATACTATATATATATATATATATATATATATATATATATATATATATATATATATGTCAAGTAGTAGATTTGTTATTGCCTAAAGTTCAGTTATAGACGTTGGTTGCTAATGTGTTATGATTTATATGATGTTTAAAAATGCTAATTTCATAAAGTTAATAAAGGGTTTTTGCTTCGTTTTAGTTTTGGATGAGGAAAGGCTTAAAATGAGGTCATGCTGGACAATTGTATACGTGTGCTTTTTTCGAGGCTGGTCGTAAAACCACGCCCACATGCGCGTGTTTTTGCGTAATGCTAGTAGAATGACATGAACCTATCGTTAACCATATATATTTTGTTTTAATCACAGCAACGCATGACTCTGTATAAACATGCTTTGAATTACTCATGTACACAAACCCATAAAATATATGGGTTTGTTTGGCTAAGCATACACTCTTCTCTTTGTGAGTTACATTTCTGTTTTCTCGGAGCCCAGAGAAACATTTGGTCCGAATGATAAGGAAGGGCTGACTCCCCCGAATGACAGAGCGGATGACGGTGGGGGCTTGGCCCACCGGGGAGGAACCTCTCCCAGTTTTGTTTGTTCCCTCGGAGATTTCCTGATAAAACGTGTCCCTATATAAATGGACTGGGAATCAATGTGTTTTCAGGAAGGCTTGACTTGGCATGAGACTGGCTCTTGCTGTAGACGTCTTGGCTTCTTCCGGATCTGTATAAGTTGGTTTTGATTAAAAAGCTGCGTCATTTTTCAGGCTATTTGTGGACTTCTTTTCCAAACGAAGAGCTGATTCTTCACAGATGGTACCAGGAGTGGGGTCAGCACCGGACGACGGGAAACGGAGCCCGAGGGACAGGAGGAAGGCTGCCTGAGGCGCGCCGGCACGCGGATTTGATTAAAGGTGGGAGTTGTTTTATATCAGAGGGCTATTATTCCAAATTCGTACCTTCCTCCCTCCAGCGGGCTTAGTCTCCTTGTCTTCCGCGATGCCTGCACTCGAACAGAGATTGTAAGTAAAGGCTCATTTTAGGCCTCAGAATGACGTAGCTTTGTTAAAGCCAGGATAAACAAGTAAGGACTTAACAGTAAGCTTAAAGTTACAGTTAGCACCAGGAGGGGAAAATGAGGTCGGACAGCCATATAGGTTGAAACCAGGTGGCCAAGATTTTTCCAGGAAGGAACAGCCCAGAGACAAGATGGGGTATGCCATTGCATGCCAGGGAACGAAGGACTGTGGCTAAACTTAGATAGAAGGCCAAAGCAACAGAGGTCCAGATAGAAACAGGCCAGGACCTGGTGGACAAGAGAAAATAAATAAGCTCACAGGAAATGGGCCAGGTGGCCACAGGGTGAGAAGGACAGGAATGGTTTTTGAAATATTGAAATTTTAAGCATTGCAGCTATAGTTATTGAAGCTACAGGACAGAGGACAATTAAGTAAGCAGTTAAACAAGTAAAACAGCGAGTGATGCCGCTGGACCAGATACCAGACCAAGACCCCCCCAACCCCCCCAAGACCTGAGCTCAGTCCCGGGGCTCTAGGCAACACCCCCCACCCCCCCAAGACCTGAGCTCAGTCCCAGGGCTCTAGGCAACACCCCAACACCCCGCCCTGCCTTCCCTTTTTTCACCTCAACCAACCCCCGTCCAACCCGTCCCAAAAATCCTTTTCCTTGAATGAGAGACGTAACATGAATGAGCAAAGATTGTTTGGGAGTGGCTGGAGAAAGGCATGATTTGAGTCGATCTGAGTTTCGCGCGAAGTCTGGGAGACTTCTATGAGTATATGAATGAGGAATGAATGTATATTGGGATGTTAATTGACGTGTGTATCTAGCCAATGTATTTGTCTGTATGACATATGCAAAGCAGAGGGGTTCGGTGTGAAGCTTTGTAAGTGATCTGCTCGACGTGCGGGAAATTCAGGCCGGGAATGTCCATTTTAGCGTCTATCCGAGAGAACAGGCGAGGTCCTGAACTGAGTCCGGATTTTCATCTGTTTGGGAGTTGTTTGGGAAGCGAATTGATATAAATCGGGTCAGGAAAGCACTCGGAGTGCCCTTGTCGATCTACTGTTGATATGAAGCGGTTTCTTGGAGATGGTTGCAGGATGGGCTGTTTTTTTTCTTTCGAGCGGCAGTCGGACGGAGATTTAATAATTTGTTGAACTAAATTCAGAATTCGAATCAATATGTGTGTTTTACTTGAATTGAAGAGTTCATTCAATGGCAGATATTGTGTATTGTATGTGTGGGGTAGGCCTATATTCCTGAGGCAGCTCACCTTTAGGATGATGATGTCATATAGTGCATTTTGGGTCAGGGAGGTGGAGCGTCGGAGATCCTGTTTTTTTTGCGATGTTTACGAGCTAGGGATGAGTTCTGACAGCTCAATGTTCTGACAGCTCACTACATGTCAGGTCGCAGATTTGTTATGACAGCTTTTCGCACTTTGTTATGACAGCCGACTGCATGTCCCAACGTGAGGTAAACCCCGCCGGGAACGCGAATAGAGCGGCGTGCAGGGAGTGTTGGGATTCGTGTGGAGGCACGAGGGTGCGCGCCAAGACGGGGGGCGGCGTGGCGTCGTCGCGTTGAGATGGTTGTGCCAGGTCGATCGGCGATCTCTGAATTTAAATCGGATTTTTGTCATGTGTGTTGTGAAATTTACGTCTATCCGAGAATCCTGGCAATGTTCGTTTAATTATCTGCTCAGAGTGCCGGCGATAACTCGCCCACTCTCAGAGGAGGATGTGTGCCCAAATGCATTGTGGGTCATTTCGACTTTGCTGGATGTCGGACGTTCATGTCAGACGAGCCATGTCGGAATAATGGCCGGCTGCGACATATATGCCAGGCAATGTCACAGGACGAATACGTTATTTAAGATGGATTTATAAGATGGATAGATGGATGGATTTATTTAAGATGGCTAAAATAAACGATTTCAAGACAGAGTAATTAATTTCCGGAGCCAAGTTCCAACAGGAAGTCTTGTTCATACAGTAAGGTACAGTGCGGAGTGGCGGCTGGAAGATGCATCGATGCATTTGTGTTGACCAATTCGAAGTTTGACCTTTTAAAGTTTAGTTGACCTTTGTTCGAGATATGCAAGGGAAAGGTCAGAGGTAATTCACTAACCTTGGAAGAACGACAGGCAGTCAGTCTACGAGGTGTTGCTTTAACGACAGGATATAGAACTTAAATCTGGGGAGAATATCGGGACATTATATTGTTGGTTAAACTGAAGTCATGTACATAATTAGTGGACAGAGAATATCGAGTTTTTTGTTGTTGTGGAAGCGTCAGGTACAGTACGCTTGGAATTTAATTTAACCGGGTCGAGTACAGTGACGTGTTCGATCGAGCTGTGGGGATTTGAGATGGATTTGAGTCACGTTAAATGGAGGACATTTGGGAGGATGAAGAGATGCAAGTAACGTGGATTAAATTGTGGTATCACGAGTTGGGTGCCAGAGATATTGTGGTTATTATAACTCACTGATTATAGGGGGCGCCGGGCGCACCGAGTACAGATCGGGTTGCATGATGGAGCACGCATGCATGGATTTTGGCTTTGCGAGGCTCCGGATAGAAATTGGCATTTCGATGCTGTGGATTATATTGTGCCTGCCCGGAAAGGTGATGTCCTGTGCTGGGGCTGGCGACATGCCTCTGTTATTTGTCTGTCTGTCGGTCTGATTGTAAGTCTTTGGTACTGGGAGGGCTAATTGAGTGCTCAGGCGTCATTGTTCCATGGAGGCAGGAGCTGTGAGTCACAAAATGTAAACGGGAACTTTGTGTAACTTTGCACCGGATCCACAAACAGAGAGATGGACAGGACAACAATGGAGTTTATATGGACGGGTTTGGGGCAGTTTCAATCTGACGATTACAGAGTGCTTTGTTCCGTTCACGAAACATGTAAAATTCATGGAGTTGAAGTGGTTTGCAAGAAGGCAGCAGAGTCAGTACTGGGATGCAACCTCGTCCAGGGGTTTTGGTCCAGCCTGCAAGGAGTCCAGGGGCTCGTTTCAGGGCTGGGTCGCCAAAAATGGGATGCTGTGCCCATCTGGATGTAAAATTATCCATCAAGGACGGGGAATGATGTGCAGTGTGATTGATTGGAGGTAATAAGGATTTGTGTTGATTTCCTGATTTGAGTTCATCTGGAAACAAAGACAGATGGGATTAATGTGTATATCAGGAACAATTTGGAAAAGAAATATGGATATATGACATTACTAAAATATAACCAAGCAATTGAGAGTTCTTGGGTTAATGGGATATAAATAAATGCATCTACAAGTTGATGGTTTATAAAAATTTAGTTCTGGATGATACTTAAACGATGAACAATGTTGGCAATATACAAAGAATGTGACTTGTTTTTTGGGGGGAAACATGTGGTTTAAAATTGGTTGGCTAAGTTTTAAAGATGGAGATGTTTCGCAGAACTCTTATGATTATTTATATGAGTGGTGGACTATTCCATGGCGAAGCATTTTCCAGTTTATTGAAAGTTGGAGGGAGTGTAACGAATGTAAAATAATGGTTTAATATAACCACAGTAGAAAATAATATACAGATTTGGGACATTTTGTAAACTTTCAAATAATGAGAAGATTCAAAAAATTCATTTTATTTATTTCATGGAAAATATTTGGGTTGCAAGTGGAGAAGCATGGTATGGTATAAAAATAAAGAGGGAGTATCCAGGAAAAAGATGTTCAAGTGAACTTTGTGCTGTGAAAAGAATGTCGAGTTAATGGAAGTGTTTTGTTCGATTAATTTTGTTCAATTTGTGTTCAAATGACCATCGATGTTGGGGGCAAAGTTATGGGTGGATTTGGTGAGTGGTTGTGGGCAAACGAAGATTAATTTAGATTTATCATAGTTAAGGTCGAGGAAGTTGATTTGAAGCCAGAATTTCATTTGGATGCCAGAAAGGAGAAAGGAGATGCTGAAAGCCAGAAAGGAGATGCTGTTGTCTACTCTGAATGACAGGTGGTGGTATCCAGGGCGCTGAGGAGTTTTGTTCACGCTGTAAAGTTTGTTTATTTATTTGTTTATTTAGTTTGTTTATTGTAGAGAAGAGTGCTTTTGGGATTCCGGAGCCAGAGTGGATAATTTGAGAGTAGTAGGTGGTCCATGTGAAGCTTGGGAGTGAACTGATTTGGGTTTAATAGGCACAAGCTGGTCTAAACAGGGTGAGGAGGATGGTGTGATTGATGATGTCAAAGGAGGCGTTGAGGTGAGGAGGATGAAAATGTTGAGGTTGCCGGCATCAGAGGAGAGAAAAGGTCGCTGGTGATTTTGAGGAGAACAGTTTCAGTACTGTGGCTGGAGCAGAATCCGGATTGGGATGTTTCATACAGGTTATTGGCAGAGTGGTGATGTTTGAGTTGAGTGGCCACAGCACGTTCCAAAACTTTTGACAGAAAGGGTAGATTGGAGATGGGTCTGAAGTTATTTAGGGTGTCAGGGTTTAGTCCAGGGTTTTTCCAGAATGGGGGTGAAGTTTCACGAGTTTTTGGGGAAATCGGTATGTGAAGCTGGATTAAGTTGGAACTGCTTGATGAGCCATGGAGATGGATTGGGTTTTGTTGTTGGTTGTCTGGGAGTTCGGTTGTTGCATTGCCAAAGGTTTCTGTGTGGTGGACACACTCGTTGGCTGTTGTCTTGTGTGACGTGGATGGAGATGTATGTGGCTGCGTGTGGCTGCCTGGAGTCGGGAAGACGGCTACAGTGGTTGATATTGGTTGTGGATCGTCCGGGGTGCTTCGATTTGCATAGGGGGTGAAGATTGGGATATTACATTATTTTAAGTAAGTATTGGTATGAGTAATTACATAAGTAATTATGAGTTATTATGAGTATTAGTTATGAGTAAGTGATTATTTTAGTAAAGTTACATGTTTCGCTGTGTTGTGGATCTGGGGACAAGCTAGTTTGATGGGTACCCTGGGGTCTTCGGCGTGTCTATGTGTTTGGCTGTCTGTCACACCGGACTCTTGAATGGGTTTTCATGAGACGAATTTCAGACATAACAGTGAGAATCTATTTTGAGCGAATCACAGTGGGTGAGGAAAACATTGTGTGTGACCAGACACCAGAACTGACCAGAATTGAAATTGGAAGTAGACCAGGTTATTTCTATTATTTGTTTATTCGTGAAAATAAATAAATAATAGGGGGAGGTTAATGGAGGTTAATGGTGGTTTGTTTGTGTTAATGGAGGTTAATGGTGGTTTGTTTGTGTTAATTCTAGTTGAAACTCTTGCTGAAGTAATTTTCGTTTATTTTTATTTTTTGATTCGATTTGAGAGTTGAGATGATTGATTTTTTATTAATTTTATAATTTTATTTTTATTGATGTTGGAAACAGGTAATGGGATGCTGAGAGAAGGATTGAATTTAATTTGAATTGGACTGGATTAAATGGGATTGAATTTAAAAATTGAATATTGGATAAAATTGGATCCACTTGAAAAAAAGTGGATTAGGAAATTGGAGAAAAGGTGTTCTATGAAACTATGAATTGAATGAATTGAATCTATGAATTGGAGACCTGTAGACCAGGCGCTCCCAGGAGACTTGTGGACCAGGTGTTCCACCAGAGGAAAAAGACCAGGTGTTCGTAAAACACTTCACCCGCAAGAACGCCTTGGAACCAAGGTGGAAGGGACCAGTCCAGGTGTTGCTGAATACACCAACGGCAGTCTTTTGCGAGGGCAAGACTTCGTGGATCCACGCCACGCACTGTAAGTTGGCCATACAAGCACCAGACACTACACCACAGCAACCCCAGGATAAGGCCCCAAAGAGGGGGGAAAACACATATTGGAAAGTGGCCAGGGAAGTGGCAACAATTCAAAATAGGACACACTGCTGGTCGTGCATGCGCTTTCCCCAAGCAGGCACCACAGGAATACACATGATAGTGCTACCCTTGTCCCTCAATGACCTCTGCTCACAACCTATCGATTCCCCATGTTTAGTCACCACGCTGGAAAGAGAAGGGGTTGACAACGGCAAGAGTTGCAATCGACAATTTAATTATCGCCCGTCAATGATTGCCCATGTGGCCGAGAGGCCTGCCCCCGTCTGGGTCAAACCACAGAAAGGGAGGGTCTGCCTCCAGGGTTCCGGCCACTTGCGTATGGGAGAATCAGAATGCGCCTACACTCTCCCCGGGAAGCTGGGACAAGGGAGCTCGGGGATTACATTACGAATAGTACTGCAAGATAAACACAACCACAACATAACGGCTATAACATTCTCTAGGGGGGTTAGTAGGATTAATGGGGTGGTAAAGGGACTCCAGTGCTTATCCACCCACCTGGTCCCACCCCATGGGACAATGTTTATATGCGGCGACAAGGCTTACCCCTATTTACCAAATAATTGGGGGGGCACATGTTATCTGGGTTCAGTTCTTCCTGACGTTGAGATACTGGATGAGCTAGACCCAAAGTCCTTGGACAGGCGTTATAAGAGGTCAGTCATGAACGAAGATGGAACCACTAAACTACACGGGAGTCTATGGGAAAAGGTGTTTGGTTTCTTCTTCCCAGGAGCGGGCACAGTCATGGATAGTTTCCGGATAGATAAATTGGCTTTGGCCCTAGAAAAGGTGGCAAACGACACCGCTACGGCTCATGACATACTATTGGATCGATCGGATCGCGCGCGAAAATTCTTATACATTTAGCTGGCTCACTGACTGGTTCCAGGGATGGACGGGCACCATAGTGAAGTGGTTATTGACCGCACTGGCTGTGATAATCGGGGTAGTAATTTGGGGGGCACTAATGAAATCTCTAGTCCTCTGTATGAGAAAGTATTTTACAGGATTGAAAGTGAAGAAGCCGCCGACAACGACTATGGCTCTGACCACAGAGGCCGTCGACCTGAACGAGTCCTTCAACAAGGCAGTTGCGACCGGCGCTCCAGAAAATTGCATTGAATTTTGTAATGACTGCGATACTTGTGCGGATCCCATGTGGGAACTGGCTGCTGCCTGTAACGGTGTATGTAATGACTGTGATACTTGTGCGGATCCCATGTGGGAACTGGCTGCTGCCTGTAACGGTGTATGTGATGACTGTGATACTTGTGCTATAAACCCCTTGCGTGTACTGGCTAACGCTGCTTATGTATTACAAGCGGACAGCTGCACGCCCCCTTTCAACCCAACTATGGATCTGATTGCGACGCTGGGTCTGGCGGTCGAGGGACCCGACGTGGATATCCTAGACCCGCAAGCCGACCAGGCGCCCAAGGGAGACTTTGACATAAAGGAAGTTCCTCTCTTTGCTTCATATGTATTAAGTTCAAATGCTTCAAGTGAATCGGATTTTTTCGCTCTGTACCCTGACCAGGAAATTGAGACACAAGATACTGACAATATTATGTATTCCCCAGAACAGCAGCACGTGAGGGACCTCATGGGCATGATCGTTGATTAACTTCGAAGATCTGCAAGGACTGGGTCTGCAAAGGGTGGGGGGAGCAAGTTCCGCAGGGGAGGTGGTGGCCCTCTGGCGGAGCAGAACCTCATCTGGACCAGACCTCTTCGTTGTGGATCCGAAACGTTAATGGACTTTCATGTTCTGAGCCCTCAGGCTCCGAGCACGCACCACACGACACGTTCGCCAAATGCACGGGCGAGGCGCTTTTGGCGCACGATATGCCCTTGGGAGATACCCGCATTACACAATTATTTTTCAATAAAGCCCGATGTGGCACGTTGTCTCTTAAGATACTTTGTCTCGACGAGACAAGAGGAAGGAATGTCAAGTAGTAGATTTGTTATTGCCTAAAGTTCAGTTATAGACGTTGGTTGCTAATGTGTTATGATTTATATGATGTTTAAAAATGCTAATTTCATAAAGTTAATAAAGGGTTTTTGCTTCGTTTTAGTTTTGGATGAGGAAAGGCTTAAAATGAGGTCATGCTGGACAATTGTATACGTGTGCTTTTTTCGAGGCTGGTCGTAAAACCACGCCCACATGCGCGTGTTTTTGCGTAATGCTAGTAGAATGACATGAACCTATCGTTAACCATATATATTTTGTTTTAATCACAGCAACGCATGACTCTGTATAAACATGCTTTGAATTACTCATGTACACAAACCCATAAAATATATGGGTTTGTTTGGCTAAGCATACACTCTTCTCTTTGTGAGTTACATTTCTGTTTTCTCGGAGCCCAGAGAAACATTTGGTCCGAATGATAAGGAAGGGCTGACTCCCCCGAATGACAGAGCGGATGACGGTGGGGGCTTGGCCCACCGGGGAGGAACCTCTCCCAGTTTTGTTTGTTCCCTCGGAGATTTCCTGATAAAACGTGTCCCTATATAAATGGACTGGGAATCAATGTGTTTTCAGGAAGGCTTGACTTGGCATGAGACTGGCTCTTGCTGTAGACGTCTTGGCTTCTTCCGGATCTGTATAAGTTGGTTTTGATTAAAAAGCTGCGTCATTTTTCAGGCTATTTGTGGACTTCTTTTCCAAACGAAGAGCTGATTCTTCACATATATATATATATATATATATGTAAATGTTTACATATATATATATATGTATATATATATATATATATATATTATATATATATATTATATATATATATATATATTATATATATATAATATATATATTGTTGTGGATCCCGGGTTCGTTGACGTATTAAGGGAGGTTTGGGCCCTGCTCCCCCTCGAACTCCGGGTCCACGAGGCCGCCATCCACAACTACTAAACTCGTGGTCGACGGGTTGCTAGGCAACCCCAGCCGCCGAAACCGCAGCTGCGCGTGGAAGGGTTAACGGTCACAACCTGAATACATCCGGACACAGGCAGCCATGAGAACGGGGACTGAACCCCGCACGAGGTATATATATATACAGACTTGGCATTTAATATGGAATTATTTTTTTTCTTGACTTGGGTTTACTTTCTTAACTCTGTATATCAATCTGGAGAGTTTCTTTTACACTTTGGTGATTTATTTCTTAAAAGAACCATGTCACTGATTGTCACAGCAAGAAGTCAACAACAGGATTATATCACAGGTGGCGTGGCAAAATGTACGGATAGGTACATTTGACGATTGGCTTCACAATCGGGTATATAAGGGTTGTTGCGTTCTGTATTAGTGGAAAACAAATGCTGCACGTCTACAAAAGTTATTGCCACTTCCCCTGGAGATGGTCCGTCAACTCGACAATGCTGTTTGTCATTTAGTGGTGGCTTTACGAAATTCCGGCATGAAACAGCGTGCTATTGCTCGGCAGTATGGCATCACCCAAGGTCAGGTGTCAAAGATCCTGAAACGAAATGCTCAGAGGGGTGTCCCTACTCCAATACCGAGGTCAGGACATCCCCGCAGAACCACAAGGAGGGATGATCGCCAGCTGCACCGGTTAGTCCGCAATGGCCGTACCAAGTCAGCTAATCGGCTTAGGGCTGAGTAGCAGCAACTGACAAATGTGCCTGTATCCAGAAGGCCAGTCAACAAACGACTGGTTCAAGCAGGCTATCGTGCCAGGCGTCCCCTGAGAAAGCCATGTCTGACCCGACAACACCGCCAGCGCCGATTGCAGTGGGCCAGAGAGCACTGTCAATGGCAGCCAGGACACTGGAATCACGTGATCTTCAGTAGGCTGGGCCAAATCGGAGGTGATTTTCCTAATTCAATGTAATTTACCTAAAAGTTGTGAGTGAGTATCAGGAACAAAATCATGAAAAAAAAATTCAAAAATATTGACGTTTTACGGTCAGACAGCCCGTTACCATAGCAACAGTTACAGCCGACTCAAAAAATGCCTAAATTGACGATTTCTCAAGCTGTGTTTGACCCCCAGAGTTGATTCTGGTACCAAAAGATGCAGAATTGAAAGCCAAGGATGATTGGATAGCTTAACAATGTCTGTGACACAATTCAATACCACTTATATCCAAAAAACTGATTTTTGTCTGAAATTTCAAGCATATTTATGGAAAGAAATTGAAAATTTTGCTTTTTAATCATAGGATAACCATTAATCAGATTAAATTTACTTTAAATTGTCTTTTACAACCTTGTATTGTCCAGTTTTTATAACTGTTATAACATTGTTTAAATTTGGCCATCTTCATTTCAATAAAAAAAAGTTAACAAAAGCAGCTTACAATCATTAATTTTAATGCCTGCTTTCGGTTGTTACTGTAACCATTCATCAGGGCGTTCAAGGCGCTCTTGCACACATCAAGGATAGGCGCTCTTGTCTTCGATACAACGGCAGTGAACTCTGGGGTCAAGAGTGGAGTCGTAGTAAGACTGGAGACTGAGTTTGGCAGGAGTCTTCTGCAACTGGCGTGTCGGCACCACATCCACGAATTGGTTGGAGGGGCGTCTTGCTCAATGGTGTATGGCCCCACCACAGGACCTAATGAACAGCTGTTCAAGCGACTGCTCAACACTTGGAGTGAATTGGACCAGGGCAACTACACATTGGTCGAGGTGTCTGCTCAACAGAGAGAGCTGGCTGGCCATGTACATGCCACCATCACCTTCCTTCAGACGTGGATGGACAATAGCACAAAGGAGACTCTTCGACACGACTACCTGGAGCTGGCACACCTCACACTGCTGTTTCTTGGAGGGACTGTCCCTGATGGTATGAGGACCATCACTATCAAAGCTCCTGGGGCATTCCACCACGCCCGTTGGATGAGCAAGACTTTATACACTATAAAGGTGGCACTCTTCCGTTGGCAGCTGGGAGATATCTACACACCCGAAGAGCTGGAAGACATAACCAGTCTCGCTGCATTCATGTCAGTCTTCTACACTAAAGTGTGGTTGACATGTACCAGTGCTGCAGATGCACCATCTAACGACCTGTACCTGATGAAGAACCTCCTCAAGGCTGAGGCCAGTATCGCAAAGAATCCAACAAAGTGGCCTGCCAAATTTCTGTCCTTTGTGACTGTGGCCTGAGAGAAGCTACAAAACCATTTGTGGTACCTCTCAGAGAGATTGGTCTCTTTGGCACTCTTCTCGGACAGAACGTCATCTGACAAGCAGACTGTGAGAAGGGCTATGCTCAGGTACAGTGGGACTGCACATAACATGATACAGGAGATGCCAGCCTCACAGCAATTGGGGAGTAAAGCCCTCAAAGACTTTGTTGGTTACGACTCTTGGAGCATGTTTGAACTCTTGGGTATTGACTCCAGTTTTGTCAAGCTCCCCGTTGCACAGTGGCCCACCGCAGACAGCTATCGTCATGGCAAGGAAGTTGTGGCCAAACTCCCAGTTGTCAATGACGCAGCAGAGCGGACACTTGGACTCGCCACAGATTTGAACACTAACAAGGCCCCCACATCTGAGGCGCAGCTCCAGGCTCTATACAGGGTTGTGAAGGGCGTCAGGGAGAAGCTGCATGGACTGGCAACATCCACTGAGGTTGTGACTAAGAAGTCATTGGCCTCCATTGATTACAATTGGGACTAGGTTTTTTATTTTGTGATCAATGTTCAATGTCAGACCTTAAATTTGAGACAAAAAAGCTTAATCAATGACAAAAGTTAATTTAAAGTACATTTAATTTGACTATAGCTCTGATTAATGATTATCCTATGATTAAAAAGCAAAATTTTCATTTTTTTTTCAAACAAATGCCTTAAATTTGAGATAAAAATGAGTTTTTGGGATTAAAGTTGTATTGAATTGTGTCACAGACATTGTTAAGCGATCCAATCATCCTTGGCTTTCAATTCTGAATCTTTTGGTACCAGAATCAACTCTGGGGGTCACACACAGCCTGAGAAATCATCGATTTTAAGAATTTTTTGAGTCGTCTGTAACGGTTGCTATGGTAACGGGCTGTTTTACCGTAAGACGTCAATATTTTTGAAAAAAAATTTCATGGTTTTGTTTCTGTTACCCAGCCACAACTTTTAGGTAAATTACAACCTTGTAGTATGAAAAATTGAAAATCACCCCTGATTTGGCCCAGCCTAATCTTCAGTGACAAGTCTAGATTTCTGGTCTATCGTCAATATGCCCGCGTCCGAGTGCGCAGACAAGTGCATGAAGCCTACAACGAAGATTGTATAGTGCCAAGAGTCCAAGCTGGAGGTGGTGGGGTGACCATTTGGGCTGCTTTTCATGCAGGGGGCAAAACTGACCTGGTTGTTCTGAATGGAAACCTGAACCAGTTCAAGCACAGGGCCATTCTGGAAGAAACATTGCTTCCATTATTGTTCGTGCAGCCTTTCGAGGAAACTTTGTCTTCCACGATGACAATGCACGGCCACATCGTGCTCGCATGATCCAACACTTTCTTGCTGACCATGGTGTAGAGCATATGGAGTGGCCTGCCCTGTCCCCGGATATGAATCCAAAAGAGAACTTGTGGGCAGAATTAACGCGTCAAATCGACAACTTGGACCAGCAGCCTACCACTGTGCGTGAATTGCAGCAGACTATTGTAACTGCATGGCAAGCGATTCCTGTCCAAACCTTGGCAAATCTCGTGAACAGCATGCCTCAACGTGTACGTGCACTCCTGAATGCTCGTGGGGGTTAGACGAAGTACTGAACTGTAATTTTACTGTCCGTAATCCCAGTCGTAATTTAACTTTTGTTTTTGTTAAAAAAAATTTTTGGCTAATGTGCAAAATAAAGAGATACTTCTGAAAAACGCACAGACGTTTAACACAGTACTGTCCGTGAATTGAGTTCGATATCAGTTTACATCACTTTCAAGGATCAATTTATTTGCATTGAAATGTCAAATGTGGTTTTTGTTTCTTTTAAAGGTCACATTAACAAAATCTAGAATAATTTCAACATAATTCCAATGAACTTTTGGTTCTAAGTCATCTTGAAAAGTAAGTTCACCCCCAAAAAAAATATTCCATATTAAATGCCAAGTCTGTATCTATAATATAGTCCATACAGACTTGGCATTTAATATGGAATATTTTTTTTGTGGTGGTGAACTTACCTTTCAAGATGTCTTAGAACCAAAAGTTCATTGGAATTATGTTGAAATTATTCTAGATTTTGTTAATGTGACCTTTAAAGAAGCAAAAACCACATTTGACATTTCGCAACAAATAAATTGATCCTTGAAAGTGATGTGAACTGATATCGAACTCAATTCATGGACAGTACTGTGTTAAACTTCTGTACGTTTTCCAGAAGTATCTCTTTATTTTGCACATTAGCCAAATTTTTTTTTAAACAAAAACAACAGTTAAATTACGACTGGGATTACAGACAGTAAAATTACAGTTCAGTACTTCGTGTAACCCCCACGAGCATTCAGGAGAGCACGTACAAGTTGAGGCATGCTGTTCACGAGATTTGCCAAGGTTTGGACAGGAATCGCTTGCCATGCAGTGACAATAGCCTGCTGCAATTCACGCACAGATGTCGGCTGCTGGTCCAAGTGGTCGATTTGACGCGTTAATTCTGCCCACAAGTTCTCTTTCGGATTCATATCCGGGGACATGGCAGGCCACTCCATATGCTCTACACCACGGTCAGCAAGAAAGTGTTGGATCATGCGAGCACGATGAGGCCGTGCATTGTCATCTTGGAAGACAAAGTTTCCTCGAAAGGCTGCACGAGCAAATGGAAGCAATGTTTCTTCCAGAATGGCCCTGTACTTGAACTGGTTCAGGTTTCCATTCAGAACAACCAGGTCAGTTTTGCCCCCTGCATGAAAAGCAGCCCAAACGGTCACCCCACCACCTCCAGCTTGGACTATTGGCACTATACAATCTTTGTTGTAGGCTTCATGCACTTGTCTGCGCAATCGGACGTGGCCATCTTGACGATAGACCAGAAATCTCGACTCGTCACTGAAGATCACGTGATTCCAGTGTCCCGGCAGCCATTGACGGTGCTCTCTGGCCCACTGCAATCGGCACTGGCGGTGTTGTCTGGTCAGGCGTGGCTTTCTCAGGGGACACGTGGCACGATAGCCTGCTTGAACCAGTCGTTGGTTGACTAGCCTTCTGGATACAGGCACATTTGTCACTTGCTGCCACTCAGCCCTAAGCCGATTAGCTGACTTGGTACGGCCATTGCGGAATAACCGGTGCAGCTGGCGATCATCCCTCCTTGTGGTTCTGCGGGGACGTCCTGGCCTCGGTATTGGAATAGGGACACCCCTCTGAGCATTTCGTTTCAGGATCTTTGACACCTGACCTTGAGTGATGCCATACTACCGAGCAATAGCACGGTTTCATGCCGTAATTTCGTAAAGCCGCCACTCCATGACAAACAGCATTGTCGAGTTGACGGACCATCTCCAGAGGAAGCGGCAATAACTTTTGGAGAGGTGCAGCAGTTGTTTTCCACTAATACAGAACGCAACAACCCTTGTTTACCCGACTACGAAGCCAATCATCAAATGCACCTGTCCATACATTTTGCCACGCCACCTGTGATATAATCCTGTTGTTGACTTCTTGCTGCGGCAGACAATCAGTGACATGGTTCTTTTAAGAAATAAATCACCAAAGTGTAAAAGAAACTCTCCAGATTGATATACTGAGTTAACAAAGTAAACCCAAGTCAAGAAAAAAAAAATTCCATATTAAATGCCAAGTCTGTATATATATATATATATATATATATATATATATATATATATATATATATATATATATATATATATATATATATATATAAAACTGTAAGAAATAGTAGAAACTCCACAGTACGAGCAGGGCGTCTCATTTGCATTAAATAAATAATCAGATTAAATAAGACGCGGACGTAGCTTCAGGACGTCGATCTTTAATTGTCGACAAGCTTTCGACCAACAAAGGTCTTCTTCTGAGTCGGCCCCAAGTTCAACGGAAGTTGTTATGTCTCGCGAGGTAGAGCAATATGTAGAGCAGATAGAGCTGAGTAGGTAACATGCTTTGAGGTGTCGCAGTAAGGAATCTGACCCTGTAATAAGTTCTTCATGTGTAGGCGTTTTGTCGGGTAAGGAGTATACTTGTGAACCTACCAGGAGGTTCGTGTGTTAAGTAGAGTTAGGGATTAAAGAGTAGCGCCCCTGTGTGTCCTCACCTGGTTAGCCAAACCTTTGTCCCTTTTGGCACTGCAGACCAACATAGACATTCTGACAAGTCCCTCGCGCAACACTAAATAACGCCCCTCCCTGACATAACTGTGAAAGAGAACCGGCAAAAGGAAACCAGGCCAGGACACCGCCGCATGGCCGCCGCCATTCACACCTCCGACAGGCCTATCCACGTCGAGTGCCACGTGCTATGACGACACCACAGGCCTGTGATTCGGTGGAGGCCACTGATTGGGTGGCGCGCCAAGGCTGACGTCACCGCCGCGGAGTGATACGAGGCGCGGCAGGACTTTTGGTTCGAGTGAGTGAGTGGGTTGGCCAGAGAGATCAGCGAGTGCCGAACGCGAGTCTGGGTGTGGAGAGTTGGTGTGCGGCAGTTAGCTCTGGCAGTTCGCAGTTGACCAGTTCGGTTCGCAGTTCACGGCTTGAGTTGGCAGTCCCGGTGCGATCCCGAGTTTGGAGAGTCCTGTCCCTGGTCGAGTGGAGAGTTACAGCTCGAGCAGCTTTAGTCCCGGCCGGAAGCCCGAGTGGAGTTCGCTTGCTTCGTGCAGCCCTGCATTGGACCTTTGGAGCGAGGGACCTCGTGAGGTGCCGTTGAACCGACGAGGCCTGGTGGTGCTCGGAGGCGGACGGAGAAGGCCGCGGGGCCATGTTACACTGAAGATGACAAAGATCAGATAAGCCTGCGCTCCGCGGTTACACTTTACACGAGGAGACGTTTTCTTTCGTATTCACATTCCTTTGTTCTTGTTTCTGAAGTCAGTGTGTGGGATCCCAATTTAGTCACCTTATTTTATTATCAGCGCGTATTTTCCTGTCCTTGCTTTTATTTGAATAAACCCTTGTATTATTTTCTGTATATATTCCTGAACGCAGTTTCCCGTGTGATTTATTTAATTTGCAGCAGCATTGGAGACGCCCCGAGAACAGGTAAGACTGCGGGGGTCTCGCCGCTCCCCTCCATCCCGCGCGCTTTGGTGTAGCTTTTTGGTTCCGGAGTCCGCCATTGAGTTTTTGCCTCAGGGGTTAAGGCCTTCGCGATCGGTATCCGTGACCGCCTGATATTAATCAAAGACGGTCACGCGACAATATATACGTATGCTGTATACTGTATTCTGCTTTTTTCATGTTGCTCCTAAAATCAGAATCATACTATCCTTTTTTTGATCATACTATCCTGAAGTGTGAACAATATGTGACTCATACATGATGATCACTTTGGATTGTTTGGCAGAATTTTGAATTTGTGAAAGATTTATGAACTACTTATTTCTGTGAGTGCCAACCCAACTACAACCCTTCTCTCACCCTGACCTCAAACCACCCAACCCATGTATTCTCTCTCCAATAACTCTCAGAGCCAAAAGTTTTATAAGTTAATTTTGCAAAATTCCAGCAAACAAGTTCTCGCGTGATCTGCGCTCTCGGAAAACCGAAATGGAAAACTTTTGGTGATTCAACAAAGACAGGTACACAGGTTTATATCGACCTCTCCCCCACCCATCTCTCCACACCATTTGGTAGTTTGTAAAGCTACTGCCATTTGTCGTTTTGCTCTTCCATGAGCTTCAACTCTCATATATAACTAGAACGGCACTCTTCGATGTCAAGCCTCCGCCAACATTATTACATCATTACAATACTTGTACCAAGTTTGATTTAAATCCATTCAGCTGTTCTCAAGTTATCACATTTCTACCTGACATGACCTCTGACCTTTGACCTCTTCACCCCAAAATTTAATCAGTTTTTCTTTACATCATTATACATACCTGTACCAAGTTTGAATTAGATCACTTCAGCCGTTCTCAAGTTATAGACCTATTACAGACTTTTACCTTTGAACCCTTGACCCCCAAATCTAATCAGTTCATCTTTACAACATTCGACATACTTGTACCAAATTTGGTCACAATCCCATCACTGGTTCACAAGTTATCACGGTAACAGGATTTTTACCTAACATGACCTTTGACCTCGTGACCCCAAAATCGAATCTGTTCATCTTTACCTCATTATACATACCTGCACCAAGTTTGACTAAGATCCCTTCAGCAGTTCTCAAGTTATTGCAGCAACGAAAACCTATCACGGACGGACGGACGGACGGACGGACGGACGGACGGACAACCTGAAAACATAATGCGTCCGGTGACGTCGGCGGAGGCATAATAAAGCGTCCATTGATTACGTTATGACATTGAAACAAGTAAAAACTCTCTCAAGTAACCCGTGGGTTCCGAGATGCTAACACCCGTATCCTAGGAGATATAACATCCGTGCTCGAGACCAAGGGTCCAACAATGATATTTCATAAGTTTTGAATCACAAGGGAATGTGACGTCACGATTCCTAGGAGACGAAACAAAGGTGCACCGCACTAGTTTATCATGGCGTACTTCCTTCTAATTGTCCCAGTCTGTCTACATTTTGTCCTTGTGGACAGGCAAGACACAGAAAAAGGACAAAACCAAAGCAACCGCATTGGCTCCATGCTGTGCGAGACAGGATTATACTATGACGTACTATATCCATTTCTCCAAGGATACTGGGAGAGAGGAGAAGGACATTTGGCCCGACAAGCCCGTGCTGATTCCGCATCTCATTCCAAGTTCGTCGATTCACATTTGTTCTAAATATCCCATCGGTTTATCACTCAAGTCGAGCATCCTCCTCGTTTTACGTGTGCGCTTATTGGTGCTAGGAACGTTGCCAGAGCACCGGCACACACTGGCCTGCTCTTTTCGAGAGATGGCGCTCGGTCTTTCTCCCTACGTGGAGCCGGCTTTTCGTCCCCACCAAAAGACGGCGAAGCCCCAAAGTCGATCGCCCCCTACCGCCATCGCCCCACGATCGCAGCACCGACCCGACGGGTGCAACGGCTCTACGATCCAGGCGTCCAAGGTCTCCCGACCGAGGCCGCCGCGTCCCCTCCGAGCTCCGCATTAACCCACGGGATCCGACAACTAGGACTAGGAGGAAAGTTCGCGCAGAAGCAAAAGCGGAAATTGTTTTTTTTTTGTCCTTTCGGAATTCTTTGGCGAGATGCGCGTTCTCACCTTCCCGCTCGGGTACAGATATCCGGCGGTGGGGACGCAGCGGCTCGGGTCGAGGCTCGGGTTGCCGTCGGGCGGGTAGCAGGCGGCCGCGGCGGGCGAGTAGAACCTCAGATCCATGGCGCTGCCGAGGCGTCGCTCCTTGTTCCCTCCCGAGCTTCCCGCATTCACGTGGCGGCGGCGAGAAATCCCGCCGGGTTCGGACGGCCGTTCGCACACGGGGAACGTTCGCTCAAACTTTGCGACGAATGTCCCGTGGCGCTCTTCCCGGCGACGTTCCTCAAGCCTCGAGGAAGCGGCCCGTGATTCCTGGGGAGCGCGTCCGGACAGCGCGGTAAGTACAAGTACAATGGAGGAACCTGAAAAGCAATCTGTCCGTCCCTCTGTCGCCGCACTTCGTCTCCGTGTCCGTGTCCCCCTGTACCCCGCTACTCCGTCCTCCTCCTCCTCTTCTTCTTCACGCTACTCACTCCGGTTCGCGATCCCTGCTGTTTTGTCTTCGCGCTCCTAAACGCAGAGCCGCTCGTACTCGACGCTTCCTTCTCCGTGTCTCGCCGATTCAAACGCCTCTCACCGAGACCCCTCCACACGAGCGGCCTCCCCCCTGCGGGGAGACGTCGGTGGTCGTGGCCGTCCCGCCCCGGCCGCACGGCGCCCATCGCCGATTCGCAAAGCAACGCCTCAGGCACGCCCAGCGCCGGCGAGGCGATGCTCGACCGGGAGGGCCGACAAAGGGAGTGAGTGCGTCGTGCGGAGTGTTTGGAGGAAGAATGGAGGGGGGCGGGGTTGCGAGAGAGAGGAGGATGATTGTTGTGGGCCGGGAGAGAGGGATCGGGAATTACTCGGGATGAGAAACACAGGGGCCGATGGGCCGACGTCGGGACGATGAGAACCCCGGCGGGATGATGAGCGCGATATTTCCTTCAGGAGAGAGGGGGAAAATGAGGTCGTAATTGGATTAGTGCAAACAAGGCGATGGATGACATTGCCTGATTGGAAGGAGAATCGACGTTGCCCGTTTGGGGAGCGGCGCAGGGGACGAGATCACAAGAGGAAGAAGATTCGTGGGTGGAGGCGCCTGCTGCGTGTTTAAGCCGTTTCGGTTCAAACATTAAAATACCACAGCGTTGTCTTTCATGTCCAACTTACACACCCTCGGTGATTGAGTGGACAACGTGTGTTCGGTCCGATGATTAAACGTCTTTTGAGAGGTGGAGGCACAGAGCGGACATTACATTTGAACGAATAAGCGGTCAGCTTGGGCTTGATCACCATAGCTCGGTCACCATAGGCCAATCAGTTTTGACGATCACTATTTAGCTCCGAATGCAGCTTGGGCTTGGTCACCATAGCTCGGTCACCATAGGCCAAACAGTTTTGACAATCACTATTTAGCTCCGAATGCAGCTTGGGCTTGATCACCATAGCTCGGTCACCATAGGCCAATCAGTTTGGACAATCACTATTTAGCTCCGAATGCAGCTTGGGCTTGATCACCATAGCTCGGTCACCATAGGCCAATCAGTTTTGACAATCACTATTTAGCTCCGAATGCAGCTTGGGCTTGATCACCATAGCTCAGTCACCATAGGCCAATCAGTTTTGACATTCACTATTTAGCTCCGAATGCAGCTTGGGCTTGATCACCATAGCTCGGTCACCATAGGCCAATCAGTTTTGACAATCACTATTTAGCTCCGAATGCAGCTTGGGCTTGATCACCATAGCTCAGTCACCATAGGCCAATCAGTTTTGACGATCACTATTTAGCTCCGAATACAGCTTGGGCTTGATCACCATAGCTCGGTCACCATAGGCCAATCAGTTTTGACGATCACTATTTAGCTCCGAATGCAGCTTGGGCTTGATCACCATAGCTCGGTCACCATAGGCCAATCAGTTTGGACAATCACTATTTTGCTCCGAATGCAGCTTGGGCTTGATCACCATAGCTCGGTCACCATAGGCCAATCAGTTTTGACAATCACTATTTAGCTCCGAATGCAGCTTGGGCTTGATCACCATAGCTCGGTCACCATAGGCCAATCAGTTTGGACAATCACTATTTAGCTCCGAATGCGGCTTGGGCTTGATCACCATAGCTCGGTCACCATAGGCCAATCAGTTTGGACAATCACTATTTAGCTCTGAATGCAGCTTGGGCTTGATCACCATAGCTCGATCAACATAGGCCAATCAGTTTTGACAATCACTATTTAGCTCCGAATGCAGCTATCCACCATCACAGAGAGGAACTGTGTATTACCCTGTACAGGATGTTCCAATAAGATCTGGACAACTTGTTAATATACTGTATTTCGTACCACAATTCATAAAACGATATCCTTTATTTTTTTTTATAATACAGAGACTCGGAAAATTTTCTTTGCTTTTCAGGACTGGTGGTTTAATATGAAAGAAAATGGCGACTCCACAGGAGAAAGCTCAGTGTGTCGAATGGTGCATCGAGACGAGATCCGGCATGCAAGTTCAGGGTAATTTCCGTACAAGATATGGAAGGAACCCACCACCACGGACTAGTATCAGACCGTGGTACAAGGGGTTTAAGGAGACTGGAAATTCTCAGAAACAGAAAAGTACCGGTCAACCAAGCACAAGTGCAGCACATGTTGAACGAGTGCGTGAATCATTTCAACAAAGTCCCAGAAAATCAATTGGATGTGCATCCAGAGAATTGGGACTACCAACCACCACTGTACACAGGATTTTTATGGCGTAGCCCATGGGGCAAAGCCGTCTAGAACACTGTTTGTCCATCCGTAAGTATCCACAGTCATGGCCAAAAATATTGGCACCCTTGCACCTTTTTCAAATAATGCACCATTTCTTCCAGAAAATTGTTGAAATTAAAGAATATTTTGGTATCCACAAATATATTTCTTTGGTTTGCAAATATAATAAAAACATTTTTGTTTTATTTTTGTTTTACAAAGCAAAAAAAGCTGAAGAAATTACTAAATGTTACCTTATTCCATACAGAAATCCTAAAATGGCCCGGACAATAGTATTGGCATCTTTCAGAAGCTGTTAGAAATTAATCGATTTCAAGCAGGTGATTCTCCTTTACTTTGGAATTGAACTCACCTGTGGTGAGTTGCAGGTGCCTGCAATATAAAATCACTCATTCAACCAGTTTGAATAGAGAAAAGGAGTCATTCTGCTGTTTTGTGTCACTGTGTGCACCGCAATAAGCATGGAGAAAAGAAAGAAAACCAGAGAATTGTCTGAGGACCAGAGAATCTGTCTGCTCTTCTTCTGCTCCAATCGGCTCATCTGATCATGTGCTTGTTAAAGTGGACATCTCTCTGACCATTCACAGAGAGCCTCCTCAGTGTCGACGAGTCTGGCATTTCACTCAGGCCAACTGGCATGGTCTTCAAGCAGCCATCAATCATCTGGACTGGTCTCCCATCTCTACCGCCTCTGACATCAACTCATCCTGGGAATTCTTCCAAAGTAAACTGCTCTCTCTCATGCACAGATTTATCCCATCTCGTCTTCAGTTGTCATACCCTTCCTCCCGTCCATGGTACACGGAATCTTGTGGTGAGGCTATTGCCCAGAAACAACTTGCTTTCGTCTCCTGGAAAGCAAATCCAACGGAAGGAAATCTCATTTCCTTTCACAAAGCCCGAAACAAGTGTGTGTCCACCCTCAGGAGAGCCAGGAAACAATATCTCTCCGTTCTCAGGACAGAACTCTCTTATCTGTCTCCCTCTTCCAAATGCTGGTGGCGTCTGGTCAAATCTGTTTCTGGCGTTTGTTCCCCCTCTAACCCCTCCCTCACCTCAAACGGCCACACGGCTGACTCCGCGCGTGAAAAAGCTGAATGCCTCAACTCTGTGTTTGCCTCTAAATCTTGTGTCCCAAACCCATCCCTCTCTGTACCCACCGTACCCAGTCGTACCCAGCTGCTCCTGGACTCTGTGTCCTTTCCTCCTGACAAGGTGGAAAAGTTTCTGTCAACCCTCGACTCTGATTCTGCAACTGGACCTGACGGCATCAGCCCACGGGTCCTAAAATCTTGTTCTTCCGCTCTTTCACTCCCTCTCTCTGTTCTCTTCACACTCTCTTTTGCTCAAGGTCATCTGCCATCTGCTTGGAAATCTGCCAACATCACCGCTTTGCACAAAAAAGGTGCAAAAACAGATCCCAGCAACTACAGACCAATCAGCCTTCTCTCAATTATCAGTAAAGTCATGGAATCCATCATTGCTTCAGATATGAAATCTTTCCTCTTCTCCAATGGCTTGATCTCTGATCATCAATTTGGTTTCAGACCTGGTCACTCTACTCTGGACATGCTGCTACTGCTTTCTCAGCAATGGATGGAGGTCCTCAATGCCAAACAGGAAATTAGAGCTGTCTCCCTTGACATATCACGTGCCTTCGATACGGTCTGGCACCCCGCTCTGCTCACCAAACTCTCCTCTGTTGGTATCCATGGAAATCTCCACGCATGGCTGGCGGACTTCCTCTCTAGTCATAGTCAACGTGTGGCCCTGAATGGGTTTCTCTCATCCCCTCTTCCTGTTCAGGCTGGAGTTCCCCAAGGCAGTGTTCTGGGCCCTGTGCTTTTTCTGGTCTTCATCAATGATCTCTCCGACTCCCTTGAAAATCCTCTCTATCTCTTTGCTGATGACTCTACTCTCTGTCGCTCCATTCTTCATCCCTCAGATCGGCAGTCTGCAGCCTCCTCACTCTCTGCAGACCTGGACAAAATCACAGACTGGGCAAACAAGTGGAACATGTCTTTCAATCCTGACAAATCTCACACTCTTACGATGTCTCTCCAAAAAGACCGACTGGACAACCCTCCCATCTACTTTCTGAATAATCCTCTCCAAGAAGTTCTGTCACTCAAACTTTTGGGTCTCACTATCTGCCATGATCTTTCCTGGGAAAACCACATTTCAAATCTGGCCTCCAAAGCCAGTCGCCGACTGGGCATCCTCCGTCGTGCGAAGTCCTTCCTTGGCACACCTGAGCTCCTCACCACGTACAAGGCTTTCATCCGCAGCTCAATGGAATACTGCTCTACCCTCTGGGCTGGTGCTCCTGCCTCACACCTAGCTCGTCTTCACGCTGTTGAAAGCAAAGCATTCAGAATCATTGGAATCTCCCGCAATGAAGCTAACTCCAAGGGCCTCTCACTCACTCACCGCAGACAGGTTGGTGGTCTTTCCGTCTTCTACCGACTCCTTTCTGGCCTTGCCCCCCCCAGCTCTCTCTGGGCTCTGTCCCGCAAATATTCCTACAGGTCGCAGAAGATCTGCCTGCAACCCTCTTATGGTTAAACTGCCAAAATCGAGACTCTCTGCTCACCTTCACTCCTTCATTCCTCTTTTCTCTTGCCTCTGGAACAAACTCCCTCACTCTCTTCAATCCCACTCCACCCTCCAGGTCTTTAAAACAGCTGTTCACCACCATCTCTTATCTTCCCCCATCCAAAACCTTGATCTTTTCTATCCCCGATAATTTCACCGCAATTCCACTTTTTGAAATACCAACTTCTGTCCTGGAAGTCCTTGGTGTCCTTGTGTTTTATACTTCTCCCACCCCCCCCCCCCCCTTCCCACGCCTCCTCCCCCCAAGCCCTCTCCCTCCCACACATCTCCCACACATCTCCCTGCTCTTAAATGTTGTGTGCTCTCAAGTGTTTGTGTGCTTCCCATTCTCTTGTCTTCCGCTCCCTCTTTTTATATATTTTGTTTGTCTTGTTGATTTGTTTGTGAAGTAAATGTCAGCTCTTTCACGAGCCTCGATTCAGTATACAAAAAAAAAGGAGGTCAGACATAATGTCGCGCGGACCCTTCGGTTAACACCAGGGTTCGCGGATGGACCAGAACGGATTTACTTGAGGCGACGACCAAACACGGATTCGGCTATAAAACGCGGGAGGAAGAAGGGAAATGGAAGCTGCGGTAAAAGCGCGTACCTGTGGAAGGCGAACGGACTCAAACGGCACAAGATTTGCAGGGAATGGAAAATAATATAAGGGTTTATTTGCAAAGGTCGGGACAGGGAAACGCGATATTAAATAAAAGTCCTAAATTGGGACGTCCCCACAACTCACTTCAGAAACAGCACACAGGAATGGATTAATCAAAGTAAACGCCGTGTAATCGTGAAATGGTGCGTCCTTATCTGTCTTGTCCCTATGCAGCTCCAAGCACCGCTGCACACCACGAGGTCCCTCACTCCAGCACCACGAAGGCCCGAGCCAACGCCCACTCCAGGCTCCTCGTCGACCGCCCACGAGGTCCGTGCACCACTCTAAGCTCCAAAGCACCGAGCACCGCTCCAAGCACCATGCAGATGGTGAACCCACGACCACCAAGAAGGGAAGCGCAGAGAGCACAAGACATTGTGTAGCGTCCAGACAGCCAGGGAGGGATGTGCAGCACAAGCGGCAGCGAAGAACCCAAAAACTAGAGCTGCGCAAGAGGGCCAGAGGGACATGCTGTGCAAGAGCTGGACATGCAAGAGGGAAAATGTCGTTCGGCACGCCCTTATATAATCTCCCCGGTGACGTCAATCTTCTCGACGTTTCCAGTCCCTTCTTCCTAAGCCTGTTACCTCCCTCACAGCTGCGTCCTCGTCCTCCTGTCCTGATTGGCTGCCGGCCGCACACGCTGGCCCTTTCCCATTTGCCGAGCGCCTCCCGCTTCAACCAATCACAGGCCTCCTTGTGGCGTTGCTAAGCAAGTTCGCGATGCGTCTGGCGGTAGCTATAATCGGCGGTGTCCTGGCCTGGCTTCCTGTCCGTTTTCCAATGTCTTCATGGTAAAGGGAGAGAATTAATTAGTGTGTGCACTAGGGACCTATCTAAGTGTTTAAATGAGTGCATTGCCATAAGGGACAAAGGTTTGATTACCAGGTGTGACACACAGAGGTTTATCTTAATCCCTAAACTATCTAACACTCGAACATGCTTCCCACGCCTCCTCCCCCCAAGCCCTCTCCCTCCCACACATTCCCCTGCTCTTAAATGTTGTGTGCTCTCAAGTGTTTGTGTGCTTCCCCTTCTCTTGTCTTCTGCTCCCTCTTTTTATATATTTTGTTTGTCTGGTTGATTTGTTTGTGAAGTAAATGTCAGCTCTTTCACGAGCCTCGATTCAGTATACAACAAAAAAAAAAAAAAACATCCTGGTATGTTCACAAGCAGACATCTTCACCCGACAAACCCGACTAAACACACAGAACTTATTACAGGTAGATTCCCTATCGTGACAGTCGAAGCATGTTACCTATTCAGATCTACCTGACTCTAGATATTGCTTTACCCTACCGAAATAACACAGCCCCCCACCGCCCCCCCCCCCCCCCCACTGGAACCGTAGCTCCTGCTATGTTCACTGCAGGTGCTACCATTCCAGCCTTAACACTTACTGTCACACACTTAATTAACCTACGAAATAAATCAGGAGGGCTGTGGGAAGTGAGTCGGACTCCCTACCTATTCTCCTTAACATGCTAATCCCCTTAACAGTCATGCAAATATTTACAATGATCTCCGTTCGTCGCTCCTGTGGTGGAAGGAAACAAACAACACTCAAAAACTACTTCACCACAAAACTTACCAAGCTTACATAAATTCAGAACTCTATGAACATTTATACAACCCCAGTCTACAGACCGCGTCCCCCTGTGGATGCCACAAGACGCAACATTACCTGTGGGGCCATCCCAATGCACCCCTAAATTTCCACGGGCCCTGTCCAGATGTTACAGGTGAGTGACCTGGCTCGGTGGTTTTCGCCCACATTCATGCAACCCAAACCCTTTATCCACGCATGCTCATTCCAAAAATCATCACACAAAATCATTACAAGCACGTATTTCACCCCCCTGCAGGACCATGGCATTGATATCATTCTTGTGTGCATTTATCTCTAGGCAGCGGGGAGGCACCGCACAACTAAGATTGTGGGGGCGCTTCAGGCTGTGGTGCCCGCAGTCCCAAAACAAGTCAACGGACTTACAAGTTCATTGCCCCCCCCCCCCCTTTACCTCTTGGCCCTGTGACAGCCCAACAGCCCTTTCGCCGTTACCCCACCGGTGAGGGTCTCCACACACCAGGCTCCGTTGCCTCCTGCTGCCGCGCAGCTCCACGGGTCGCCGGGGGTCTCCTTTACGCCACGGCGCCCAACCAGACCCTCCATCGACAAGCTCCAACTTCCAGATACCACTGGCTGCTAGGGGTAATTGCCGCAGAGGGGGGCCGCAGGCATCGCTCCTCAGAGCTTGATCCATACCTGCGGACACACACACCTTCCCCACCCACAAGATCCAAAAACACACTTCCTCCCCCGCTGCCATTCATTTCTCAACACATTTCCATAGATGGTACAAAAAGATGTTACAAAACGTTGCCATGGCCTGCTTCATGTGAAATCCCATTCACATTTAACCAATACATCTTCGAAACACAATAGTCATCACTCATCCTCCATTATCTCCACTCTCACGACCACATGAAAACACATAACCACAACACTAACACAAACGCCACCCACAACACACTGTGTGGCACGCATTCCATCCCCCTCACCGGCCATGTCATCACTCTCACCCACCCCCTTACTCCAAATTACATGTCCCCAATATTTCATAGCAAGTCCTGAAGCCTGGGACAGTACACCTCAAGACACTCACCTCAAGCGCAGGTAGTTGCAGGTTGGTCAGGTCCAAAAGTGCCATCCACCCACAAAATCCCAAAATTTATCATTGGGCCAATCAAATTTTCCAAATTTCACTTTCCTCCCCACTATACTGGCAGGTATGTGGGTCCGCATCCAACGGTGATTATCACTACACAACTACCTGTGGCCAGGACAGCTCTGCACCTCTACCGTGCAAGGGTCATCGGGACAAGGTGAGCAGTCAAAACGCCAACATGGCCCATGAGTGTCCAGAAGGGTGCGACCCACCATCCATCCTTCGGCCCCCCTGCGAGGAACACAGCTGCACCAGCCCCAGCTGGCCAATGTGGTGAGCACCTGCTGCCACAAATACTACCGCACGCACAACCTCGGCCCTGGGGGAGATGGTCGCAGTGTGTGGCATTCCCCTCGCGTCACCTACGCCACCCTCATCACCCAGCCCACAGAACCGCAGCCCCCCAGTGCCCACCCACACTTGACCACACCAAGGTCCAGTTGACAGCCATGCTCCACCAGGAGATCCACCCAGAAGACATGGTCCACACACCTCGGACACGCACAGCACCACGTTGACCCCCAGACCCCCAACTCCATCCCCATGATCCCGGTTCCCAAATATTGGCACAGTCGCCCCCACAACCAGTTGAAAGTTGTGTCCTACTACCCTGACAATTTTATCACAGCCTCCAACACTTTGGTCTACACACCTGGATCAATAATGGTGTCACTGTGCAGTGACCACCATGCCATTTCAAAATTCACCCTTAAATTTGCATATAACCCCGAGATTACCCATTCCAAACATTTTTCACATTTTCCTAACCTCACCAAAGAAAGATGCTTTGCCATACACATGCCAGCCGAGCATGGCCCATATACTCGGCATGTTACACATTCCCGAGCACATCCCCATGGCTCCCTTCCCAAACCGAGAGTCCATAAATCATAACGGAACATCTGTGGAAGGTCACTCTCACACCATCACGTTCCACAGATGCCCCAATGGTTGTCCGGTGGGCCATCTCATTCCTGTCCATTCGGTTCGACCCGCATCCATAGACCAACACAGCATGGCAGGTCACCACATGCTGGCTGTCCCAGAGTCTCAGGGAAAGGGTGTCAGGCCGCATGCCCGGGTGGTCACCACATCAGGCCCAAGTTGGCCGTCCGCAGTGCCACCACCAAAGTGCGACCCCCAACACCTCCCCCTAGTGGTCCTCAATATTTGCCATCCCAGGCTTGAGAAACCACCTTGGACCCCCTGGAGGTCTTAACCCCCACCAGGGTCCAGTGACTCTGTCGGGCCGAGCCACCCATTCAGGCGGCGCCCCGCTGGACAAGGGACGCCACACTCCACCAGACCCCCCGTGATGCCCAGGTCATACCATGACACCCATGGCTGGACCCCACGTCCAAATCTCACCAGCACAGCCCCCCAGCTGGCTGGCATACCCAAATTTTGAAATGGGCAAATTTTGCCTGAGGCCATCACCAATGACCTCCCTTTGTCCAAATCCCACAGCCCGGGGACCAACTCTCCCCAAGGCTGTGCCAAATCAAATTCCCATTTAATCATAAATTTCTTTTTCCTTTTAAAAATTTTCATTCCCACCTGTGCCAAACCGCAGCTGCAGGTAACAACTCCCTTCGTTTGTTCTGCACCTCCCTGCAGCTGGTCCAAATTCCCGACGGGGACCAAATCTCCAGAGGCTCGATCTCCCGATCCCTCTCTGTCCAAATCCAGCCCGGAGCCAACACACTCCCCCAACTGGTCATTCAATTTTGGAGCCTCCGTTACCAAATCGTAGTGCATGGTGAGGGTCCCCTCGGTCACCTCAATCTCCTCCTCGGACCGACTCACCTCCCCCCCCAAACTCCTTTGGGCCCGGTCAACCTTGTCCTCCATGGGACTGTCCCAGGTCTCCAGCCGCTGGGTCACATCATGTACATCATGTACATCATCCCCATCACCAATTAAGTTCTGGCCCCGACAGGCCTTCCCCAATAAATACCCGGTCCGGCTCCATTACCCGGACCCCCAATAATGTTACCCCCTCTTGCTCTGAACCACCGCCCTGGCACAGCAAGGATCCCAATTGCTCCCCCTGTTGATGTGTTGGGGCATCCACCCAGCCCCGATAAACATCCAGGCCACGATGTGGGAAACATTCCCTATTACAATTCTCACATTCCCCATCTACCTGTAGGCATTCCCCATTCACCTCTTCACATGCCACAATCAAATTTTCCCCATTTACCTGTGGACAGGTAAATGTTCACCTGTGGACACTCCCCATTTACTTCCATTGCCATTCCCGGTGCAATTCCCAATTTGCCTTCCCCCCATTCCAATTCAATTTCTGCCACCCTTGGCTTCCCCTGTGTTTCCTTCCCCGGTTCACTCCTTCGTTCGTTTATTCCCTCTGCCTTTCCTTCCAAACTACCACTCATTCCCTTCATTCCTTCCCTAAATTTATTCCCCCCGGGACTCCATTTTTCCATCCAACCCATCAATTTTATTTTCTAATCGCTCACTCTGGGCTTTCATTTTGTTTTCCAATCGCTCATTCTGAGCATCCAGTCTAGCCAACAATTGTTCCTCACGCTCCTTCAGAGCCCTCATACTATCTCTCATTTCCCTCATAAATTTCATAAAGGCCTGGGTGTCTATGGGGGGCTTCCCTACGGCGGGGGAAGCTCCAACAATACTCTCTACCCCAACTACATCCGACTCACCCCCAATGCTTCCCACATCTTCCATCCTTCCCTCCTCCATATTGCGTACCTCTTCCATCCGTGAAGAAGAGCTAGCTTCCCCGCACGGCTTTTAACAGGAATACAATTAAATTTAATGACGCGCCGTCAGCGTCTCGTAAGCCCAATCGACGATACAATTTATCGCCTCGGACTACGAAAATGTTTCGTCCAAATGGCGGGCGCGATGTACGCCCGACCGTGTATGTCTCGCCGCGAACAAAAAAATTTGTTCGACGGGCCCAGATCCTCACTCCTGACACCAGTTGTCGCGCGGACCCTTCGGTTAACACCAGGGCTCGCAGATGGACCAGAACGGATTTACTTGAGGCGACGACCAAACACGGATTCGGCTATAAAACGCGGGAGGAAGAAGGGAAGTGGAAGCTGCGGTAAAAGCGCGTACCTGTGGAAGGCAAACAAACTCAAACGGCACAAGATTTGCAGGGAATGGAAAATAATACAAGGGTTTATTTGCAAAGGTTCAGGGAAACGCGATATTCAGGGAAACGCGGGGCAGGGAAACGCGATATTAAATAAAAGTCATAAATTGGGACGTCCCCACAACTCACTTCAGAAACAGCACACAGGAATGGATTAATCAAAGAAACCGTCGTGTAATCGTAAAATGGTGCGTCCTTATCTGTCTTGTCGTCTTGTCCCTATGCGGCTCCAAGCTCCGCTGCACACCACGAGGTCCCTCGCTCCAGCACCACGAAGGCCCGAGGCAACGCCCACTCCAGGCTCCTCGTCGACCGCCCACGAGGTCCGTGCACCACTCTAAGCTCCAAAGCACCGAGCACCGCTCCAAGCACCACGCAGATGGTGAACCCACAACCAACAGGACCTCTCAAGACCAAGAAGGGAAGCGCAGAGAGCACAAGACGTCGTGCAGCATCCAGACAGCCAGAGAGGGATGTACAGCCCAAGAGGCAGCGAAGAACCCAAAAACTAGAGCTGCGCAAGAGGGCCAGAGGGACGTGCTGCGCAAGAGTTGGACGTGCAAGAGGGAAAATGTCATTCAGCGCGCCCTTATATAACCTCCCCGGTGACGTCAATCTTCTCGACGTTTCCAGTCCCTTCTTCCCAAGCCAGTTACCTCCCTCACAGCTGCGTCCACGTCCTCCTGTCCTGATTGGCTGCCGGCCGCACACGCTGACCCTTTCCCATTTGCCGAGTGCCTCCTGCTTCGACCAATCACAGACCTCCTTGTGGCGTTGCTATGCAAGTTCGCAATGCGTCTGGCGATAGCTATAATCGGCGGTGTCCTGGCCTGGCTTCCTGTCCGTTTTCCAATGTCTTCGTGGTAAAGGGAGGGAATTAATTAGTGTGTGCGCTAGGGACCTATCTAAGTGTTTAAATGAGTGCATTGCCATAAGGGACAAAGGTTTGATTACCAGGTGTGACACACAGGGGTTTTATCTTAATCCCTACACTATCTAAGACTCGAACATCCTGGTATGTTCACAAGCAGACATCTTAACCCGACAAACCAGACTAAACACACAGAACTTATTACAGGTAGATTCCCTATCGCGACAGTCGAAGCATGTTACCTATTGTTACGTGGTCCCCTCGGTGACTACCTGGTCTCGGTGACCCCCGGACCGTGAGAGGAACTTCGCCAGAAAGTTGTATTATATATGCGCTTTCGCAACGCAATCCCTATGAATTCCACCCAAGAGAAAACTGATTTTCAATGATATATTTCAAGGGTAATGATACCATACAATTTCAATGATACAATCAAGGATATATTCCCCGAGCAATCCACCATCCACAATTCACACTCAACCATCAATCCCCTAGATGATTAAGATGGCCATCTTACATACGTGTGTCCCCTTTTGTACTCACGACCCCCCTTTGGTCTCTGTCCCTCACAATGTCTCTGGGCCCCTCCTGACCAAGATGATGGTCGGCTTCGCCGCTCTCGGGCGGTTGAACGAACCCCGGGTGGACGTTTTCCCACCGGGCATGTATCGTACCGGGAACCAAGGTTGCAGCCCCCTCTTGGCCACGCGAAGCGGGTACTGTACAGCAGGCAAAAGCCACACGCCGTTTGCAACGCGGGTTAGGCCCCAACGTGCGACCCGTACGCGTCTTTGTAGATGGTGCCGCGAACGGTGCCAGACGCTGGGTCGGTGCACGGCCACACGGTAGCTTGACGTGTCCACCGGGCAGGTATCCGTCCCGGTAACTCCTCTCGCCAGACGGGCTCGGGAACGCCGCTTTTCCACACGGCTCAATATCGGTCCCACCTCTCGTCGGAGCGGGGCGAGGAAGAAGAATTCCCGTCGCTTCTCCCGACCTCGTGTCTTTCCCCTTCCGTTTCCGGTCTCTTTTTCCAGAAGGGCTCCTGACCCTCCAACCACAACAACCCTTAATCGACTACACATTGATAAGCAAAGACCTGAATAGTACTTCACATACATTCCCATAAATATGTAACACTCCCCCCCTTCAAGAAAGAAAGTTTGAACCCAGCGAAAACTTTCTTTGCCGGCCAACTTGGATAAACCAACCAGATAACTCAACCCCCACATCATCAGTTCCCCTGGGCAACAATTATCACAACTCAAAAATAAAGCAACAATATTTCACAAAACCCCCAGAGATTTTCAAAGGTAATTCACTCTGGAAAAAGCACCAGCCACGACATTGTCCCTGCCCTTTACATGTTCACTTTCCCGTTGGACTCCTGCCAAGCCAAACTCCATCTCATGACCCTCTGACTTTGACTGTCAGTTTCTTGTGAATGAAGGTTAAGGGGTTGATCAAAGATCCAAAGTTAAGCAACTCGATAGCACTTTTTCCGGGAGGCCAAGCCGAGTATTCACTACATGGATGTCTTTAGGAACGTGGAGTTCACGGTTAGTCCGTGCAGGAAAGTTCTCTACATGGACGCCTTGAGGAACGTGGAGTTCACGGTTAGTCCGTGCATGAAAGTTCACTACATGGACGCCTTTAGGAACGTGGCGTTCACGGTTAATCCGTGTAGGAATCTTGGCTCGGCGGCTCCGCCGCATTCAGTGCTTCAGCTTTTCAGAACTTCCCTAATAATTATGGTGGGACCGCTTGTCACTGTAGTCCCATGAATAGTGGTCTCCTTCTCGGCCACTACTTTGACAATCCTTCCTTCGGGAGCTGCCGTAACTCAGGGAGCCTCCATAATAATATTGATTGCGGCCACCACCAAAACTACCGCCCCGTTGTACTCTCCTGTAGACCTCTCGACGCCTACGAAATGCCTTCCCTACTGTTATGGTCCGACCCTCCAAATCCTTGCCATTCCAATTCTTCTCTGCCTCTCTGGCGTCTTTTGTGCTTGCAAACGTGACAAAGCCGAACCCTCTTGACTGTTGCGTTTCCCTGTCTCTTACCAACCGCACTTCCACCAGCGGCCCATATCTGTTGAAGACAGAGGTCAGAACTTCTTCCTCTGTTTTGAAGTTCAGTCCCCCTACAAATAACTTGGTACTTTTGTCGCCATCCCGAGCTGGTGTGGTGTTATTTTCCATACTGGGCTCTTTACCAACCCTCAGGTTACCATAAACTTGACCCCCGGCCAAATCATTCGCGATAACCACAGATACACCCTCTACAGGAAGCGTGGCTTGTAAACCGACGGTGACCGGTCCTGACCCCAAATCGGACTCCAAATGGATGACATGAAGTGGAGCACTAACACCGCCCCCGATCCCCTGTAAACGAACACTATCCCCCGTTGCCGTCTCCTCGGACCATGGCAAAATGCCTTCAAGCATTAAAGATTGATGTGCTCCTGTGTCCCTCAATATCCTAACCGGTCTCCGGTTAGTCGAGGCTCCATCCAGTGACACAAACCCCTCTGAAATAAATGGTTGGTAACCCTTTTGATGGCGATTTCTCACAATGGCCATTGCATTTGGAGTCGTAATAGTCGGACTCCGCTCTGGGTCTTCCCTTTTCATGCGGTAACAACTGGACATCAAGTGTCCAGGTATCTTGCAAAAAGCGCAAGTAGGCCCGGAGGAAAAACTCGTGGTCTGCCTCGGGCCCCCCGAAATATAAGTTTGTCTTGGGCCCGCATCCCTCTGATTTCGAACAGGTGGGGTATCCGCGTTGTCCCCATAATCCTCTCGAGGCCGCCGCCATGTATTGTCGTTCTCCGCACCTGCTGTTCCCCACCTCCCCTGCGGAGATCTAGGCGAGGAGTTAGGTTCGTGGACCCCTATTCGGTGGGTTAAGGCATACTCATCTGCCATGGTGGCTGCGTCCCACAACTTTGGTACTTTCTTTTCCTGCAGGTACACTTTGATGTCCTCGTGGACACACTGCTGAAATTCCTCCACCAGGATCAAGTCACGCAATGTTTCGAAGTCTTTCCCGACTCCTTTTGACTCACACCACTGATCAAACATGTTTTGTTTCACTCTGGCAAACTCCACATGGGTCTCACTCTCCCTCTTCCTGGCATTCCTGAATTTTTGCCTGTAAGCTTCCGGAACCAACTCATAGGCTTTGAGGATGTGCTTCTTCAGTACCTCATAATCTGAACATTGGTCCATTGGTAGCGCCAAATAAATCTCTTGAGCTTTTCCCACCAGCACACTTTGCACGAGTATGGTCCAGGCCTCCTCCGGCCAGTTTAATTGTCGAGCCACTTTCTCAAAGTGTGAAAAAAATTTCGCGACTTCCTTTTCACTGAACGGTGGAACCAGCCTCACATGTCTGCCCACATCCCAGGTTTTCTGGTTAGGTGTCGACCCCGTCAGCAAGGGTGGTGCCTCTCCCCGTTCTCTCATTAACTCCAGCTCCTTGAATTTAATTTCTTGCTGAAGCTCCATGTCACGTTCCTTTAATTCCCTTTCCGCTTTTCTCTCCTCTGCTTCGAGGTCCCTTGCATCTCTCCTCTCCTCTGCTTTTCTCCCTTCTAACCTTTCCTGGAGTTCTCGTTCCACTCTCCTTTCCTCTGCTTGTTTCTCTTCTCTCCTCTCTTCTGCTTTCCTTTCCTCTTCTGATCTTTCCTTTTCTGCTTTCCTTTCTTCTTCTGCTCTTTCCTTTTCTGCTTTCCTTTCTTCTTCTTTTAACCTTTCCTGGAGTTCTCGTTCCACTCTCCTTTCCTCTGCTTGTTTCTCTTCTCTCCTCTCTTCTGCTTTCCTTTCTTCTTCTTTGATCCGTTCCTGGCTCCGTAATTGCAACTCCAGTTTCCGGAGCTCAACGTCTTCTGGTTCTTCGGGTAGCCACTCCCAGGCTAACTCGTCCCATGTTCCTAATCCCACCATAGATTGTATCACCGTGGCCTGCAACTCTGACTTCCTCAAATTAGTTCGGACCTCCAAGTTAAAATGTTTGGCCAATTTCAAGAGGTCCGACTTTAGTAACGCTCGGAACTGTGCCTCACTCGGGGTTACCGCAAAGTTCTGTGCCACAAATGCCATGGTGCCTATCGTTAACACCTGTTAACCTTCACCCAATACTTTACCCCCAATTTCCCCAAACATTTACCAATTAATACTTAATTAATAAATTTTAATTAATAAAAATATTATTTTATTATTTTATACAATTTTAGATCCCGGACGTAGACCCAATTGCGAATCCGCAAATCGTAATTTGGACGAGCCCCCAATTCTGTTACGTGGTCCCCTCGGTGACTACCTGGTCTCGGTGACCCCCGGACCGTGAGAGGAACTTCGCCAGAAAGTTGTATTATATATGCGCTTTCGCAACGCAATCCCTATGAATTCCACCCAAGAGAAAACTGATTTTCAATGATATATTTCAAGGGTAATGATACCATACAATTTCAATGATACAATCAAGGATATATTCCCCGAGCAATCCACCATCCACAATTCACACTCAACCATCAATCCCCTAGATGATTAAGATGGCCATCTTACATACGTGTGTCCCCTTTTGTACTCACGACCCCCCTTTGGTCTCTGTCCCTCACAATGTCTCTGGGCCCCTCCTGACCAAGATGATGGTCGGCTTCGCCGCTCTCGGGCGGTTGAACGAACCCCGGGTGGACGTTTTCCCACCGGGCATGTATCGTACCGGGAACCAAGGTTGCAGCCCCCTCTTGGCCACGCGAAGCGGGTACTGTACAGCAGGCAAAAGCCACACGCCGTTTGCAATGCGGGGTAGGCCCCAACGTGCGACCCGTATGCGTCTTTGTAGACGGTGCCGCGAACGGTGCCAGACGCTGGGTCGGTGCACGGCCACACGGTAGCTTGACGTGTCCACCGGGCAGGTATCCGTCCCGGTAACTCCTCTCGCCAGACGGGCTCGGGAACGCCGCTTTTCCACACGGCTCAATATCGGTCCCACCTCTCGTCGGAGCGGGGCGAGGAAGAAGAATTCCCGTCGCTTCTCCCGACCTCGTGTCTTTCCCCTTCCGTTTCCGGTCTCTTTTTCCAGAAGGGCTCCTGACCCTCCAACCACAACAACCCTTAATCGACTACACATTGATAAGCAAAGACCTGAATAGTACTTCACATACATTCCCATAAATATGTAACACCTATTCAGATCTACCTGACTCTAGATATTGCTTTACCCTACCAACATAACAATAAGATTGTAGCCAAGCATGGACAATCTCAAAGCTACAAGTCCATCTCCAGAGACTTTGATGCTCCTGTGTCCAACATACGCAATGTTATCAGGAAGTTTAAGGCCCATGGTACTGGAGCCAACCTCCCTGGACGTGGCCACAAGAGAAAACTTGATCAAAGATTGCAGCGAAGGGTTGTTCGAATGGTGGAGAAAACACCTCAATCAACTGCCAAACAGATTCAAGCTGACCCTCAGACACAAGGTACGACAGTTTCAACTCGCACCATCTGTCACCAACTCAATGAAAGGGGGTTCTATGGTAGGAGACCCAGGAGGAACCCACCGCTGAGAGAGACACGTAAGAAAGCATGACTGGAGTTTTTCCAAAACACACCTGAACAAGCCAAAATCCTTCTGGGAGAATGTCATGTGGACAAATGAGACCAAATTAGAGCTTTTTGGTAAAGCACATCATCTCTATGTTTATGGAAAACAAAATGAAACCTTCAAAGAAAAGAACACCTTCCCTACAGTCAAACATGGAGGAGGTTCAGTGATGTTTTGGGGTTGATGTGCTGCCTCTGGCACTGGGTCCCTTGAATGTGTGTATGGCATCATGAAATCAGGAGATTACCAAGGCATTTTGGAGCGCAATACTCAACCCAGTGTCAGAAAGCTGGGTCTCTGTCAAAGGTCATGGGTCTTGCAGCAGGACAATGACCCCAAACCCACTTCAAAAAGCACCCAGGAATGGTTCAAGACAAAACACTGGACTGTTCTGAAAAGGCCAGCAATGAGTCCAGATCTAAATCCCATTGAACACCTGTGGGGAGATCGGAAAACAGCAGTTGGGAGAAAGCACCCTTCAAATCTGGGAGAACTGGAGCAGTTTGCACAAGAAGAGTGGGACAAACTGCAGCAGAGAGGTGTAGGAAGCTCATTATGGCTATACGAAGCGCTTGACTGCAGTTATTTTGTCCAAAGACTGCTACCAAATTAAATATCAAATATCAAAATATAAAATAAATAAATAAATAAAATTAAATAATAAATTAAATATCAAGTCGAGGGTGTCAATAATTTTGTCAATGCCATTTCTTTTTATTTCTGATTTAAAAGGATATATTAATATCTGAATTAAAAACAAAGGTTCTGTAATATTAACAGTGAAATAAAGAATTGTGGAGACCAAATACTTTTGTCAATTTCAACTTATTTTTAGAGAAAATTGTGAGTTATTTGAAAAAAGTGCAAAGGTGCCAATATTTTAGGCCACGACTGTATGTATGTATGTCCCTCAAATGTATACCAATCAGAGCTGAGGATCTGGCCACATGACAGGGTGATGTGATTACGTCTGCAGTCATTACGGCGGTACGGCGGCTGATTTCACAAACCGCCATTTTGATTCCAATTTCGTTCAGGCTGAACATGTCGTCGAACCTGTTATATATCATAATCACCATGCTCTACCTATACGTTTTTCATTCGGTGTGAAACACAAACAAATCGATTGTTAAAATGATCATGAAATATCGAAAGCATAGACGTTACGGATTTTCCAACAACACAGTGCGTATCGGCCTTAGGCTTCATGCCCGACCTTCAGGCACTTCAGACAAATTAGTCCAGGTTTCTTAATACAGTAGTGTAGCGGTTACCTTATTCACATGTGGCGGTTACCTTTACCTTATTTGCATGTCCTTATTTGGTAATAATCCACGTGCGCGGGCCTGTGGGACTTTTGGTTGTGTGGTCGTGACGCACGCGCGGCTGTTGGAGCCACGCCCTCCGAAGAGGGTTTTTGGTTTTATATAAGCCGTTACGACTTCCGTTCGCGAGCAGATGCTGGAGATTTCTGTACAATAAACAAGCTTTGTACCCAACGAAATGGCCTCTTCTTCTCGCCTTCGGCAACTCCTAAATTGGTGACCTCGGCCGCCCCCGAACGTATTCGGGGGCTGCAAATGAACACGGCAGTATTTCGACCGCAATATCTTCCACAAGACCCTAAACTCGAACTGCCGGAGTTTTAGCAATGACGAGCGGCCATGTGGTTCGCGCACCGCGCTCGGTTCCTCCTCTACGACTAGAGGGGCGAGCCTGCTCCGGGACCCTCCGAAGGAACGCCGTTACGAGGCGTTGGCGGCACGGCTACTTCGTTGCCTTCGTGCGCACTGCTGCTCGTACCCTCCGCGCACACAGGCCGAGTACTGCTGCTCGTAACCTTCGCGCACACAGGCCGAGCACTGCTGCCCATAATCTCCGCGCACACAGGCCGAGCACTGCTGCTCGTAACCTCCGCGCACACAGGCCGAGTACTGCTGCTCGTAACCTTCGCGCACACAGGCCGAGCACTGCTGCCCGTAACCTCCGCGCACACAGGCCGAGCACTGCTGCTCGTAACCTCCGCGCACACAGGCCGAGTACTGCTGCTCGTAACCTTCGCGCACACAGGCCGAGCACTGCTGCTCGTAGCCTTCATGCACTGGAGCCTCGATACCTTCGCGCGCACTGGAGCCTCGTTACCTTCGCGCGCACTGGAGCCTCGTTACCTTCACGCGCACTGCTGCTCGCCGCTTCCACAACTCCTACTGCTGCAACTACAACTGCTACCGCTGCTCGCCACTCGCGCAACTACGACTCCTACTCTACATCCTCGGGAGGCCCGCGAGGTACCTCGGCAGCCTCCCCCGAGGCCTTGACCAGCCCCTCGGTCGACTCAACCCCACGGCGGCGTTTTTTCGCGCGTATCGAGGCTGAGCACAGCTCACGCCTTCTCGGCAACCGCCGAGCGCGCCTGCGAACTACGTACAAGCCTGTCAGAGTGTATTCTGGGGGGGCGCATGTAGTGGTTACCTTATTCCCATGTGGCGGTTACCTTTACCTTATTTGCATGTCCTTATTTGGTAATAATCCACGTGCGCGGGCCTGTGGGACTTTTGGTTGTGTGGTCGTGACGCATGCGCGGCTGTTGGAGCCACACCCTCCGAAGAGGGTTTTTGGTTTTATATAAGCCGTTACGACTTCCGTTCGCGAGCAGTTGCTGGAGATTTCTGTACAATAAACAAGCTTTGTACCCAACGAAATGGCCTCTTCTTCTTGCCTTCGGCAACTCCTCAAGTAGTATTGTTTTCGTTATAATAATAATAGCGTTAATACGAATAATATAGTAAATATAATTGAAACACTGCAATCTGCAATGAAACTGCAATGAAACACTGCAATGAAACACTGCAAACACTGCAAACAAATATAATTGAAACACTGCAATATAATTGAAACACTGTAAATATAATTGAAACACTCTCCGAAAAGACCGACTGGACAACCCTCCCATCCACTTTCAGAATAATCCTCTCCAAGAAGTTCTGTCACTCAAGCTTTTGGGTCTCACTATCTGCCATGATCTTTCCTGGGAAAACCACATTTCAAATCTGGCCTCCAAAGCCAGTCGCCGACTGGGCATCCTCCGTCGTGCAAAGTCCTTCCTTGGCACACCTGAGCTCCTCACCACATACAAGGCTTTCATCCGCAGCTCAATGGAATACTGCTCTCCCCTCTGGGCTGGTGCTCCTGCCTCACACCTAGCTCGTCTTCACGCTGTTGAAACCAAAGCATTCAGAATCATTGGAATCTCCCGCGATGAAGCTAACTCCAAGGGCCTCTCACTCACTCACCGCAGGCAGGTTGGTGGTCTTTCCGTCTTCTACCGACTCCTCTCTGGCCTTGCCCCCCCCCAGCTCTCTCTGGGCTCTGTCCCGCAAATATTCCTACAGGTCGCACAAGATCTGCCTGCAACCCTCTTATGGTTAAACTGCCAAAATCAAGACTCTCTGCTCACCTTCACTCCTTCATTCCTCTTTTCTCCCGCCTCTGGAACAAACTCCCTCACTCTCTTCAATCCCACTCCACCCTCCAGGTCTTTAAAACAGCTGTTCACCACCATCTCTTATCTTCCCCCATCCAAAACCTTGATCTTTTCTACCCCCGCTAATTTCACCCCAATTCCACTTTTTTGAAATACCAACTTCTGTCCTGGAAGTCCTTGGTGTCCTTGTGTTTTATACTTCTCCCTCCCCCCCCCCCCCCCCTTTCCCACGCCTCCTCCCCCCAAGCCCTCTCCCTTCCACACATCTCCCTGCTCTCAAATGTTGTGTTTGTGTGCTTCCCCTTCTCTTCCCATCTTGTCTTCCGCTCCCTCTTTTTATATATTTTGTTTGTCTGGTTGATTTGTTTGTGAAGTAAATGTTAGCTCTTTCACGAGCCTCGATTCAGTATACAAAAAAACAAACAAAACAAAAAAAAATCACTTTGTCGTTATTGCAAACTTTCTAGATTGAAGTGGTGTATGGTCGGTTCATTGTTGATTTGGAACATAGAATAAACTAATACCGGGATTAACCAGTATCGAGTGTGCGTCTCGTGGTGAAAAGAGTCCTTAAATTTTGCAGTTTTGTTTTTAGTTTATTTTAATTCATATTTAAATTTATCAAACGAGGGAGTTCCAATGCTTCAATAGGGATTCATAATGACTGTCCAGACACCTTGAGCTCCATGTATCGCACGGTTCGGTGCTGGGGTTCTGCCTCAGGCCTATGTGGTTCTGCAGTGACCGACCCTCTGATGGTCTCAGTGCCGGCAAGATGCACCCCTCCCTCCCATGCCAGCATGGATTGCGTGCCCCTGTTCGTGGATGTGGCGGTTTATGTCATGTTCGGGTTTATGACCTTTCGGGCCATTCTTGCAGTGACCGGGAGGTTTCTGTCAGAGGGTTTCATTGGCGGGGTTTTGAGCAAGGATCGTGACGGAAGAATGCCTGAAAACGTGTGAGTCGTGAGTGGTGCCACATTCTTGGCTCTGCATTTGCCAGTGCTGTCCTTGGGCTGCTGGCTGGACGGGAACTGCCCTGGATTTCGACTCCTGGCTGCACACCTGGCTTTCCATTGCACACCTGGCTCCCCATTGCGCACCTGGCTCTCCATTGCGCACCTGGCTCTCCGTTGCGCACATGGCTGTCCGTTGCACACCTGGCTCTCCGTTGCACACCTGGCTCTCCGTTGCGCACATGGCTGTCCGTTGCACACCTGGCTCTCCGTTGCACACCTGGCTCTCCGTTGCGCACATGGCTGTCCGTTGCACACCTGGCTCTCCATTGCGCACCTGGCTCTCCATTGCGCACCTGGCTCTCCGTTGCGCACATGGCTGTCCGTTGCACACCTGGCTCTCCGTTGCACACCTGGCTCTCCGTTGCGCACATGGCTGTCCGTTGCACACCTGGCTCTCCATTGCACACCTGGCTCTCCGTTGCACACCTGGCTCTCCGTTGCACACCTGGCTCTCCATTGGCACACCTGGCTCTCCGTTGCACACCTGGCTCTCCGTTGCACACCTGGCTCTCCATTGCGCACCTGGCTCTCCGTTGCGCACCTGGCTCTCCGTTGCGCACATGGCTGTCCATTGCACACCTGGCTCTCCATTGCGCACCTGGCTTTCCGTTGCGCACCTGGCTGTCGTTGCACACCTGGCTGTCGTTGCACACCTGGCTCTCCGTTGCGCACCTGGCTCTCCGTTGCGCACCTGGCTCTCCGTTGCACACCTGGCTCTGTGTTGTGAACCTGGCTCTGTGTTGCGCACCTGGCTCTCCGTTGCGCACCTGGCTCTCCGTTGCGCACCTGGCTCTCCGTTGCACACCTGGCTCTGTGTTGCGCACCGGGCTCTCCGTTGCGCACCTGGCTCTCCGTTGCGCACCTGGCTCTCCGTTGCACACCTGGCTCTGTGTTGCGCACCTGGCTCTCTGTTGCACATCTGGCTCTGCGTTGCATGCTTCTTGGTTTTGTCGGTGACGTTTTAGATCTGCCTCGGCATCACAGAGGGGCACTCCCTTCCTGCCAAGGCTGGCCTCCCTCTGCTCATGACCTGATCTGCTCGCCATCGGTCCCACCACCGTACTCATTCCTGCACCCCTCCGCCCACTGCTTGGTCTGCGTGTAGACCTTGGTGTTCTCTGCCGCGTGTGCACGGGACTTCTCCGTGTTTTTCTGCACAAACGCTGTGGATATCACCGGAGTTGTGGGATGGAGGTCGGGGAGACGGTCAATGTTGCAGCCTCCATGGCCTCTTAGGTCTGGTTAAACTTCATGGGGAGGCTTGGTAGAGCTTTATTTGTTTATTTTTTCTCACTACACTTCATGGTGCCTTTGTTGTGCACCACTCTGGGTCTACTCTACCACAATTGATTGTTTTTATCTACTTCATTATTTTGATATTTTAAATTGCAATACTTTGTATTGCCTTTCATATTTTCCTTCTGGCCTTTTTGTTTTGAAATGACTTTATATTGGTTTATGCAATTTATAACTTGCATCTTGCTACATCTTATATTACTACCCTGCGCTTGCGAAGCGAAAAGCGGGGTTAAGCATTTATCTGCTGACGTGTGCCGTACGTGTGCCGTGTCTGCATTTTAAAAATTCATTTTCTCGGCAACCATTGGTCCGATTGACATGAAATTTTACCGTAGGAGTACCTCCGCCTGTAGATTTTTTTTTTTGCTGATAATTATAACGTCATAGGTCACGTGGTACGGACGCCCTCTTGGAAAAACGTTACACCTCTATATTTCCCAAACCACTTAATGGAAAAAATTTAAACATGCTCATTGTCAAGTACATCCCATGGGGAATAAGATATATTAATGATGATGTCATGGGTGCCTCCATTATGACGTCAAAATTCGACAAGTACAACGCTTGATCTGATCACAATGAAAAAAAAAATTCCTCTGCAACTGTTAGTCCGATGAACACGAAATTTTCAGAATATGAGCAGCTCCTCCTGTAGAATTGTTCCAATGATAATTATGACGTCATTGGTCACATGGTACAGGCGCCATCTTTGAACAATCGAAAAACGTTGCACTTCTATATCTCCGAAACCACTCCATGGAAAAAAATTGAAACATGGCTCATTGTCAAGTACTCCCGTTGGGGAATACGATATGTTAATGATGATGTCATCGCTGCCTTCGTCATGACGTCATAATTCGACAAGTACAATACTTATTCGATCATTGTGAAATTTTTTTCTCAGCAACTGTTGGTCTGATGGGCACGAAGTTTTCACCATAGGAACGCCGCCTCATGTACAATATTTTAAAGATAATCATGATGCCATAGGTCATGTGGTGCAGGCGCCATCTTGGAAAAACCGAAAAAAGGTTGCACCTCTATATCTACAAAATCGCTGCATAGAAAAAATTGAAACATGGCTCGTTGTAAAGAACTCCATCTGGGGAATAGGTATTGTTAACGATGACGTCATTGGTGCCATAATTATGACGTCATAATTCGACAGGGACAACGCTTTGTCTGATCAGTTTTAAATGTATTGAATGTGGTATATGCAACAATTATATTAGAGAATATAAATTTATGATGTCATCGCTCACGTGGTCTGGCAGCCATATTGGATCAAAGAAAAAAAATGTTCAAAAACAGAAGAGTTGGGTCGCAATAAGTTGACTGCGCAGGGTAAGTATTCTATGAATATCATCTAGTTATCTATTTATCTATATAATAATAGCGTAAGGACTCGACTTTGTTATCCCTTTTACGCCGCACCCAGTGACCCGATGCCCACGGCACTAATGGATTTACGATCTACAAACCGCGCTCTTTGTTTATCACGTACAGCCATACTCGAAAAATCTGAATTAGCCGACGTTGGGGCCCAAAAGCATCCGATTAACTGCCGATACGACGCCATCTTATGACGCCATCGTATTGGCGTCTGCTGGGCGAAGGCGAAGCAAGCCGTCCGCTGATTGGACAGGCGAAGGCGAAAGCAAGCCGTCCACTGAGTGGACAATCCAGAGCATGCATTTGTGCCGGTGTCGGCGATCGTTGTTCATATACGCACTTTTCATTCTCATCTTTCTTCCTAACTCTTAATCGGACAAGCAAATCCCCTTTGCCATCCATAATGGTACACTCTATCCATACACCACATCCTCCCTTCTGTGGATGTTCCACGGGTTTCGGCTAGTTAATATTATTGTTGTAACTTATTATTGTAATCAAAATGCAGTATTTGTAAATTGACTAATTCAGCCTATGGCTGCAAAAGTCTTGTTGGAATAAACTGATTATTATTATAATATTATTATTAATATAATACAGCAGTATTGTTTTCATAATAATAATAATAGCGTTAATACTAATAATAATAGTAAATATAATCATAACACTGCAATCTATTTGTCGTTATTGCAAAGTTTCTAGATTGAAGCGTTGTATGATTGGTTAATTGTTGACTCGAAACATAGAATAAACCAATCTCTCGATGCAATTTTTTTTTAATACTTACATTATTTGCTACCTGGTATCCCCACCCAGGTCATACTATCCTCTTCAACTAAAGTATCAAACAAGCCCGGCTACGCCGATGTTAGACTTTCGGTCTTGTTCATAAAAGACTGAAGCTTTATGCCTATAAGGTGAACAAGCAATTGTCCGCATTTTGTTGAGCTTACATCGGAAACCGTTCAAACGAGGAAATTTAAACTTTACCACATGTTACTTGACCATTTTATAAATGTATATCGCATATTGATTGTACGTCGAAAAATTCCCGGAAAATTGTACATCGAAAAATTGGGTATGCGGGTGTGTCTTCTGATACCTCAGGGAGATGGATTCCCCTGCCTTGCATAACCCCAGGTCACCTGTGGGCAAGGTGTAGTACCTGTCAGCCCCCCCTTACCAGGGTAACGGTCCGCAGCCATGCGGTTTAAATGGCAGATGGCTCTGCACATATAGTGGATGATAGTCCAGTCGACTCCAACAGCACGGGCGAAAAGAAGGTGAATTCCCCAACGGTCAGCAGAGGGACGGAGAGGAGTGGCGACCCCCGTCTACTTACCCGTGTGTACCAGCCATAGAAAGGCAATGCCATTATTGCCCGAGGAGACTCAAAATGGAAAACCAATTATTTTTGAGGTCAACATAGGCCAATAGGTCAACATAGGTCAAATTATTACAATCCTTAATTTTTGTCCAATTGACTTGAAATTTGAAGATGATTTTCATATCAGCTTACTGAATTCAACCACCAACTATATTTGAGGTCGACATTGGCCAAAAGGTCAACATAGGCTGAATTTCTAAAATCCTCAGTTTTCATCTGATTGTATTGAAATTTGAAGAGGATTTGCACATCAAGTCACGAAATTCAACCACCAATTATTTTTGAGGTCAAAAGGTCAACATATGCCTGATTTCTAAAATTGAGAGATAGGGCCAAAAACATATCGTCACCAAATTCAACCACCAATTATTTTTGAGGTCAAAAGGTCAACATATGCCTGATTTCTAAAATTGAGAGATAGGGCCAAAAACTATATATATTGTTGCGGAGATGAGGACTGTATATTTTTTGATTGTGTGCTGTACTATTATTATTATTGTTTATTCTGCGCCCCCCTACCTCCGGAGCTGTGTAAAGGTGAAAGGGCATCCCATAATTAGTCCACAAGCATACACATCAGCCAAATAATAGAATACCCCTGTTGATAGTTATCTCTTATTCTGTGTTTTAGAGTAAGGCTGTGTCTCCCATTAATTGAAGTACTCCATTGCACCAGTGAAAGAGAATAGATCCCCTTTCATTCCCATCCCCAAAATCCCCATTTCTTTTACATCCCCTCTGGTCATTGCCGAGCCTCGATTGCCCATATTACCTCCCCTCCAAAACCACCATTGAACCTGTGCTCTCGTCGGAGAAGAAAGGCGTGCCCGCCCGTCGTCATCAAGGGCGGAGCCAGAGGGTCGCGCGACCAACCAGGGCCGAGGTCAGCACCCCGATGGGCGTGTCCAAAAGGCCGGCGGCTTAATCGCCGGAGGCGCTATAAAAGGCGCGCACGTGAGTTGGTCGCCAAGAGAGTCGTGAGGAGTCAGTCAGTGGAGTCGGTGGTCAGTTGGTTGCGTTGGTTGCGGTGAGGAGTCGGTGGTGGTGGTCAGTTGGTTGCGTTGGTTGCGGTGAGGAGTCGGTGGTAAAGAGTGAGTGGACCAAGAATGAGTGGAGGGTTTGGACCAGACGCGTCCGACGAGGCCTGGCAAAGCACGCGACGTCCACAGCAGCCAAAACAGCAGCGTGGGGCCTGAACGGCGGCTGCTAAACGCGCCGGTTGTGCTGCGGGACCCCCTTGGACCTCCCTCTCCCTCCAGCCATCCACCTCCTGCCTTTCCACCCTTCTTGTGTACGTGAGTTTGTTCTGTTTGTCTTGTCCCTGGGTATTAATTAAGCTGTATAAGTTAATAATTGCACTGTGTCTCTGATCCTTCTGTATATTATTTTATTATCTTTCCTTCTCCTTGGTTACTTTGAGCATGTAAATAGTAGGAATAAATTTAGTGGTATTTCCAACCTTTTTGTCTTCTTCTTCTTCTTCTTCACATCCGTGTCGCCTTTGTCTTTTCCCTATTGACTAGCTGCGGTGCGATCCGGCCAACGTTTGGGCGGGATCGGGTTCTAATCGGGGAGTAACTGTTCGGACGCTGTAATACACCACCGCTCGGTAAAATAACATCTAAAACCGCGTCTGCAACAATATGTATGTATATATATATATACATATATATATATCTATATATATATATCTATATATCTATATATATATATATATATATATATATATATATATATATATATATATATATATATATATATATATATATATATATATATATATATATATATATATATATATATATATATAATATTGTTACTGATCGCGGTTTAGATGTTATGATGGGCCGAGCGGATGGTCCAACCGCGACCGTTACAGGATCCCCGACTCACCCGATTCCACCCAAACGTTGGCCGGATCGCACCGCAGCTATTCAATAGGGAAAAGACAAAGGCGACACGGATGTGAAGAAGAAGAAGAAGACAAAAAGGTTGGAAATACTACTAAATTTATTGACTATTTACACACATAAGCAAAAAGAAAGCAGTCACGTTTATTTACAAGCACATAAGACGCAGGTGACACAGTGAAAATACTAGCTTATACAGACTTAATTAACCCAGGACAGAACAAACAGAACAAACTCACGTACACAAGAAGGATGGAAAGGCAGGAGGTGGATGGCTGGAGGGAGAGGAAGGTCCAAGGGGGTCCCGCAGCTCAACCGGCGCGTCTAGCAGCCGCCGTTCCTCCACGGCCCTGCTCCAAACCGCCGTTCAGGCCCCCAAGCTGCTGTTGTGGCTGCTGTGGACGTCGCGTGCTTTGCCAGGCCTTGTCCGACTCGTCTGGTCCAAACCCTCAACTCGTTCTTGGTCCACTCACTCTTTACCACCGACTCCTCACCGCAACCAACGCAACCAACTGACCACCACCACCGACTCCTCACCGCAACCAACGCAACCAACTGACCACCGACTCCACTGACTGACTCCTCCACTGACGACCAACTCACGACTCTCTCCGTGCGCGCCTTTTATAGCGCCTCCGGCGATTAAGCCGCCGGCCTTTTGGACACGCCCATCGGGGTGCTCACCTCGGCCCTGGTTGGTCGCGCGACCCTCTGGCTCCGCCCTTGATGACGACGGGCGGCACGCCTTTCTTCTCCGATTCGAGCACATGTTCAATGGTGGTTTTGGAGGGGAGGTAATTGTGAATCGAGGCCCGGCAATGACGGAAGGGGATGTAAAAGGAAATGGAGATTTTGGGGATGGGAATGAAAGGGGATCTATTCTCTTTCACTGGTGCAATGGAGTACTTCAATTAATGGGAGACACAGCCTTACTCTAAAACACAGAATAAGAGATAACTATCAACAGGGGTATTCTATTATTTGGCTGATGTGTATGCTTGTGGACTAATTATGGGATGCCCTTTCACCTTTACACAGCTCCGGAGGTAGGGGGGCGCAGAATAAACAATAATAATAATAATGCAGCACACAATCAAAAAAATACAGTCCTCATCTCCGCAACACTGCACCCTCCTCCTCTTAGGCACGTCCCGGGCCTACAACTTTTATTTAGTGTGACACGTAGGTGTAGTTCCCTCTACTTTTAACCTGACCCTGGGTGCGACCGTTTTAAAACATAAATAAATGTGTCCCGCTGCTCCATTGCACCCTGCCTAACAGACTTACGCCCACAGTTAACCGAATTGCGGAATGGTCTTCAAACTATACACTGACGGTGGGAAGCATTATTTACAATGACGCTATTTTTATTTACAAAACTAACCCAGGACCTGTGATTGTTCTTTCTGGGGGGGAGACAATCTGCTCTGCATCAATGCACCATGAAAGCACCTAAAAACGCACCAATACACACCCAAGCACCAATCGGTGCAGTCACCATTGTTCATCAATAAAAATAAACCAACAACCCCTAACCCTGCAGGTGATCTCTTGCTCTTCGGCTCCCTCTGCTGGTTAATATTATTTGGTCTTCCAGATGTTGTCATTCTTTTGCTTTGCTTACTGGCGGCCTATTTGTATTAAAACTTGCACCCAATGTGTCCATTTTTATTTATTTTATTTATGGCCCACAGGGCCGACTACGTGTGGTTCACCTGGGGGGCATCGGTGCCCTGTGGCCAAGGTCCGCCAGCAAGATGTCGGGCCCTCATGGCCGGTTCCAGCAGAGGGGCCATGCCCCAACCCATGGGGTCCATAAGTGGTGCTTGGCCACAGACATGTGGTCCATAATGTGGTGCATCGATGCAGACAGCTGGTTCTGGGAATTCCGGGCGCACAATGGAGGACTCACGCACGCTCCCCTCGGCACCAAATGGCGCACAGGTCATGTGGGAGACAAAAGGGGAAAGACAAATGAGCGAGGGGTAAGGTCACAAGGGTACACATCAATAAGGCAATGCAAGGCGAAATGCGTACGGAGGGCGAAGTGAGAAAGCTCATCCCTACCGTACGTCACCCCCCTGTCACCTACACTACCCTTGCCCTTACCCCATATGTACAAAATCTACACATTACCAATTCGTCGCTACTGTCACGTCTCCCCCATATTTCTCCTATACCAAATTCGTCTCCACAATCCCTCGACTTCAAAATTTGCCATCACCAATTCATCATCAATCCTCATAAGGAGGGAGAGATGGAATTACGCACAATGTCACACCCACGTCATGATGCGTCTCACAATCCAAAACATTTGCACAGTAAAAATAATTAAACATGGCATGGTGTGGAGTTACCTCATCTCAGGTGAGTGGATGCAGATGGTGCGAGGAGATCCTTCTTCCTAACTATCCTCTAAATGACTTTAACACACTTTACACTACCCGGGGTCTCTCCCTGCCAATCCATTGGCCAACTTACACTATGGGTTCTAAAAACCAATTCCCATTGACCAAACTGTGGTGCTTCTCAATTTGGGGTCTCACTCCCCCGATTCATCTCCCGGTGCTCTCGCACAATTTCTGGGCTGCGACGTGTAGCTCTCCCAGCAGGTCTACCCACCTGCACACCTCCACCACTGCAGTTGCCACCCGAGCTTACCTAGCTCCTCACCCTAACCTAACTAACTGGGGACAGCCCCTCCTGGCTCTGTCACCCCACTCGGTGCCCTCTGGCACTGGGCTACCCGGGTCCGTCCTCCGGATCCTCGGGCCCCATCCACAACAACTACTACCGGCTCCCAGAGCCCACCTGCGGCCTCACCTGGCCGACATCCTCACAGTGGTGGAGCGCCCAACCAACTACACACACTAACAGGCTACACGCCAAGCCATTTCCACAACACTAATGCACCCATCCAAAGACCATTCTTTCACCCGCACCACAGATGCCAATATCCAACCACAATTTACCTGTACCCTCTACCTAACACTTACACTACCCGCCCCGGGTATCCGTGATGGGGGTCCACTCTTCCCCCATTCACACCTTCGCACCATCCACTCCACTCCACAATTTCCACCATACTCACTCCACGACCATCCATTCCAATACTCCATACCATTTATTCCATACAACCATTTATTTCACACAACCATTCTCCATTCACCTGTTGTTGCACACCAGTGCAATCACACCTGGTGCCACCTGCACCCTCCTCCTCTTCCTGGACCATTTGGTCAACACAACACGCAATCACCACTACTCCCTCATACACTGCTCCACACACCTGTTCAGTTGCACACCTGTGCAATCACACCTGTTCAATCACACCTGTTCAATCCTCACACACACGGCATCATCTCAGCTAACTACTCCCCTCTGAAACTTGCGCTTCCCAGTCGCCCCTTTAAACTATTGCGCTCCCACGTCATTATCATCCACACTGAACTACCTGCGTCCCCACTACAGGTATCAGTCACTAACTAATCTTAACGTTACCTAATGTCATCTTCTAGGTCCCTACACACGATATATCCTAACCCACCCGGGCTAGTTTTCACTGCCATCACCCCATAAGCTATAGCGCATTTGCCCCACTTGTGAGGGATGGTGGATTGGCCATCCCATCACATGGGGCATCTCTTACTATCAATTTGGCACACCAAATTTCAGCCAATCAAAAATTTTGCCAATCATCTGCCAATCACCATACCAATCATCAAATTTCGCCTTTTTCTAATTTTGGGTCCAAAACACTAACCTCATCACCCGTCTACTTATTACATCCTCTCGGTGCGCCAATTCCCTTCTAAAGCTCGGCTTCGTACAGCCGAGCAATGAATGCGGGTTCTTTGGTGCCGGCGGCTGGATGCGTCCGGCACTCGGTGCAGGGACGGGGGCTTACCCGGGCCGAGATCCCACGCCCCACCTCGGCGTGGAGCCATTCAATGTCCCGATCTCGACCTGCCGGCACGTCTCAATAAAAAGTGGTCGCCATGACGACCCTTCCTATCGGGCTGCCCGCTCCGCCTAGTGGAGCACAGACGCGGCCGTTCCAAGCGAGGCCCAGCGTGGATCGCGTATGGCGGTTCTATCGAAACCGCCGTGGTTCGGATCCCCGCTGGTCCTCGCGGCACGCGAAGCTGCCCGACGCGCACCGAGGGCCCGATTCGGCTATAAGTCGTTCTAACCTCTAACCCGGTTACCGTCGATGCTTCACCTGCATGCTGACATGCATACGCTACCCCTTTCTTGCTCATACCTCCAGCTGTTCCCATGCTCCTCGTACCTTTCCTTTCACACCTCGGTACACTCATTCCGCTCCCAGACTTGGTCACACACAGGACCACCGAGCACCTTGGCACACATTCGTCGCTCGCACACCTCACCAACACACCTCTTCGCGCCCCCTCCTCGGTCACCTCCTCTGTGACCATCACAGGTGTGCTTTCACTTGCACACCCAACCACGTGCCTCACGACCAACTCAAGTGTGCATTCCCACACATGCTCTACCATTCCAGGTGTGCATCCTTCCATTCCAGGTGTACATCCTCGCTCACCTGTCACAACCAACTCACGCTCCGTGTCACTCTCACTACTTTCACCTCCATTCTTGACAGCGCACTCCCCCTTACTCTCGACAGCACACTCTTTCCTCATGCACCCGTCCGTTACACACCTTTCTCGCGCATCCTCTCGCGCACACTCTTTCGTTACATCCTCTGTAACACTCACCACACCGCGCTTCCATGTACCCCCTCACACACGCGCTTCGACCAACTCACTCTTGACGGCACACTCACTGGTCGGCGCGCACTTTTTCCTCGCACACCCCATGGTCGGACATTCTCGCACACCTCTTTTTTCGCACACCAGACCTGTCGCACACTTCACCAACGGCCTTTCACGAACACCCGGGTCTAAATCAACCCCCAAGCCGACTGAAGCTTTCCTCACATCATATACATTGCCACTCACCTCCGTACCTCGTCTCCGCACCTCCTTTGCCACCTGCAAACTCTTTATTTGGTTAGTGAGCATCACATTATGAGTTGAGCACCGACCTTGCACATATTCCATCACCTCCTCCTGGATTTCTCTTTTAGTTTCTGTCCGTCCCTTCTTAATTTCACTCACCTCTTCTTCCACTTCCTCTAATTTTCGCTTCACCTCTTTTATTCCCTGGTGCGTCTCCTCAAGTTCGTCCTCTAAGGCTACCGTGACCGTCTCTATGTGCATCCTCACCTCTCGGTCCTTCATCTCCATTATCTCTGTCACCTCGTCCACCCTCATTGTCAGTTCCTCACGTACCATCTGACATTGCTTTTGTGTTGCTATTAATTCGTTTTTAATTTCTTTTTGTGTCGCCTTTAACCCTCCTAGTACCGCAGTGTTCTTTTGAACCTGCTCCACTAACTCCGTCTGTCCCTCTGTCAGCTGTTCCACCTCCTCCGTCAGATCTTCTATTCCCCCTTGTAACCTAGCCGTATTATTTCTCACCTCTTTCTCCATACGCTTCTCACCTCGCTTTACCTCCTCGCGTAGCCCTGAGACCCCCTCACTCACACCTCGTCGTATCTCCTCTTTCATCTCCCCCATCTCCTTTGTAGATGCCACCCTCATCTGTCCCAATTAATCCCTCTGAGCATCCAGTTTACCTTCTAACCCGATTTGCACCTCCTCTATCTGGTTCCCCATTCGTTTGATTTCCCGGGCAGATTGTTCCCCTATTTCCCGCAATTTGTCCTCCATCCTATTTTCTAACCCCATTAACCCATTTTTCACCCCCTCTAACTGATTCTCCTGCGCAGCCATTCTATTTTCCACCCCCGTTAACCCATGTTTTAATCCCTCACCGGTACTCCTCGCTTCGTCCCTCATTACCCCCATTTGGCCCCCCATCCTATCCATTTTTGCATTCAGTTGGGTCAAGAATAATCTGAGGTCAAACTCGGTTTGCCCAGCGTCCCCAGCCGCCACCGCGGGCTCGCCCTCCACTGCGCCGCTATTTTGGGACTCTTCAACCACGTGCGCGAGCATTCCATTTTGTGCACCTGATACCCCCTCAACCACATTGCCAATGTTCTCCTCCTCTCCTTCCTCCACATACATTTCCCCGAGGTCCTGGGTCGATTCCACCCCGTCTATCTCTAGCTCACCCACCGGCATCCCGTCGCCTTGACCAGCCATGGTGCGATTTCAAAGTTCAGGTTTTGTAAAACAAAACAAATTTCGGCCGCTCCAAATTTTGACCAAATTTTTTTTTTTTTAGATGTTTTAAAAATTTGGTTCGGGCCCCGAATTCCACTCCCAGACACCAATTGTTACTGATCGCGGTTTAGATGTTATGATGGGCCGAGCGGATGGTCCAACCGCGACCGTTACAGGATCCCCGACTCACCCGATTCCACCCAAACGTTGGCCGGATCGCACCGCAGCTATTCAATAGGGAAAAGACAAAGGCGACACAGATGTGAAGAAGAAGAAGACGACAAAAAGGTTGGAAATACTACTAAATTTATTGACTATTTACACACATAAGCAAAAAGAAAGCAGTCACGTTTATTTACAAGCACATAAGACGCAGGTGACACAGTGAAAATACTAGCTTATACAGACTTAATTAACCCAGGACAGAACAAACAGAACAAACTCACGTACACAAGAAGGATGGAAAGGCAGGAGGTGGATGGCTGGAGGGAGAGGAAGGTCCAAGGGGGTCCCGCAGCTCAACCGGCGCGTCTAGCAGCCGCCGTTCCTCCACGGCCCTGCTCCAAACCGCCGTTCAGGCCCCCAAGCTGCTGTTGTGGCTGCTGTGGACGTCGCGTGCTTTGCCAGGCCTTGTCCGACTCGTCTGGTCCAAACCCTCAACTCGTTCTTGGTCCACTCACTCTTTACCACCGACTCCTCACCGCAACCAACGCAACCAACTGACCACCACCACCGACTCCTCACCCCAACCAACGCAACCAACTGACCACCGACTCCACTGACTGACTCCTCCACTGACGACCAACTCACGACTCTCTCCGTGCGCGCCTTTTATAGCGCCTCCGGCGATTAAGCCGCCGGCCTTTTGGACACGCCCATCGGGGTGCTCACCTCGGCCCTGGTTGGTCGCGCGACCCTCTGGCTCCGCCCTTGATGACGACGGGCGGCACGCCTTTCTTCTCCGATTCGAGCACATGTTCAATGGTGGTTTTGGAGGGGAGGTAATTTGGAATTGAGGCCCGGCAATGACGGAAGGGGATGTAAAAGGAAATGGCGATTTTGGGGATGGGAATGAAAGGGGATCTATTCTCTTTCACTGGTGCAATGGAGTACTTCAATTAATGGGAGACACAGCCTTACTCTAAAACACAGAATAAGAGATAACTATCAACAGGGGTATTCTATTATTTGGCTGATGTGTATGCTTGTGGACTAATTATGGGATGCCCTTTCACCTTTACACAGCTCCGGAGGTAGGGGGGCGCAGAATAAACAATAATAATAATAATACAGCACACAATCAAAAAAATACAGTCCTCATCTCCGCAACAATATATATATATCATGATATCTCAAAAAGCTGTGGACGAGTTATGTAAAACTAGGTGGATTTGAGTTGGTTAGGTGACAAGAACAAGCCGTTTCGATTTTTGGTTCAGATCCAGTTTATCAGTGCGATACAAAACGTAAACTGTTCAGCCTGGCAGAGGTAGGCGCTCTACCGAGTGCCATTCTACTTTGTTCCGTTTTACAAAATGTCAGTCTACGAGTGATTTTTGCCCAGCGCACGCAAATGAAAAGTGGGGCAATAGGTTGCGTACGTACGTATGTGTCTGCATTTTGTTAAGATTGTCCATTGAAAAGTGTTCAACGGAGGAAATTGAAACTTTTCCACATGTTACATGACCATTTGATATAACGCATATTACTTGGATGCCACCCGCCACTTCAGAACTTACATGGTGAATTAAAGAAAGCCTTATGCCTAGAGATTAAAAAAAAAAAACACAAGTACACATACATTCAAAGTACACCGCCCCCATGCCAAATAATTAAATATCCTACACCTGGCTTTGCCTCTCAGTAACTGTTGGTCTCAGCAACCTCTCCGGCGCCCGGCAATACCGCAGTGCACCTCATAGAGGCTGCATTGGGAGGGAGAGGTGTACACTAATTGATTGATTAATTGTATAATTAAAATCAATAAAAGATTATCACAAAATATTTTCTGAATCAATTGGCTAAAAGCATAACTAAACCACAAGTGCTTCATCCGAAGATGTATCTTTTAGGAATTTAATTAAATAAGTCATAAACAAAAAATTAAATAATTAATTGATTAATCAATAATTCATCAATTAATCAATAAATAATTAATCGATTAAATGATTAATCAATAAATCAAAAATATCCTTGATAGCCACATCACTTGGTCACTGTCAGGTCCAAATATTAGCTTCCCAGCTCAAAAGGTGCCTGAGATATTGGCCAAATGAGAAAGAAAATAAATAAATGATTTATAATGAAAATAAATAAATAATAATCATTTAAAAATTAAATATTATTAATCAATTCGGTCACAGAACACATCAACCACCACCATTTCATCAGAATATGTAACTGAAAAAAAAAAAAAATTCTTAGTACTTAATCGAATAATTAAATAATTAATCGATTAATTGATTAATTGATTAATCAATAAATCAAAAATATCCTTGATAGCCACATCACTTGGTCACTCATGTCCAAATATTAGCTTCCGAGCTCAAAAGGTGCCTGAGATATTGGCCAAATGAGAAAGAAAATAAATAAATGATTTATAATAAAAATAAATAAATAATAATCATAAAAAATTAAATTACTCATCAATTCGGTCAGAGAACACATAAACCACCACCATTTCATCAGATTCTGTAACTAAAAAAAAAAAAAAAATTTTTAGTCATTAATCGAATAATTAAATAATTAATCGATTAATTGATTCATTACTTAATAAATCAAAAATAGCCTTTGCAGCCAAATCACCTGGTCATGGGCATGTCCAAATATCAGCTTCCTAACTCAAAAGGTGCCTGAGTTAATGGTCAGAAGATAAAGGAAATTTGATTAATTAAATAAGTACTTAATTAATCGCTAATAATTAAATAACTCCTCAATTTATTGATTAATCAAAAAACAAAAAATACCGTTTTTGACAAAGCACTTGCTCACTGTTGTGCCGAAATTTCAGCTTCCTTGCTCCAAGGATGGCTGAGATATTGTCCGGACAAACAAGAAAGCAAGAAAACAAACAAACAAGTACACATACATTCAAAGTACACCGCCCCATGCCAAATAATTAAATATGCTGCAGCGCGGCATTGCCGGGGCGCCTCCGGCGCCCGGCAATACCGCAGTGCAGCTCATAGAGGCTGCATTGGGAGGGAGAGGTGTACACTAATTGATTGATTAATTGTATAATTAAAATCAATAAAAGATTATCACAAAATATTTTCATAATCAATTGGCTAATCGCATAACTAAACCAATAGTGCTTCATCTGAAGATGTATCTTTTAGAAATTTAATTAAATAAGTCATTTATAAAAAATTAAATAATTAATCGATTAATCAATAAATAATTAATAGATGAAATGATTAATCAATAAATCAAAAATATCCTTGATAGCCACATCACTTGGTCACTCATGTCCAAATATTAGCTTCCCAGCTCAAAAGGTGCCTGAGATATTGGCCAAATGAGAAAGAAAATAAATAAATGATTAATAATGAAAATAAATAATTAATAATCATCAAAAAATTAAATTATTAATCAATTTGGTCAGAGAACACATAAACTACCACTATTTCATCAGAATCTGTAACTAAAAAAAAAAAGAAGTTTTTGGTCATTAATCGAATAATTAAATAATTAATCGATTACTTGATTAATTAATAAATCAAAAATATCCTTTGCAGCCAAATCACCTGGTCATTGGCATGTCCAAATATCAGCTTCCTAACTCAAAAGGTGCCTGAGTTAATGGTCAGAAGCGAAAGGAAATGTAATTAATTAAATAAGTACTTAATTAATCGCTAATAATTAAATAACTCCTCAATTTATTGATTAATCAAAAAACAAAAAATACCGTTTTTGACAAAGGACTTGCTCACTATTGTGCCGAAATTTCAGCTTCCTAGCTCAAAGGATGGCTGAGATATCGTCCGGACAACCAAGAAAACAAGAAAGAAAACAAGTACAAATACATTCAAAGTACACCGCCCCATGCCAAATAATTAAATATGCTGCAGCGCGGCATTGCCGGGGCGCCTCCGGCGCCCGGCAATACCGCAGTGCAGCTCATTGAGGCTGCATTGGGAGGGAGAGGTGTACACTAATTGATTGATTAATTGTATAATTAAAATCAATAAAAGATTATCACAAAGTATTTTCATAATCAATTGGCTAATCGCATAACTAAACCAGTAGTGCTTCATCCGAAGATGTATCTTTTAGAAATTTAATTAAATAAGTCATTTATAAAAAATTAAATAATTAATTGATTACTCAATAAATAATTAATCGATTAATCAATAAATACTTAATAGATGAAATGATTAATCAATAAATCAAAAATATCCTTGATAGCCACATCACTTGGTCACTCATGTCCAAATATTAGCTTCCCAGCTCAAAAGGTGCCTGAGATATTGGCCAAATGAGAAAGAAAATAAATAAATGATTAATAATGAAAATAAATAAATAATAATCATAAAAAAATTAAATTATTAATCAATTTGGTCAGAGAACACATAAACTACCACTATTTCATCAGAATCTGTAACTTTAAAAAAAAAAATTTTTTTGTCATTAATCGAATAATTAAATAATTAATCGATTAATTGATTAATTAATAAATCAAAAATATCCTTTGCAGCCAAATCACCTGGTCATTGGCATGTCCAAATATCAGCTTCCTAACTCAAAAGGTGCCTGAGTTAATAATGGTCAGAAGAGAAATGAAATTTAATTAATTAAATAAGTACTTAATTAAACGCTAATAATTAAATAACTCCTCAATTAATTGATTATTCAAAAAACAAAAAATACCGTAATTGACAAAGGACTTGCTCACTACTGTGCCGAAATTTCAGCTTCCTAGCTCAAAGGATGGCTGAGATATCGTCCGGACAACCAAGAAAGAAAACAAACAAACAAACAAGTACACATACATTCAAAGTACACCGCCCCATGCCAAATAATTAAATATGCTGCAGCGCGGCATTGCCGGGGCGCCTCTGGCGCCCGGCAATACCGCAGTGCAGCTCATTGAGGCTGCATTGGGAGGGAGAGGTGTACACTAATTGATTGATTAATTGTATAATTAAAATCAATAAAAGATTATCACAAAATATTTTCATAATCAATTGGCTAATAGCATACCTAAAGCACTAGTGCTTCATCCGAAGATGTATCTTTTAGAAATTTAATTAAATAAGTCATTTATAAAAAATTAAATAATTAATTGATTACTCAATAAATAATTAATCGATTAATCAATAAATAATTAATAGATGAAATGATTAATCAATAAATCAAAAATATCCTTGATAGCCACATCACTTTGTCACTCATGTCCAAATATTAGCTTCCCAGCTCAAAAGGTGCCTGAGATATTGGCCAAATGAGAAAGAAAATAAATAAATGATTAATAATGAAAATAAATAAATAATAATCATAAAAAAATTAAATTATTAATCAATTTGGTCAGAGAACACATAAACTACCACTATTTCATCAGAATCTTTAACTTTAAAAAAAAAATTTTTTTTGTCATTAATCGAATAATTAAATAATTAATCGATTAATTGATTAATTAATAAATCAAAAATATCCTTTGCAGCCAAATCACCTGGTAATTGGCATGTCCAAATGTCAGCTTCCTAACTCAAAAGGTGCCTGAGTTAATGGTCAGAAGAGAAAGGAAATTTAATTAATTAAATAAGTACTAAATTAATCGCTAATAATTAAATAACTCCTCAATTTATTGATTAATCAAAAAAAAAAAATACTGTTTTTGACAAAGGACTTGCTCACGATTGTGCCGAAATTTCAGCTTCCTAGCTCAAAGGATGGCTGAGATATCGTCCGGACAAACAAACAAGAAAGAAAATAATGAAAATAAATAAATAATAATCATAAAAAAATTAAATTATTAATCAATTTGGTCAGAGAATACATAAACTACCACTATTTCATCAGAATCTGTAACTTTAAAAAAAAAAATTTTTTTTGTCATTAATCGAATAATTAAATAATTAATCGATTAATTGATTAATTAATAAATCAAAAATATCCTTTGCAGCCAAATCACCTGGTCATTGGCATGTCCAAATATCAGCTTCCTAACTCAAAAGGTGCCTGAGTTAATAATGGTCAGAAGAGAAATGAAATTTAATTAATTAAATAAGTACTTAATTAAACGCTAATAATTAAATAACTCCTCAATTAATTGATTATTCAAAAAACAAAAAATACCGTATTTGACAAAGGACTTGCTCACTACTGTGCCGAAATTTAAGCTTCCTAGCTCAAAGGATGGCTGAGATATCGTCCGGACAACCAAGAAAACAAACAAACAAGAAACCAGAGTGAAAACTGAGTACTCTCTTTCAGCGTGCGTCACTGCCGAGCCCCCTTTGGTGCCCGGCAATGACGATTTGCAATGCCTGGAGATGGCATAGGAAAGGAGCGGTGTACAACAAGAAACCAGAGTGAAAACTGAGTACTCTCTTTCAGCGTGCGTCACTGCCGAGCCCCCTTTGGTGCCCGGCAATGACGATTTGCAATGCCTGGAGATGGCATAGGAAAGGAGCGGTGTACAACAAACAAACAAGAAACCAGAGTGAAAACTGAGTACTCTCTTTCAGCGTGCGTCACTGCCGAGCCCCCTTTGGTGCCCGGCAATGACGATTTGCAATGCCTGGAGATGGCATAGGAAAGGAGCGGTGTACAACAAGCAACCAGAGTGAAAACTGAGTACTCCCTTTCAGCGTGCGTCACTGCCGAGCCCCCTTCGGTGCCCGGCAATAACGATTTGCAATGCCTGGAGATGGCATAGGAAAGGTGCGGTGTACAATAAGAGTTGACTCGCACCAAGTCCTCATCAAAACTGCTCAGGGTAAGTATTGTGTGAATACCATCTAGTTTTATTAGGAATCACCACATTTAGTTATTTCCTCTCCACTCCTCTTTCTCACCCATTGTCATCTCACCCCATTGAGGAACCATTGAGGAACCATCTCACCCCAATGAGGCCCGTATGACCCCATTGAGGAACAGAGATAAATGTATGCAATAACAGGTGAAGCACTGCCAGCAAACCAAAGCCAAATATGTCAAGTCAAATCAAACCAAAGCCAAATTGGAGTGAAGGAGTGTGTTGAGAGGATTGAGCAGGAGGCACAGGGAGATCCATGAGCTGAGAACGAAGCTGAGAGGATTGAACGGAAGATGCAAGAAGGTGGTGGAAGGACAGAGGAATGGACTTGAGGTGTTGACGAAGCAGGTGAGGATGAGGTTGGTGAAGTTGAAGAGGGTGGAAAGGATGAAGAGGCGAAGGAAGGAGAGGAAGAGAAGGAGGTTCTTTGAGAATCTCTTTAGATTTATGAAGGATCTGTTGGAGCAGTCTTAATTTGGTGCACTGAAGGTACCAAAGGAAGAGTTGGAAGGTCACCTGTGTGTCACATACACAAGGAGGGATGATGTGGTGGAGAACATAATAGGATTGGTGAGACCAATGGAGCCAGGTGTTCCATTTGATTTGTCAGAGCCAAATATGTCTGAGGTTGAGGAAGTTTTGAGGAAGGCACGGCTCTGTGACCAGGTGGAGTACCACACAAGGTGTTTAAGAGTTGTGGATGCATCAGCTGGTAGCTGTGGAAGGCTCTCTAAGGTGGTGTGGAGGCAAGGAGTGGTGCCCAATCAATGGAGTAGGGTGGAAGGAGTTTATATTCCAAAGCAGGAGGAGGCTGTGACACTTGAGCAGTTTAGACCAATATCATTGCTCAATATTGAGGGTAAGATATCTATGGGTGTCTTTGCGTCACAGCTCTCAGGCTTCATCAGGGAGAATGGTTTTGTGGATGGTTCTGTGCGGAAGACATTCACTTTCAATACCAGGACCACCAGGATGCATTGAACACTTGACAATCGTCTGGCAAGTATTACAGGAGACAAAGAGGCAAAGGAAGGATTTTGCTGTGGTTTGACTGGATTTGGAGAAGGTACATGGATCAGTGCCACATGCCTTGTTCAGATATGCCATGGATTAATTTTGGGTGCCACGAAGATTCAGGGATTTTCTGAAGGCATATGATCAGTTTGCGACATTGGATGTGGTTTACGACACAGTCCTACATAACAGGCTGGCAGAAGTGGGGATTGTGGGGATTCCGATTGGATGTGTGCCATCTATCTCCCCTTTGGTGATTGTGCTGGTTATGGAGATGCCGATACGTGCTGTGAGTAAACATGGGAAAGAAGTGGAGCAAGCCCCTGGTCAGAGCTTGCCAGCAATTTTTGCATTCAAGGATGACCTGATAGTTGTCCAACAGTCCGCTTGTGCAGCAGTAGAGGTATTGGAGCGATTGGAAAGGTTGATGCGGTGGGAAAGGATGGCCTTTAAAGCAAGAAAATCGAGGAGTGTTGTGGTGAGATGAGGAATGGTGGATCACATTCACAGGTTTGAGCTGGGAAGAGAGATGGTTCCATCATTGGGGCCCTCGCGAAGAGCTTGGGAAGATGGTATACAGTGGAGTTGAGTGATGTGGGAAGGATGGAGGAGTAGGCCATATGCCGAGTGAAAGTTTCTTTCAAGCTCGTTTCACCCATCGAGCCTGCACTTGAAATTTAGGTTTTTCTAAACCTAAGGCTATGTATGCTCAGCATGAAAAAATAGTTTCACATTTCAGATTTCATTTCAAAGGCACATTTATTGGCATCTACCTCCGGCACTCTTTGAAAATCGTGCTAGATTTTGAGCGGCGATCTCTGCCCCGCACAACCAATCAGAAGCCGAAAAATCGTCTGCTGATGAATACGTGATACTACTTTTGGCTGCTCGTTAGAGGATGGCGACGTCCATTGGAGGTGTGTGTCAGGTGAAATGCCAGGAGAAACTAAATGGTATTCATAGAATACTTACCCTGTGCAGTCAACTTGTTGCGAGCCAACTCTTCTGTTTTTGAACTTGTTTTTTTCTTTGATCCAATATGGCTGCGAGACCACGTGAGCGATGACATCATAAATTTATAATCTCTAATATAATTCTTGACTAGATCACGCTCAAAACATTTCAAAATAATCAGATAAGCGTTGTCCCTGTCGAATTATGACGTCATAATTATGGCACCAATGACGTCATCGTTAACAACAACTATTCCCCATATGGAGTTCTTTTCAATGAGCCACATTTCAATTTTTTCCATGCAACGATTTTGGAGATATAGAGGTGCAACATTTTTCGGTTTTTACAAGATGGTGCCTGTACCACGTGACCAATAACGTCATGATCATCATTAAAATATTCGAAAGGAGGAGCTGCTCCAATGGTGAAAATGTTGTGCCCATCAGACCAATAGTTGCTGAAAAATATTTAATAATGATCGATAAGTGTTGTACTTGTCGAATTACGACGTCATAACGAAGGCACCGATGACATCATCATTAGCATATCTTATTCCCCATGGGGAGTACTTGACAATGAGCCAGGTCTCAATTTTTTCCATGCAGTGGTTTCAAAGATATAGAGGTGCGCCGTTTTTCCAAGATGGCGCCCGTACCACGTGACTATGGAGCCATAATAATCATTAAAATATTCTACAGGAGAGGCGCTCCTATGGTGAAAAGTTTTTATTAATCGGACCAACGGTTGCCGAGAAAATGAATTTTTAAAATGCAGACACGTACGGCACACGGCACACGTACGCAGAATGAATGCTTAACCCTGCTTTTCGCTTCGCAAGCACAGGGTAATTACGATGTTTGATCCATTTATGTACCAAAAAAACCCTGGTAATTTGGTGTGGTGCCGTTCAAAGAGGATCGTTGGACACAAGTGAAGGAGTACACTTTGAAGTGGTCCAGACTAGATGGTGCTGAATAAGTCATTGCCAACAGTGAGCAACTTCAAGGAAAAGGTAAGAAAATAGCCAGTGTTACGTGCTCCTCCCCAAACGCCGGTCACGGTGTACCTCCGAGCCCCGAAAGGAGTCACGGCAGAAAGATGTGTTATAATGTGTGTCAATGACCAATGGTGAAACCACACCAACCAATTGTTACCAAAAACAAGTATTGTATTAAGGTCACACAAGTATAACAGCACAAGTACAATATGTTTCAATTGCACCACAAAAATACCATATAATTCCGATGATGGTACCACCAGTCTCTTATTCAATAACTCACTGTGCTCCAAGTGAGCGAAAAGAACATTCCCAAAGTCACTGTCCCGGCACCAAGCCAAAGTCGATCCACGCTCCGGTGATCGCAAGAAAAATGTCGAATCGAGACCAGAATCCAAGTCGGCTGACAGTCAACGCTGCCAAAGAGGTGCAAAGGTGCACTCAAAAGGCGACTGGGAAATCACACCTTCGGGTATGAACGTTCAGTGCCTCCAAAACGGAGAACCACAAATTCCCAATCGAAATCCACGTTACACTCGCAAACCAGGTTAACGGCTGGGTGCGGTGAAATGGCTGGAGCGAGGTGAAAAGGCTGGAGCGATGCGAAATGGCGGGAGTGACACGAAATGGCGGGCGGGCCTGTACTGGAGGCGTAACTGCTCTCCAATGATTCTCTTCGGAATCAACCACAAAACCCGACACGCAGGTTTATCTGTCACAGCGATAACCACTCTTTCACAGGAATCCCTTTCCCAGGAAACCCAAAGTTCGCTCGTGCCCCCCGTTCGCCAGCGTCTCCTCGAGACCTCAAAGCAGCTTGGCTTTTCATCCCGACCTCACTTGCTCGGCATTTTTTTTCTTCCTCCTCTTCTTCTTCCAGTTTCTCCCGATCCGGTTTCCGGTTTCTTTTAAAACACTAATTTTTTACCTTGTGAAAACAGTTATCTCCATTTCACTTAAACGATAACAATAATAGTACATGGAACCAAAAATGCTTACGGTGGATGAAAACCACAACGACGGAAGTCACGAATCCATAACACTCCCCACCCTCAAGAAAGAAAGTTGGAACATAATGAAAACTTTCTTTTCATGCAAAAACCCTTTTAACAAACAAAAGTAAAACTCACACCCAAATGATCAACTCTCGTGAGCAACAATAATTAATATTCCCCAGAAGAAAGCAACAAAACTTCCAAACAACCTACAGGAATTTTCAAAGTTGGTTTACTCTGGATAAAGCATCAGCAACGACATTGTCCCTGCCCTTTACATGCTCAATTTCCAAGTTGAACTCCTGCAAAGCCAAACTCCATCTCATCAACCCCTGATTTTTATTTTTCATTTTTTGAATGAAGGTTAAGGGGTTGTGATCAGTGAAGACTTTTATAGGAAAGGTAGTAGTTCCCAGATACACCTCATAATGCTGAAGCGCTAGCAGGAGAGCAAGGGTCTCTTTTCCCACAGTGGCATAATTTTCCTGATGTTTGTTAAACTTTTTCGAATAGTAGCACACCAGGTGATCCACGCCATCACCATCTTCCTTTAATAGAACTGCTCCAGCCCCCACATCACTTGCATCAATCGCCAACTTGAATGGTTCTTGAACATCTGGGGCTGCTAGGACAGGAGAGCTCATTAATATCGCTTTGACGTGGGCAAAGGCAGCCTGGCATTTGTCATCCCAAACAAACTTGGTCTCTTTCCTCAGAAAATTCGTTAAAGGGGCTACCACATCAGATAAATTCCTGCAGAACCGCCGGTACCAACCAGCCATACCCAAGAATCTCATAAGCTCCTTCTTCCCTTTTGGAACTTGGAAGCGATCAATGGCTTCCATATTGGCTGTCACCGGTTGCACCTGACCCTGACCTACTACATGGCCTAGGAACACCACCTGTGCTTTTACAAACTCACTCTTAGATAAGTTTATGGTCAACCCTGCCTCGGTCAGTTTCTTGAAAAATGCATGAATTTGTTTAATATGATCTTCCATGGTCATGGTGTGGATGATGATATCATCCAGATAAGCCTCCACCCCCTCAAGGTCTGCAATGAGCTTATTAATCAGCCGTTGAAATGTAGCAGGCCCGTTTTTCAATCCAAAGGGAAGAACCTTGTACTGATACAACCCATTTGGTGTGACTAAAGCCGAGATTTCCTTGGCTCTATCAGTAAGAGGAATCTGCCAATACCCTTTCAGCAAGTCAAACTTAGTTACAAATTTAGCTGGGCCTATTCTATCAATACAGTCATCAATCCTCGGGATGGGATATGAGTCGGTATTGGTCACTGCATTAAACCGTTTTAAATCCGTACAACAGCGAAAACTGCCATCGGGCTTTGGAAACCAACACACATGGTGAGCTTCATTCACTGCTGCTTGGTTCGATGATGTCATTCTCCAACATATACTGAACCTCCTTCCGAAGATACTCCATCTTCACAGGGTTCATCCGATAGAGGTGTTGCTTCACAGGAGTGGCTTCCCCCACCTCAATAACATGATATACCAAGTCAGTACGACCAGGTACATCTGTGAACAAATGTGCAAACTCAAAAATTAGGCTGGATAGTTGTCCTTGTTGTTCCCTCGTAAAATGACCTAATTTCTCATCTAAATTACTCAACACCTCTGTGTTCGTCAATCTGGGACAAGCCTTGTCATCAATGTTATCAAACTTCACACCGGCCTCAACCTCTGGATTCTCTTGCACCCCGACTCCAGGTGAGACAGGAACCATTTTCTCCACAGGCTTCCTCTCATAATTAATATTTCTTTAGTCAGTTGACATGACACAGCTGCCGCTTTTTCCGTCGGTCGGGAGTTGTCACCACGTAATCTGTTTCATTAACCCTCCTTTCGATTGCATAGGACCCAAAATACCTAGCCTGTAGTGGCTGACCTGGAACAGGAAGCAACACTAACACTCGGTCCTCAGGACTGAAATTTAGTATCTGAGATTTCTTGTCATGTCTCACTTCATTTTATCCTGTGTCACTTTCAAGTTTTCTCTCGCAACTTCACAAGCCTTTGCCAATCTGTGCCTAACCGTTGACACATACTCTACCACTGTTGACTGCGACTCCTCCTGTAGCCACTGTTCTTTCACTAATTTCAATGGTCCTCGTACTGAGTGTCCAAACACAAGTTCAAAAGGACTGAATCCCAATGATTCCTGAACAGATTCCCTCGTAGCAAACACCAATAAGGGTATTCTCTCATCACAATCCTTGTCACATTCAAAACAGTATGTTCTGATCATATTCTTCAATGTCTGGTGAAACCGTTCCAAGACCCCTTGGCTCTCGGGATGGTAAGTACTTGATCTTACTTGCTCCACTCCCAACAGGTGTACCACTTGCTGAAAAAGCGTTGACATGAAATTGGAACCCTGATCAGACTGGATGACTTTAGGTAGGCCAACCTAAGTGAAAAATTTAATCAAGGCCTTTGCAATAACTGCCGCAGTAATTTTTCTAAGAGGCACTGCTTCTGGGAACCTTGTAGAAGTGCACATGATGGTCAGCAAATACTGATGTCCAGCCTTAGTTTTAGGTAAAGGGCCTACACAGTCAATAATGACTCGGCTGAATGGCTCTTCAAAAGCTGGAATTGGTTTTAAAGGTGCGGATGGGACTTTCTGATGAGGTTTTCCCACCAGCTGGCAAGAGTGGCAAGATTTACAGAACTCCGCCACATCACGTCGCAATCCTGGCCAGTAAAAATGTACCAATATTCTGTCGCATGTCTTGTTCACTCCAAGGTGCCCGGCCAAAGGTGTCTCATGTGCCAAACTCAATATCTCCTTCCGGTACGGTGGTGGCACCACAATTTGGTCATGAACTTTCCACTCATCATTTGCTGGTACCTCTGGTGGTCTCCATTTTCTCATGAGTATTTCCCCTTTTATGAAGTAACCCACAGGTATCTTCATAGCCTCTTCCTCTGTAACGGCTTTACCAATCAAACTCCGGAGCTCCGAATCTCCATGTTGTTCTTCAACAAGTCTCTTTCGGACCAGCACCGTTTGTTCAGCCTCGTTCCCAGATGTCTCCGACGGACACTCCATTTTCTCTTTTGGTCCAGATACCACCTTTTCCTTAAGTTCCTTGATGTCACTCTCTTTCCTATTATTTCTTCCAGACTTTTCCTCCAATATCTCTATGGAACCCAACTCCACATTGCCTTCCTTCTCCTTCTCTTCAGAGCACTTCCTACCCATAGCACGAGTCACGGCACAGGATGGAAAGATACCCAGAATCTCCTGCTCTAACTGTGCTGTGTTATTTTCCATACTGGGCTTTTCAACCAACATCGGATTAACAGAAACACGACCCCCGGCCAAATCATTCCCGATAATAATAGAGATTCCATCTACAGGAAGAGTGGCTTGTAACCCCACAGTGACCGGTCCTGACACCAACTCAGACTCTAAATGGATGACATGAAGAGGAGCTTTAACATAGCCACAACCCCCTGTAAAAGAACACTAACCCCCGTTGCCGTCTTCTCCGACAATGGCAAAATGCCCTCAAGCATCAAAGATTGATGTGCTCCTGTGTCCCTCAATACCCTAACAGGTCTCTGGTTAGTTATGTCCCCACCCAGTGACACAAACCCCTCGGAAATAAAAGGTTTGTATCCCTCTTGGACAAGGTCGTTCTGTGATGCCGTAACTTTGGCACGGAAACCTTCACAAGGCACTGTCCTCCAAGGACGATTTCTCGCATTGGCCAACGCATTCGGAGTTGCACTAGTCTGACTCCGCTCCTGATTTTTCCTTTTCAGGGTGTAACATTGGGACAACAAATGCCGAGGTTTCTTGCAAAAAGCGCAAGTCGGCCTGGAGGAAAAACTCGTCGTCTCCCTCGGGCCCCCCGGAAGATAGGTATGTCTTGGAACTGCAGTCTTCTGATCCCTAAAAGTCGCGGTATCAGATTTGTCCCCGTAGTCCTCTCTAGGCCGCCTCCATGAAAATTTGTTCTCCGAACCTGATTTGCCGTAACTCCCCTGGCTAACTCTAGGCGGGAAGTTAGGTTTGTGGAACCCCATCCTGTGTGTCAAGGCATAGTCATCTGCCACTGTTGCTGCCTCATACAACTCCGGTACTTTTTTTTCATCCAGATGTACTTTAATGTCCACGTGGACACACTGTTTGAATTTCTCCACCAAGATCAATTGTCGTAACAGGTTGAAGTCTTTCCCAATCTCCTTCGAGTCACACCACCTATCAAACATCGTTTCCTTCATTCTGGCAAACTCCACATGGGTCTCACTCTCCCTCTTCTTGGCATTCCTGAATTTTTGTCGTTAAGCTTCAGGGACCAATTCATAGGCTTTGAGAATGGCTTTCTTCCCGATCTCATAATCTGCACATTGGTCAATCGGTAAAGCCGAATAGATATCTTGAGCTTTACCCACCAGAACACTTTGCACTAACATAGTCCAGGACCCCACAGGCCATTTTAACATTTGAGCCACCTTCTCAAAGTGTAAAAAAAACTTGGCTACCTCCTTTTCATTGAAGGGTGGAACCAGCCTCACATGCCTACCAACATCCCAAGAGTTCTGACTCGTTGTCGAACTAGCCGGCATGGATACTACTTCTCTCCGTTCCCCCAGTAATTCCAGCTCCTTGAGTTTAAGTTCCGTTTGAAACTCCATGTCCCGTTCCTTTAACTCCCTTTCGGCTCTCCTTTCCTCTGCTCTTTCCTCTGCTCTTCTTTCCTCTTCAGCTCTCCTTTCCTCTGCTCTTCTCTCCTCGAGTTCCTGTTCCTGTTCTGCTCTTTCCTTTTCTGCTTTCCTTTCCTCTGCTCTTTCCGCTGCTCTTCTCTCCTCGCGTTCTTTTTCAGCTCTCCTTTCCTCTTCTCTTTCCTCGGCTCTTCTCTCCTCAGCTGTCCATTCCAACTCTTTTAACCTTTCCTGGTTCTGCAGTTGCATCTCCATTTTCCAGAGCTCCATATTTCCTTTTTCCTCGGGTAACCAATCCAAGGCTACCTCTTCCCATGTTCCTTGTCCCACTAGAGATTCTACCACCAATGTCTGAATCTCTGCTTTCTTCATACTAACTCGGACCTCGACGTTACAATATTTGGCCAATATCATGACTCATGAGTTCCGATCTTTTTAACGCTTGGAACCGTACCTCATTAGGGGACGCCGCAAACTTTTCTGCGTCAAACACCATGGTGACTATTAGTTAGCACCTGTTGACATTCACACAAAAATTCCAATTTTTTGAAAAATTTGGGAATGTTAGAAAATTCCAAATTTGGGAATTTTGGGAATGTTCGGGAATTCTATCCCGGATGAGACCCCCAATTTCTGTTACGTGCTCCTCCCCAAACCCCGGTCACGGTGTACCTCCGAGCCCCGAAAAGAGTCATGGCAGAAAGATGTGTTATAATGTGTGTCAATGACCAATGGTGAAACCATACCAACCAATTGTTACCAAAAACAAGTATTGTATTAAGGTCACACAAGTATAACAGCACAAGTACAATATGTTTCAATTGCACCACAAAAATACCATATAATTCCTATGATGGTACCATCAGTTTCTTATTCAATAACTCACTGTGCTCCAAGTGAGCGAAAAGAACATTCCCAAAGTCACTGTCCCGGCACCAAGCCAAAGTCGATCCACGCTCCGGTGATCGCAAGAAAAATGTCGAATCGAGACCAGAATCCAAGTTGGCTGACAGTCAATGCTGCCAAAGAGGCGCAAATATGCACCCAAAAGGCAACTGGGAAATCACACCTTCGGGTATGAACGTTCAGCGGCTCCCAAACGGAGAACCACAAATTCCCAATCGAAATCCACGTTACACTCGCTAACCAGGCTAATGGCTGGGTGCAGTGAAATGGCGGGAGCGAGGTGAAATGGCGGGCGGGCCCGTACTGGAGGCGTACCTGCTCTCCAACGATTCTCTTCGGAATCAACCGCAAAACCCGACACGCAGGTTTATCTGTCACAGCGATAACCACTCTTTCACAGGAATCCCTTTCCCAGGAAACCCAAAGTTCGCTCGTGACCCCCGTTCGCCAGAGTCTTCTCGAGACCTCAAAGCAGCTCGGCTTTTCTTCCCGACCTCACTTGCTTTGCCTTTTTTTTTCTTCCTCCTTTTCTTCTTCCGGTTTCTCCCGATCCGGTTACCGGTTTCTTTTAAAACACTAATTTTTTACCTTTTGAAAACAGTTATCTCCATTTCACTTGAACAATAACAATAATAGTACATGGAACCAAAAATGCTTACATTGGATGAAAACCACAATGACGGAAGTGCCGAATCCGTAACACCAGAAGAAGCCAAACTAAAAAGTGCCTGTTTTATGCTTGTCATCGCTCTCCTCGTTGATCAATGCACTTTCCGTAGGCATGTGGTAGCAGGGTGTCCGCAAGTATGTATAAATATAAAATCCACACAAGTTGTGTCTATATTGACTATTTGTTCAACCAAGATCCGTGGGGCTAATGGGGTTTCACAATTAAAAGTTACAATGGAGCTTGTAAAACAGGTCCTACAGCAATGTAGTTAACAGGTTGGCTTTTGGACTGAATTTTGTGTGTGACCTGACAATGATTCAGGTCAATTTCCACAGCAATCACATAATTGTAGAGAAATCCTTGAAAACAAAAAACGGGTCCATGTTGAATGGAGAGAAGGTAGCCCTGTGTAGCAGGCTCCTGCTGGAAGGTAGGTGGGTACTGGGTAGGTAGTAGACTATAGCCTGGGAAATCAAATAACTAAACTGTATGGCTGTAAAAAAAATATCCTGGCTCCGACTACCAAGCAAGGAGTACTTACAGGTGTTTTTATGCTTCTGCCGATGAAGTTGCTAGAGGCATTATGTTTTCGGGTTGTCCGTCCATCTGTGCATCCGTCCATGATATCCTTTCGTTAGCTAGATAACTTAAGAACGGCTGAGGGATCCAAGTCAAACTTGGTATAGCTATGCATAATGATGTAAAGGTAAACTGATTAGATTTTGGGGTCAAGATTCAATCTCCAAATTCAAAAGAATTTGTTCGCCTCCCTCACTCTATTCAATCCCTCTCCTCCCTCCAGGTCTTTAAAACAGCTGTTCACCACCATCTCTTGTCTTCCCCCATCCAAATCCTTGATCTTTTCTACTCCCATTATTCATCCCCAGATCCACTTTTTTGAAATCCCGGCTTCTTTCCTGAAAGTTCTAGCAGTGTCCATGTGTTTTATACCTCCCCCCCCTCCCCCCTTCCCGTACCTCCTCCCCCCCAAGCCCTCTCCCTCCCACAGATCTCCTGATGTCCCTGCTTTCAAATGTTGTACTTGTCTGCTTCCCTCTCTCTCCCCATCTTGTCTCCCGCTCCCTTTATCTAATGTTTTATGTGTCAGTTTGTCTTTTTGTGATTAATGTTATCTCTTACATGAGCCTCGATCTTGCATCCAAAAAAAAAAAGAGGATGTTGAAGGAGCTGCGCTCCAACGCGAGTCGAAAGAATTGACGCGACCAAAGACGGAATTCGTCCGAGTTGCTTTATTGAAACAAAACAGCTCAGGTATTCTGAAAAGCCTGTTTATCGGGCAGCAATATATATACACATTTATGCCGGGGCGTTTGCTCGGGAAAACCGAGACCGGGCATGCCCGGGTGTCAAGGGCGAGTCCTGGAAAGGCGAGTCTGGACATGCCCGGGCGTCCTGGACGCGGCCTGGCAAGTCGAGGCTGGGCGTGCCCGAGCGCTCTGGGCGAGCCCTGGAAAGGCGAGAGCGGGCATGCCCGGACGCTCTGGGCGAGCCCTGGAAAGGCGAGTCTGGACATGCCCGGGCGTCCTGGACGCGGCCTGGCAAGTCGAGGCTGGGCGTGCCCGGGCGCTCTGGGCGAGCCCTGGAAAGGCGAGAGCGGGCATGCCCGGGAAAGACGAGACCGGGCGTGCCCGGGAGGTTCGGGCGTGCCCGGGAACAGCGAGTCCGGGCATGCCCAAGAGAGGCGCGTCTGGGCCCGTCCGGACGAGCCCGGCATGGCGATCACGCCCTGGCCGCGTCCTGGCAGGTGCAAGGCGATTGTGTACATTCAGCGGGGACCGCTACACACGCCCCTCCAGAATCGACCTGCACCGGCAGGGTCAATTTAAGGGGGGTCCGGATGACCCGGCCGAAGCGACCCCTGGAGGGTCGTGGGGGGGGGGTCCGATCTGGTGGTGGGTGGTCGAGCGGGGGGAACTGTAGACGGGGGGCGGCCTCGCCGCGGAGGAAGGGCCAAACGTGGTGGTCGGTCGACGTCCACGTGCGCCGGTTTGAGGCGGTCCACAGAGATCCGGTCCGACCGGCCGCCGACGTCGACGATGAAGGACTTGTCGCCCCGTCGCAGGACCCGGAAGGGCCCGTCGTACGGCGGCCGGAGTGGCCCCCGGTGCGCGTCATGACGCACAAAGATGTACTCCGCTGTGTGAAGCGCCGGGGGGACGTAGGACTGGGGGCAAATCGGCGGGCGGCCTCCTGGAGGTCCGAGCGCTGGTGTGCGGCGGACCAGGGACTGGTAGCGTCGGGCACGAACTCGCCCGGGACGCGGAGCGGCTGGCCATAGACGAGCTCGGCGGCGGACGCCTGGAGGTCCTCCTTGGGGGCCGTGCGGAGGCCCAAAAGGACCCACGGCAGCCGGTCGGTCCAACCATCGTCCTGAAGGCCGGCCACGAGTGCGGCCTTCATGGAGCGGTGAAACCGCTCGCACAACCCATTGGCTTGGGGGTGGTAGGCCGTGGTGCGGTGCAGCGTGACCCCCAACGAGTGGGTGACCGCGCGCCAAAGTTCGGACGTGAACTGTGGGCCGCGGTCGGACGAGATGTCCGCCGGTGCGCCGAAGCGCGTGACCCAGGTGGCGATGAACGCCTGCGCCACGTCGGCGGTGGTGGTGGAGGCTCAGGGCACGGCCTCCGGCCACCTGGTGGTCCTGTCCACCATGGTGAGCAGGTGGGTGAACCCCCGCGATGGGGGCAGGGGACCCACCAGGTCCACGTGGACGTGGTCGAAACGCCGTGCAGGCACGGTGAAAGGTGCTAGCGGGGCCTGGGTGTGGCGGTGGACCTTGGCCCGCTGGCAGGCCGTCCAGGCGTTGGCCCAGTTGCGGACGTTCCGTCGCAGGCCGTGCCAGACGAAACGCGCCGACACCAGCTTCTCAGAAGCTTTCCGGCCCGGGTGAGAAAGGCCGTGGATGGAGGCGAAGATGCGGCGCTGCCAGGAAACGGGCACGATGGGGCGAGGCTGGCCCTGGGAGACGTCGCAGAGCAGGACGGTGCCCGCGAAAGGGATGTCGGCCAGGCGGAGGCCCGTGTCCGCCGCCCGGAGGGCCTGCACCGAGGTGTCGGTGGTCTGGTCGGCCGCCATGAGCGCGAAGTCCACGCCGAGGTGGACCGCGTTCGCGCTGGCCCGAGAAAGACAGTCGGCCACGGCGTTGTCTTTGCCGGCGACGTGCCGGATGTCCGTGGTGAATTCCGACACGGCGGAGAGGTGGCGCTGCTGGCGGGCCGACCACGGCTCCGTGACTTTGGCCATTGCGTAGACCAACGGCTTGTGGTCGACGAAAGCCCTGAACGGGCGGCCCTCCAGGAGGTGTCGGAAATGGCGAACGGCCAGGAATAGACCGAGCAGCTCGCGGTCGAACGTGCTGTATTTTAACTCGTTCGGTCGGAGCTGCCGGCTGAAAAAGGTGAGTGGCTGCCAAACCCCGTCCACCCATTGTTCATGGACGGCGCCCACCGTGTAGTTGGAGGCGTCTGTAGTGAGGGCGATGGGCGCGTTGAGCACCGGGTGAGCCAGCAGCGTTGCGTCGGCGAGGGCCTGTTTTGCGCTCGCGAAGGCCGCGTCCATGGCCGCGGACCAAATGATGTCATGCTTGGCCGGCTTGCCCCGGAGGGCCTCGTAAAGGGGCCGCATGAGCTGAGCAGCGCGGGGCACGAATCGGTGATAACAATTCACCATGCCGAGGAACTCTTGTAGGGCCTTGATGGAACGGGGACGCGGGAACGTGGTGATGGCCTCGACCTTGGTCGGCAGCGGCACCGCCCCGGTCTTGGTGATGCGGTGGCCCAAAAAGTCAACGGTCGTCGTGCCGAAGTGGCATTTGGCCGGGTTCACAATAAAGCCGTGCTCGCTGAGGTGACCGAACAGTGTTCGGAGGTGGAGGAGGTGCTCGGCGCGGGACGTGCTGGCGACGAGGATGTCATCCAGATAGACGAAAATAAATGGCAGGTCGTGCAGCACGCCGTCCATTAAGCGCTGGAACGCCTGGGCCGCGTTCTTGAGGCCAAACGGCATCCTCAAAAAAAATTCGAACAGGCCGAACTGCGTGATGACGGCCGTCTTCGGGACGTCGGCCGCCCGGACAGGTACCTGGTGGTATCCCCGTATCAGGTCAATTTTGGAAAATATGACCCGTCCCGTTAAACGGGCGGAAAAGTCCTGGATGTGTGGGATCGGGTACCTGTCGGGGGTGGTAGCGTCGTTGAGGCGGCGGTAGTCGCCACACGGGCACCATCCGCCCCCTGGCTTTGGCACGATGTGCAGTGGTGAGGCCCATGCGCTATTGGAGCGCCGCACGATGCTGAGGTGCTCCAACGCATCGAACTCGGCCTTTGCCATGGCGAGCTTGGCTGGGTCGAGGCGGCGGGCCCTGGCGTAGACCGGCGGGCCCGTAGTGGGTATGTGGTGCTCGATCCCATGCCGCACTGCGACGGCCGAAAACGTCGGCCGCGTGAGGGCCGGGAATTCCGCGAGCAGGCGAGCGAACTCGTTCGCCGTCGGGACGGCGCACGCCAGTTCGGTCGGCGCGCAGCTGCTCATTGTGCACGCCAGGGAGCTGAAGGTCTCGGCGTTGACAAGGCGACGACGTTTGACGTCGACCAGCAGCCCGTGCGCGCAGAGGAAGTCGGCGCCCAGCAAAGTCATGGGGATGCAGGCGGTCACCAAGGTCCACTGAAAGCGCTGGCTGCCGAAGCAGAGGGTGACGTCACGTGGGCCGAAAATGCATATGGCCGAGCCATTAGCAGCGACCAAAGAGGGGCCGCAAACGGCGTCCCGCCTGTCCTGCTCGGAGGCGGGTATGACGCTCAGTTGGGCGCCGGTGTCACAAAGGAAACGCCGCCCGGACACTTTGTCCCGAATAAAAAGCAAGTTGCCCGAGTGGCCGGCGCTCATGGCTGGGAATGAACGCCGGCCCGGCCGTTTCCCGACTTGCCGAAAGTGCACGGGGGTCGGCACGTCCGAGCCTTGTGTCCGAACCTGGCATGGTAATAACACCACGCCTGGTCAGGTGGAGGCCCCAGCCGTTGTGTCGGAAGCGGTCGGCGCGGCGTGGCGGCCGCCAGTTGCACCGGCAGTTCGGCCTCCAACCGCGCAGGGCGCTCGGGCGTCGTGGGCGTCGCCTCGGACGGCGGCAGGCTCCAGGTAGCCGCGCCGATGTGTTGGCCCGCCGAGGAGATCTTATCGGCTTCCCTAGCGAGGGCGCGGGGATCGGTGATCGACGTGCCAGCCAGGGCGAGGCGTACCGGGTGAGGCAGCTGGCGAAGGAACAGCTCGCGGAACAGAAAATCCAGAGAGTGCTCAATGAGCAACGAGAGCATATAGTCCATGCGCTCGGACGGGCGCGTGTTGCCGAGCTCGGGCAGGTCGAGCAGGCGCCGTGCGCGTGCCGCCGGTGAGAGGGCGAAAGCATCGAGGAGGAGCGTCTTCAGCACGTCATACTTGTCAGCAGCCGGCGGGTGCTCGAGGAGGCTCAGGGCGCGGGCCGCGGTGGCGGAACCGAGCGCTGCCACGACATGGTGGAAGCGGGTGTCGTCCGCGGTGATGCCTTGCAGGGCGAACTGGGAGTCCGCCTGGGTGAACCAAACAGCCGTGTGAGCCTCCCAGAAGGTAGGCAGTTTAAGAGTCACTGCCGTGTCCATGTCGGTAGGTCACCAGTGAAAGAGCTGCGCTCCAACGCGAGTCGAAAGAATTGACGCGACCAAAGACGGAATTCGGCCGAGTTGCTTTATTGAAACAAAACAGCTCAGGTATTCTGAAAAGCCCGTTTATCGGGCAGCAATATATATACACATTTATGCCGGGGCGTTTGCCCGGGAAAACCGAGACCGGGCATGCCCGGGTGTCAAGGGCGAGTCCTGGAAAGGCGAGTCTGGACATGCCCCGGGCGTCCTGGACGCGGCCTGGCAAGTCGAGGCTGGGCGTGCCCGAGCGCTCTGGGCGAGCCCTGGAAAGGCGAGAGCGGGCATGCCCGGGAAAAACGAGACCGGGCGTGCCCGGGAGGTTCGGGCGTGCCCGGGAACAGCGAGTCCGGGCATGCCCAGGAGAGGTGCGTCTGGGCCCGTCCGGACGAGCCCGGCATGGCGATCGCGCCCTGGCCGTGTCCTGGCAGGTGCAAGGCGATTGTGTACATTCAGCGGGGACCGCTACAATGTCAAGGGCAAGAGATCATGCCAGGTAAAAATGTGATTGCAATATGTGTGTCATTAAGCAAGGTTTGGTTAATTGGGTTTACAGCAATTCCTGGGGATAGCAGATATCATTTGACCTGCTCCAGTAAATTCTCGGATCGTCAGAAGGTCGAGAGGGCCATAGAACGCTGTCAAGAGGTTGAAAGGCAACTTCAAGCAGAAGTAGAAACTGGAAAGCTACAAATTCCTGGTATTTCATCCCCTTATAAAAGACTCAGGTCATATCAAGCTGCAGCTGCTTTTGGGATGAAGTCTACATCAAGGCACGACTTGCTGTCCAATGTTTACAACATTTGTAAGAGAGAAGTGAAAATGGTTAAATCTGGCAAACTTCAGACAGGATCAGCTTGCACAAGCAGAGACAATAGATGCAAGTAAGTCCTTAAACTTGACTTCAGCAATACTGTCCAAGCAAATGTGATGGAGCCATGGAGCCTTTGCCACAAAATTGAGAAATAAATGTTATTTGTATTGAATAAAATTATTTTGGCAGATTTTCAAATGCTAGCGTGGATCGGCTTGCTACGCTTGCCTCACCACACGTCGCTACTGGGCACAGGCTTGTTTTAACTTAGGATCAGACCATGCGTGACATCATAATATGTTAGATCAGGTCATTGAAAGGATCAGACCATGCCTCATCATTCTAAATTTGCTATAATAAAATTTGCTTCAGTAAGGGTGTCGAGAGTTGTGCGGGGGCAATATCAAAAGTTACAAACCCTCTTGGGGAGAGGGGATATTGTTTTGTAATAACATTAATGTTATGCTATTATTAGCCCCCGTTGGACTTATTTTGAAACGGGGGCTTATGGATTTGGTCCGTCTGTTCGTCCGCAACCATATCTTGGAGATGTATGGACCGATTTTGTTCATACTTGCCACAAAGACAACACATGATGTTATACCTATTTAAATCATTTTGTTTTGCGATGCGATCAAAGACGGCCAACTGGCAGCCATTTTAGTTGTAAGAACCCTGATGTTGAACAAGTCCTCAACCATTTTTGGATATGCATTTGGCAATGTTGTTCAAACTTGGCAAACAGATAATTAATTATGGCTTACATATTCACGTCATTTTTTTCGAGATCAGATCCAAGATGGCCGACTGGCGGCCATTTTGTTACTTAAATGTGTCCCTATCCATTTCTCGGACATGCATGGAGCGATTTTCTTCAAACTTGGCACAAAGACAATACATGAGTATACATATGCTGAAGATTTTGTTTTGTTTATCCAACCAAAGATGGCCAACTGACAGCCTTTAACTCCGTACATCAAAATTACTAATCACGGCGGGGGCCTTTAACTCCGTACAATCATGACATTTTATTTCTTTTTCTTCTTGTCATTCGTGTTGTTATTACCTTTGTTATTAGAAGCAGTCTTGGAAAAACACCTTGGAAAAACGTCACGGAAGTGGCTGGAAGGGTTGTTATTAACCCTTGTGGGGTATATAGATTACAGTAGATCTTTGCTCAGGTACGTTCATCGACGTGATAACTGCCTCACAGATGTCGGGATTCCTCATTCCTCATCCCTCAGATCGGCAGACTGCAGCCTCCTCACTCTCTGCAGACCTGGACAAAATCACAGACTGGTCAAACAAGTGGAACATGTCTTTCAATCCTGACAATTCTCACACTCTCACTTTGTCTCTCTGAAAAGATCGACTGGACAACCCTCCCATCTACTTTCTCAACAATCCTCTCCAAGAAGTTTGTCACTCAAGCTTTTGGGTCTCACTATAGTAAGGGAAACATATGAAAATCTGTTAACTAAATTGTTACCAAAAAATTTCTTCACCAATATGTTTGTAAAGGTATGTAATAACATGTGTTAAAATGTTGAAGGTCAACTCCCGTGGGAAACCCAGAAAAAATGCTGTTGAATTCGGGTACCGAAAAATTATTTTCGAGAATTTTTATTTTTTTTAATCGGCCCTTAAGTAACTTATGAGGGGTCAAATAAGGGTTTTTCATGATTCTGAGTTGATTGTTAACATTTATATTTCACCACAGACACTCCTTTGTGGAAAAATAATTTCTAAATATATCTCATTTTCTACTTTGCAGGACATGGAGTCTAGCAATATGGATGAAGACGTTACTCCACCTGTGCTCAATTGCTTCATCTGTGCACGCTCGGATACACCAGCTGAAAGGCTCATACAGGCAACTCCAAAGGGATACTCAACTTTATTGAAACAAGCAGAAACTGTCGAAAATGTTACTGTTGTGGAACGTATGAAGGAGGCTCAAAAGGAAGGAAAACTGAGGTACCTCCAGAAGTGCAAAAATGATCTGTACAACAACTTTGTTGCAACCACCAAGAAGTCAGCTCAAGCATCAAAGGCAGAGAAAGAGTCATCAAAGTTGAAGAGAAGACGCACTTCTTGTGAGGTCAGTTCATCAACTGGCTGCAGTTCTAGAAGATCACAGTCAGTTGACCTCCTGTATAAGGATGTATGCATTCTTTGCAACCAACCAGCCCAGCTCTACAAAAATAATCCAGCACAAGCTAGAAAGAAATACAGAGTGCCAGATAATTTGACTGCAGATACACTGAAGGCAAGCTTGCTGAAGACAGCACGGAGTCGCGGGGATGACTGGGGCACTGAAGTCACTGGACGCCTGGAAGGGATCAACGACTTGGTAGCAGAAGAAACACTGTACCATTTGCGATGCAAACTTATGTTTGCGAGAGGTGACAGTTTGTCCAAGACTGATGAGGAAGGAAAAAGGAAGAGAGGACAGAGGAGTATTGATGAGGAGCGAGAGGCAGTTTTTATTGAATTCTGCGAATGGTTAGACTCAGAATTAGAGCATGGGGTAATGAACATGGACCAAGTCCATGAAAAGCTGCAGGAGTTTGATCAGTCACCAGAGAAGAGCCTTTCTTATTCAAAGCATTGGCTAAAGATAAAACTTCTAGAGAAATACGAAGACACCTTGTATTTCACAACACAGGAAAGAAGGGCAGATGTACTCTGTCTCAAAGATGGCACCGACAATATTCTGCGAGTGCATCATGCTAATCTTGACCATGGAGATGAGAAGACTCAGATCATAAAGACGGCACTCAAGTTCATATCCAATGATATTGCCTTGATTGATTTAGGTCCAAAGTCCTAAAAGCCTCTCCGGCCGTGCTCCCCCAGCTCTCTCTGTGCTCTGTCCCCCAAATATTCCTACAGGTCGCACAAGATCTGCCAGCAAGCCTCTGATGGTTAAACTGCCGAAATCTCGGCTCTCTGCTCACCTTCACTCCTTCATTCCTCTTTTCTCCCGCCTCTGGAACAAACTCCCACACTCCCTTCAATCCCACTCCTCCCTCCAGGTCTTTAAAACAGCTGTTCACCACCATCTCTTATCTTCCCCCATCCAAAACCTTGATCTTTTCTACCCCCACTAATTCACCCCAGATCCACCTTGTTTGTAATTCCAACTTCTTTCCTGGTAGTCCTGGCAGTGTCCATATGTTTTATGCCTCTCCCACCCCCTTTCCCATGCCTCCCCCCCAAAGCCCTCTCCCTCCCACAGATCTCTCGATGTCTCCATGTCTCTCGGTTCCTGCTCTCAAATGTTGTGTTTGTGTCCTTCCCCCTCTCTCCCCATCTTGTCTACCGCTCCCTATGCTTTTTGTTTTATGTGTCGGTTTGTCGGTTATGTGTCGGTTTGTCGGTTTGTCTTTCTGTGTGATAAATGTTCGCTCCTTCACGAGCCTCGATCTTGTATACAACAAAAAAAAAAAAAAAAAAAAAAGTCATACCCCACCACACACAGTATGACTGACATCGATAGTCAGCTAACACTTGTTCCTGCAAGCCTTCAGATGTTCTTGAGACCGATTGTCAAGACAGACGAAAGAGTTGCCGTTTGGGGGCAGAATTTTATTAAGGCCTGTCGACCTCGGTCTGGAGTATTGCCACACCAAATGGGGCTTGCCATACAACTTGATCATAGATTTGGGTCAAAATGGATGCTCAACAAGTTCCACCGGCTGGGATACACTGAGTCTTACACAGAGACACAAAACTACAAATACTGCTTCCTTAATAGTAGGAGTGGAGATGATGTTCCAGATACTTCTGGCACTCTTGACACCATTGTGGAGGAAACCGATGAACAGATCAATGATGAGGTTGCGGTTGATGCTGCGCTTGAGGATCAATCAGTGATGACAGCCAAAGTGCCAGCCAGTGAAAGTGAATTGTCAAGTAATGATCAGGTGGTCTTTATGGAGGTTGGGGAAACAAACAATGCAGTCACTCAGTTTGTTGGAGACAATATAGATTTAAACATTGTCTCTATTCACGGAAACACTCCCTTTCACTCAATGGGTTGGATCGAAGTCACCTCTCCGGCACCACCTTTGCCAGATCCACAGACAACAGCAGCTTTCCCCCAGGTGAAGTTGAAGGCACTCGACAAAGCTAAGATCCTGAGAGGAACTGAAGTAAAGATTATTCCATTTACGAACAGGAAACAGATAGGAACGAACGCGATCATGTTTCTCCCCCTTGCTGAGCTTTCCTCCTCCCTGGCTCATGATCAGCCACTCCTCACTCCAGGTGACACACTCTGGGCAGCGGGGTGGGTGATCAAAGCCAACGATCCCGAGTTCCCACACTCCAACTGGAATGGCTGGATGAAGAGAATCCATGCTAATGATGCAAAGCAGAGCACACAGATCGAGTTCCTCCCAGTTATTGAAGGAGACCCTAATGACCTCAACACCATCTTCACCACTCTGAAAGAGTGCATACGGCGCGCTGGGGTCGCTATAGTGACCTTTGATCTTCCGATTTGGCTGAAGCCTGTGAATATAATAAAGCAGGCAAATCTACCCGTCATTCCAAGGTTGGGTGGTTTTCACCTGCTGAAGTCTTATCTTGGAGATTGCAGCAACCGGCGATGCAGCTGCAAGAAGAATGGGGTCACGTGCATCTCGGCCTGTGGAGTCTGTAATGGCATTACATGCAGAAACTGCAGTCATGATGTTGTTGAGTCTGAAGAAGACATAGACAATGACTGTTGAAACTTCTGACATTGTGAATGAGAAATAACTCTTGAGTATTATATATGTATGTGAAATAAAAGCAACTTTGTGTGTAAATGTAAAAGTGAAAATATAAATGTTAACAATCAACTCAGAATCATGAAAAACCCTTATTTGACCCCTCATAAGTTACTTAAGGGCCGATTTAAAAAAATAAAAATTCTCGAAAATAATTTTTCGGTACCCGAATTCAACAGCTTTTTTTCTGGGTTTCCCACGGGAGTTGAACTTCAACATTTTAACACATGTTATTACACACCTTTACAAACATATTGGTGAAGAAATTTTTTGGTAACAATTTAGTTAACAGATTTGTGAAATATCTCATAAAATGCCCTTACTACTATCTGCCATGATCTTTCCTGGGAAAACCACATTTCCAAGCTGGCCTCCAAAGCCAGTCGCTGACTGGGCATCCTCCGTCGTGCGAAGTGCTTCCTTGGCACACCAGAGCTCCTCACCACATACAAGGCTTTCATCCGCAGCTCAATGGAATACTGCTCTCCCCTCTGGGCTGGTGCTCCTGCCTCACACCTAGCTCAGCTTCACGCTGTTGAAACCAAAGCTTTCAGAATCATTGGAATCTCCCACGATGAAGCTAACTCCGAGGGTCTTTCACTCAGTCATCGCAGGCAGGTAGGTGGTCTTTCTGTCTACTTCTATCCGGCCTAGCTTCCCCAGCTCTATTTGTGCTCTGTCCCCCAAATATTCCTGCAGGTCGCACAAGATCTGCCAGCAACCCTCTTCTGGTGAAACTGCCAAAATCAAGACTCTCTACTCACCTTAACTCCTTCATTCCTCTTTACTCCTGCCTCTGGAACAAACTCCCTCACTCTCTTAAATCCCAGTCCTCCCTCCTGGTCTTTAAAACAGCTGTTCACCACCATCTCGTCTTCCCCCATCCAAAACCTTGATCTCTTCTACCCCCGTTAATTCACCCCACATCCACATTTTTTTTGAAATACCGACTTCTTTCTTTCCTGGAAGTTGTAGCAGTGTCCATGTGTTTTATACCTTTCGCACCCTCCCCCCCTAACCGCCTTCCCATGCATCCTCCCCCCCCCACGCCCCCAAGTTCTCTCCCTCCCACAGATCTTCCGATGTCCCTATTCTCTGCTGTTGAACTTGTGTGCTTCCCTCTCTCTCTCCCTCTTGTGGAACTTCCTTTTCAATCTGTCCATGTTTGTCCTTTCCTCCATTGGTTCATCACTGTTCGCAGATTAGGTTAGACTGTGAGGTTAAAATAAAATGTGATTGGCTCGTATTCAAGGCCAGTATGCATCAGCGGTAAGGTCAGCCACCCTAATTAAGATCCAATTAATGTAAGATTGATGCATAACTGAGGGCACGTCCCCCGATTGTAAAGCCACGTGGCTCAGGTAAACGGTGGTCAGACGGAGAACCCTGGGACCATGGGGTAGACCAATTGGCATTTGTGGTTGCCTAGCAACCCACTGTGACATTTATTTATTTGTGATCGGTGGCCTCAAGCCCGGTAGATCTGAGGGGAAACCCCCTCGAGGATCCCCCTCGTAGTAGAGCCAAAATCAGTGGCTGTAACAATATTATGATGAAAAGATGAACTGATTAGATTTTGGCACCAAAGGTCAGAGGTTGTTGTTGTTATTGTTGTTTTGTTTGCAGCCTGTGGCTGCTGGTTTGCATCATTTTTCTGGAAGCGTGCTTGTCTCGCTGATGCAGTGCCCTAACTACCAGCGAGCTGGTACTCAATTTTCCGACCTCGGAAGGATGACAGGCAAATCAACGAGTCGGAGCAAATCGGAAAGAGTCAACCCCCCTGGCATTAATTCAACGATCGACCAGGATTTGAACTCAGGATCCGAGGATCCCTAGCAAGGTCAGAGGTTATGTCAGGTTAAAATGTGATAATTGACAACAGCTGAAGGAATTAAAATCAAACTTGGTACAAGTCTGCATAATGATGTAATAATATGGGCAGAGGCACATCAGTCAACATCAAAGAGTGCCGTTCTCGTTTATTATTATTACTCGAACGAGCTTTTTTTTGTTGGGAAATGGGGAAGGAGGGAGTGATGACAAAGGCGGTGACATATAGTATGAGAAAGATTCCAGTGATATCTTCTTAACATTAAGCTACGAATTTTGGACAGTAATTACATCCGCCACTGAAGGTGGACAGAGGTCATGCTTTTACAGCGTAGCCCATAGGGCAATGCTGTCTGTGTAAGAGCGTTTGTCTGTCCGTTCAGTGTATGTATGTATGTATATCCCTCTCAAACGTCCACCAATCAGAGCTGAGGACCTGGTCGCAAGACAGGGGGACAGCATTTAGTAACCATTTCAGTTGCATAATCAACTAAAAGGAAATATAATAACCTTCTGTAGAACGTCTTGGGATCCCAGTGGGTGTCGTAAGGTAGGTAGGGGGTTTCAGGAAATCCTCAATACAACTATGATTTTGAAATGCGATCGGCACAGACGTTGCTCCCAAATTCAGAAATGAACGAATGACGATGGTTCACTGGTTTGATAATATCTCAATACAATCGTGATTTTACATTATGTTTTGATATAATGTTACGTTTGTTGGAGTAGATGATGAAATACCATAGTACAGATAGGATCTTGTAGGTATAGCATGGACCGTGGACGAGTATGAGACATCTCAAAGTATTAAGTAGGGAAACCAGAGATTAAGTTGTTTATGTGTCTTCACACGAGGGGTGAAGTCTGTCACCTGGTGAAGGTGAAGCTATGGTAATTAGATAGCGGTTAAGATTTTAGGTTAATCACAGTCTGGTGAAGGTGAAGCTATGGTAATTAGATAAGGATAAGATTTGTTTTTCCCTAGTATGTGATTACCCTCGGTGGTTTTTCCCTATGTTTTTACAATTACAACAAGGCCGGCCATAAAACCATCCATTAACTAACCATAACCGACATAATTGCCGACAGAACCCCGAACATTTCCGATTGGCAACTAAGCCCCGCCTCCAAAGAAGATCGTAACCAGCAGGCCACGCCCCCGAGGTTTACGATTGGTCAGTGTGATTGGAGTCAGAACTGGTCATCAATCGACCTGGGAACAGTTGGCTACTACCTATTCTACCCCTACACCAAAAACGCCTCGCTCGTATGGTATAGGCGTTGGTGACAAAGTTCTGAAAAGGAACAGATGCCACCTCAAACCTGTTACTACTGTACTTTCTTCACCTTCTGCATTACTGGATTCAGAAAACGTTCCTGAAGGAAACTCCAATTGATATTGGAACCGAAAGCTCTGAGAAATATGTCGAGTATAAAACTCTCTCTGGTAGAAAGTTGATGATGTTTTTGAAAGACTTGATCTTTAATTACAGCAAGAAAGAGTCTCTGGCCCTGAGCAATACCCATCATTTCTAACAGCCTCGCTTGACCTGAGCCTCGTCCTGGAGGTGGGGTTGCTATCTTTATAAAGAAAACTCTCTTCCTCACTCACCCTGCACTGCCCTCTCTCCACCTCACCCCCAGGAATACTTTTGGCGACGGCTTCCCCTTCGCTCCCACCTTTTGTTCATATGTGTGTTGTACCGTCCACCAAACAGTGATGACTCCATCTACATCTCGCTGTCTGATAATATGGACCAACTTCTATCTACCCAATCCCAACTCTCTCTTCCTCATATGTGGTGATTTCAATTGTCACCATGCCAGCTGACTGGGTGTGGGTACCTCTCTCACCAGCCATGGCTCTTCAGCAAAGGACTTCTGCGACTCACTGGGACTGACACAATCTGTCAATTTCCCGACCCGGATCTCAGTCACCGGAGCATCTTCTCTTCTGGACTTGGTTATGACTAACTTCCCTGAAAATGTCTGCTGCTCTTCTTCTGCTCCAATCGGCTCATCTGATCATGTGCTTGTTAAAGTGGACATCTCTCTGACCATTCTCAGAGAGCCTCCTCAGTGTCGACGAGTCTGGCATTTCACTCAGGCCAACTGGCACGGTCTTCAAGCAGCCATCAATCATCTGGACTGGTCTCCCATCTCGACTGCCTCTGACATCAACTCATCCTGGGAATTCTTCCAAAGTAAATTGCTCTCTCTCATGCACAGATTTATCCCATCTCGTCTTCAGTTGTCATACCCTCCTCCCGTCCATGGTATACAGAATCTTGTGGTGAGGCTGTTGCCCAGAAACAACTTGCTTTCGTCTCCTGGAAAGCAAATCCAACAGAAGGAAATCTCATTTCCTTTCACAAAGCCCGAAACAAGTGTATGTCCACCCTCAGGAGAGCCAGGAAACAATATCTCTCCGTTCTCAAGAACAAACTCTCCTATCTGTCTCCCTCTTCCAAATCCTGGTGGCGTCTGGTCAAATCTGTTTCTGGTGTTTGTTCGCCCTCCATCCCCTCCCTCACCTCAAACGGCTACACGGCTGACTCCGCACGTGAAAAAGCTGAATCCCTCAACTCTGTGTTTGCCTCTAAATATTGTGTCCCAAACCCATCCCTCTCTGTACCCACCATACCCAGTCGTACCCAGCTGCTCCTGGACTCTGTGTCCTTTCCTCCTGACAAGGTGGAAAAGTTTCTGTCAACCCTCGACTCTGATTCTGCAACTGGTCCTGACGACATCAGCCCACGGGTCCTAAAATCATGTTCTTCCGCTCTTTCACTCCCTCTCTCTGTTCACTTCACCCTCTCTTTTGCTCAAGGTCATTTGCCATCTGCTTGGAAATCAGCCAACATCACCGCTTTGCACAAAAAGGTGCAAAAACAGACCCTAGCAACTACAGACCAATCAGCCTTCTCCCAATTATCAGCAAAGTCATGGAATCCATCATTGCTTCAGATATGAAATCTTTCCTCTTCTCCAATGGCTTGATCTCTGACCATCAATTTGGTTTCAGACCTGGTCACTCTACTCTGGACATGCTGCTTCTGCTTTCTCAACAATGGATGGAGGTCCTCAACGCCAAACAGGAAATTAGAGCTGTCTCCCTTGACATATCACGTGCCTTCGATACGGTCTGGCACCCCGCTCTGCTCACCAAACTCTCCTCCTTTGGTATCCATGGAAATCTCCACGCATGGCTGGCGGACTTCCTCTCTAGTCGTAGTCAACTTGTGGCCCTGAATGGGTTTCTCTCATCTCCTCTTCCTGTTCAGGCTGGAGTTCCCCAAGGCAGTGTTCTGGGCCCTGTGCCTTTTCTGGTCTTCATCAATGATCTCTCTGACTCTCTTGAAAATCCTCTCTATCTCTTTGCTGACGACTCTACTCTCTGTCGCTCCATTCCTCATCCCTCAGATCGGCAGTCTGCAGCCTCCTCACTCTCTGCAGACCTGGACAAAACCACAGACTGGGCAAACAAGTGGAACATGTCTTTCAATCCTGACAAATCTCACACTCTCACGATGTCTCTCCGAAAAGACCGACTGGACAACCTCCCATCCACTTTCTGAATAATCCTCTCCATGAAGTTCTGTCACTCAAGCTTTTGGGTCTCACTATCTGCCATGATCTTTCCTGGGAAAACCACATTTCAAATTTGGCCTCTAAAGCCAGTCGCCGACTGGGCATCCTCCGTCATGTGAAGTCCTTCCTTGGCACACCTGAGCTCCTCACCACATACAAGGCTTTCATCCGCAGCTCTATGGAATACTGCTCTCCCCTCTGGTCTGGTGCTCCTGCCTCACACCTAGCTCGTCTTCACGCTGTTGAAACCAAAGCGTTCAGAATCATTGGGATCTCCCGCGATGAAGCTAACTCCAAGGGCCTCTCACTCACTCACCGCAGGCAGGTTGGTGGTCTTTCCGTCTTCTACCGACTCCTCTCTGGCCTTGCCCCCCCAGCTCTCTCTGGGCTCTGTCCCCCAAATATTCCTACAGGTCGCACAAGATCTGCCTGCAACCCTCTTATGGTTAAACTGCCAAAATCAAGACTTTCTGCTCACCTTCGCTCCTTCATTCCTCTTTTCTCCCGCCTCTGGAACAAACTCCCTCACTCTCTTCAATCCCACTCCACCCTCCAGGTCTTTAAAACAGCTGTTCACCACCATCTCTTATCTTCCCCCATCCAAAACCTTGATCTTTTCTACCCCCGCTAATTTCACCCCAAATCCTACACTTTTTTGAAATACCAATTTCAGTCCTGGAAGTCCTTGGTTTCCTTGTGTTTTATACCTCTCCCTACCCCCCCCCCCCCCCACCTTTCCCACGTCTCCTCCCCCCAAGCCCTCTCCCTCCCACACTTCTCCCTGCTCTCAAATGTTGTGTTTGTGTCTTTCCCCTTCTCTCCCCATCTTGTCTTCCACTCCCTCTTTTTATATATTTTGTTTGTCTGGTTGATTTGTTTGTGAAATAAATGTTAGCTCTTTCACGAGCCTCGATTCAGTATCCAAAAAAACCCCCCAAAAAACAGCTTCCAACTTCAAGTAGTCCACCTTGACCCTGTCACTCAGTTTTTGCTCTTAAGTTGGGTTTTCTTTCTTTGTTCTCAAACGTATGTCAACGAGAGGCTGATAGAAAGAAGAGCCACCTTTGGAGGCTTTTCCCCCCTCCCCCTCCCAGAGCGGGGGTTGGCCTTTTTCAGGCTTCGTGGTCCCCTTTTTGAAGCAAGGTTTTACAGCCGGATGTCCTTCCTGCGTCCAACGCTGTTAGTCGCCTCTTGGGAATTACCAGTGAGCTGGTACTCAATTTGCCGACCTCGGAAGGATGACGGGCTGAGTTAACCCCCTTGGTGTTAATTCAGCGATCGACCGGGATTCGAACCCAGGATCCAAGGTATCCCAAGCCAGCACCCTAACCACTAAGCCAACGCCAGGCTCCATGACGCGTTGATTTGGCGTATGTACTATGTGTAATAAAGTAGTTCCATCATGGCTGCTCACTGAAAGGGTGCTATTGTCACAAGCATTCCCCGAACTGAACTGGATCGCAGAGAGAGCACCTTTCTTAAAAACTTTGAAAAAGCGAATTCTCTCACAAGGAACTTCAACACAGGAGGAGGCTATTCATTACTAGGCCCCTGAAGTCTATGGAATGGCTGCCACCCCTATGGTTGTTTGTCTGTGCCCATTGTAAATTATTTGCATGAAGCAAGGAAGCAGCACTTACCATTTTTTAAAATCTTTGGTATGATTTGTCTCCGGTTCAAACCACCAGACTCAGAGCAGATGCGCCGCCATTACACCTTACGCCACCTCCAAGCCTGGTTAAGTGATTGACTGCTCCACGAGTCCTTTGTCAGTGTTTGCCAAATTTTATAAATCGGTAACAATTACACTCTGATTCCATTTTAAGACGGAGAATGTGATGGTGGTATTTAATCCTCTCTATTCTGGTATCTGAATGCCATGTAATCATTGAAAATTGGCAGGTAACCATTTAATGATGTATTCTTGAAGCCGTGCATTATCTCCCCTTTGGGGATTTGTTTTATACCTTTGTCACATTGTTGTTGTGGTTTAATACTGACCCCTAGAGCACAAATGTTTGTTGTACACCTTTTCACAATGTTGTGGTTTAAGGGTGACATCTTGTGCACGGATTTGTTATACTCCTTATATGTGTCTTTACTAGACATGTTGGCATTATGGTTAGAGGAAGGTAGTTCAAACCCCGGCTGAGTCATACCAAACACTTCAAAAATGGTGCTGCTGCTGCTTCCTTGCTTCATGCTCAGCATTTAAAAAGGATAGAGCATGGGAAACCAAGCATAGATTGACAATCATAGCACAGGCTTGATAGGCCTAGTGAAGGCCTAGCCCTCCTGCACTGAGGTTCCATGTAACGGAACGTATATTACATCACTAGCAGGTACCACTGAATTTAAAATATATTTTCAGTTCAGTGGCTGCAGGCAGGTACCCGCTGAACTTCCGCATACCGGTACTGTACAATTTGACTTCAACAACCCCAACTCGGTCCCCTGCTGCCAGGAAGAGCTTTCCAAGGGGTCCCATATAGTATTTCAAAAGCTTTCAAATTAGTTACGACTAAACCTAATTTTTTTTTAACTTCATTTTTTATTTTTTCTTCTACCGACTCCTCTCCGGCCTTGCTCCCCCAGCTCTCTCTCTGTGCTCTGTCCCCCAAATATTCCTACAAGATCTGCCAGCAACCCTCTGATGGTAAAACTGCCAAAATCTAGGCTCTCTGCTCACCTTCACTCTTTCATTCCCCTTTTCTCCCACCTCTGGAACAAACTCCCCCACTCCCTTCAATCCCACTCCTCCCTCCAGGTCTTTAAAACAGCTGTTCACCACCATCTCTTATCTTCCCCCATCCAAAACCTTGATCTTTTCTACCCCCGCTAATTCACCCCAGATACACTTTTTTTGAAATTCCAACTTCTTTCCTGGAAGTCCTTGCAGTGTCCATATGTTTTATATACCTCCCACCTCCCCCCAAGCCCTCTCCCTCCCACAGTTCTCTCGATGTCCCTGCTCTCAAATGTTGTGTTTGTGCCCTTCGCCCTCTCTCCCCATCTTGTCTACCGCTCCCCTTATTTTGTGTTTTATGTGTCGGTTTGACTTTTTGTGGGATTAATGTTAGCTCTTTCACGAGCCTCGATCTTGTATACAAAAAAAAAAAAAAAAACTATGTACAGTGAATCCTCTCGTTGGTTCGTCTTCATTTTCTTCATATAAAGTATAAAATATCGATCAAATCCCCACTATATTCTCACAACGAACCCCTTCAGGAATAATAATAATAATAATAATACATTTATTTTATATAGCGCTTTTCAAGAAGCCCAAAGGCGCTTTGACAGAGTACAAAAAGCAAGTGCAAAAAGACAAAAATCAATAGGTAAATAAACAAAGCAAAAGGAAGGAGAAGGAGAAGAGATAGTCAGGGGTTAAATGCTGTGGGTTAAATGTTGAATGCAGTGTTGAACAGGTGGGTCTTGAGTGATGTTTGAATGTGGTGAGTGAGGAGGAGTCTCTGATGGTGTGAGGTAGTGAGTTCCAGAGGGTGGGAGCAGCGATGGAGAAGGCCCTGTCCCCCCAGGATCTGAATTTCGTCCGTATGGGGGGGGGGGGGGGGGGTCAGGAGGTTGGTACCAGCAGAGCGGAGGTTGCGGGTGGGAGTGTGTCTGGAGAGGAAGTCAGTCAGGTAGGATGGGGCCTGGTTATGGAGGGCTTTGTAGGTCAAGAGGAGGATTTTGTACTGGATTCTCTGGGGGATGGGGAGCCAGTGAAGCTTGTAAAGGACGGGGGTGATGTGGTCACGGGTCCGGGAATGGGTGAGGAGACGGGCAGCGGAGTTCTGAATGTATTGGAGTTTATTGGTGATTATTGAGGGTGAACCAAAGAGGAGGCTGTTGCAGTAGTCCAGACGGGAGGTGATGAAGGCGTGGATGAGGGTTTCTGCAGCCATGGAGGAGAGGGATGGACGGAGACAGGCGATGTTTTTCAGGTGAAAGAAGGCTGTCTTTGTGATCTGTTTAGTGTATTTGTCGAAGGAGAGGGTTTGATCAAATATGATGCCAAGATTCCGGATGTGAGGGGAGGTGGATACTGGGAAACCATCGATGTTGAGGGCAAGGTTATGGGTGGATTTGTTGAGCGTTTTTGGGCCAATGATGATTATTTCAGATTTATCATCGTTAAGTTTGAGGAAGTTGATTTGAAGCCAGGATTTTATTTCAGTGATGCAGTTTGTCAGGATAGAGTGGGTGGCGGTGGAGATGGACTTGGTGGAGATGAAAAGCTGGATGTCATCGGCGAAGCAGTGGAATTGGAGACCATGACGGCGGATTAAGTGACCAAGGGGGGACAGGTACAGGATGAAGAGGAGGGGGCCAAGAACTGAACCTTGGGGGACACCTTGGGGGAGGGGAGCAGTGGGGGATTTGCAGTTATTGATGGAGATGAACTGGCGTCTGTCAGAGAGGTATGATTTGATCCAAGAGAGGGCAGTGCCGGTAATGTTAAAGGTGGTTTCAAGTCGGGTGAGGAGGATGGTGTGATTGATGGTGTCAAAGGCGGCGCTGAGGTCGAGGAGGATGAGAATGTTGAGGTTGCCAGCGTCAGAGGAGAGGAGAAGGTCGTTGGTGATTTTGAGGAGAGCAGTTTCAGTACTGTGGTTGGAGCGGAATCCGGATTGGAATGTTTCATACAGGTTATTGGCAGAGAGGTGATGTTTGAGTTGAGTGGCTACAGCGCGTTCCAAAACTTTTGACAGAAAGGGTAGGTTGGAGATGGGTCTGAAGTTGTTTAGGGTGTCAGGGTTGAGTCCAGGTTTTTTCAGAATGGGGGTAACAGCAGCTATTTTGAGGGATGGTGGGACGATGCCTGTAGACAGGGAGGAGTTTATTGTTGCAGTGATAAGTGGAGAGAGAGAGCAGGAAGGGAGGCCTTGACAAAGCTGGAGGGGATGGGGTCAAGAGTGCAGGTGGCAGTTTTCATTCCTATGAGGAGTTCAGAGAGGTCAGTAGGGGAGACTGGGGAGAACTGAGACAGGGGTTGGCAGGATAAGGGGGGGCAGGTGGTTTGAGGGGGAGCGGGTGCAGTGGTGTTTAAACTGTTGTCGATGTTGTCAATTTTGCATTGGAAGAATGAAAGGAAGGAGATGCAGTTGTCTACTGTGAATGACTGGGTGGTGGTGTTCAGGGGGCTGAGGAGTTTGATATTGTAGAGAAGAGTGCTTTTGGGTTTCCGGAGCCAGAGTGGATAATTTGAGAGTAGTAGGCGGAGCGGGCGCGGGAGAGGGCATCTTTGTCGTGTTGTAGGTGGTCCTTGTAGGCTTGGGAGTGAATTGTGAGACTTGTTTTTATTGCGGAGTCTTTCAAGTTGGCGAGCACGAGTTTTCATCAGGCGGAGTTCAGGGGTAAACCAGGGAGCAGAATGGGTGAAAGAAACTGTTTTGGTTTTTATAGGCGCAAGCTGGTCAAGGCAGGAGGAGAGAGTGTGGTTGTAGTAGTCAGTGAGTTCAGAAGGGGTGTGGAGGTCAATGAAGGGGGAAGTGGACATTTTTTCAGAGAGGGTGGATGAGAACGAGGTAGGTGAAAGAGCGTTTAGCTTACGGAAGTTGATAGTGCGATAATGACGTGGTGCTGGGGTGGGGATGTTGATGGTCATAGTGATGGCTAAGTGGTCAGAGAGGGTGAGGTCGGAGCCAGAGAGATGGTGCAAAATTAATCCAGTGGAGCAGACAAGGTCCAGAATGTGCCCACGGTTATGGGTAGGAAAGTTGACATGTTGAGTGAGGTGGAATAGTGGAAAGAATTAAGTACAGAGGCGCGTGCGATTTGTTCTCTTCCGAAGACAGAAGCCTCTTCCGGAAGATTGCTTTGCGCCGAACAGGCAGGAGAGAAGCAAGATGGCGGCCAAACATGTATTACTCGCGCTCATGATGGAAGAATTAGACAAAGATGACGCTACATCACAAGTTGATGCAAATATCCAGATTGTGTTTTCACTTGCAAGTTTTGCTGCGTAAGTATAACCTCTTCTCTTTCGCCTCTTCTAACCGCCTCTTCTGCTGGATAATGGAAGAGGCAGAAGAGCTTCCGAGAAGAGAAGAGTCCAAATCACTGATCTCTATCGAGATCAGTGCCTTGGACGGAGTGGTTGTATTTTATAAAACGTCCGTGTGAGAACCTGACCTATTTTCAATATCGGGTTCATGTACTACAGATTCAAAATTTAATACCACTTAAATCAAAGTTTGACATTTCTATTGACAAAATCCAGATATAATTTTAAATTGATTTTATAACCTCGCCGATTTTGCTGATAGACTGGATCATTCCAACGTAATGGAAATAAATAAACAAGAAATATGTCGTGCATAGCACGATACTTGTGAAGTCCCTAAAATAAGTTGGTCTATGATGACCTCAAAAATAGTTGGTGGTTGAATTCAGTGTCCAGATATGCAAGTCCTCTTAAAATTTCAAGTCAATCGGATGAAAATTGCGGATTTTAGAAACTTGGCCTATGTTGACCTTTTGGCCTATGTTGACCTTTTGGCGTATGTTGACCTCAAAAATAGTTGGTGGTTGAATTCAGTGACTAGATATGCAAATCCTCTTCAAATTTCAAGTTAATTGGATGAAAATTGAGGATTTTAGAAACTTGGCCTATGTTGACCTTTTGGCCTATGTTGACCTCAAAAATAGTTGGTGGTTGAATTAAGTGACCTGGTATGCAAATCCTCTTAGAATTTCAAGTCGATCGGATGAAAATTGAGGATCTTAGAAACTTGGCCTATGTTGACCATTTGGCCTATGTTGACCTTTTGGCCTATGTTGACCTCAAAAATTAGTTGGTGGTTGAATTCAGTGACCAGATATGCAAATCCTCTTCAAATTTCAAGTTAATTGGATGAAAATTGAGGATTTTAGAAACTTGGCCTATGTTGACCTTAAAAATAATTGGTGGTTCAATTCAGTGCCCAGATATGCAAGTCCTCTTAAAATTTCAAGTCAATCGGATGAAAATTGCGGATTTTAGAAATTTGACTAAGCTGGTGACCTTTGGCCTATGTTGACCTATTGACGTTTAGACCCCCAAAACAATAGGCTTATTGCTTATGACCAACACTACCGGTTGGTGAAGTTTCGTGGAGATCGGTTGAAAATTGACCTGTTGGCAACTGACATACACAACAGACAGAATAACGCACAAGACCAACCAACATACCAGGAAAATCTTCGATTTTTGTAAATAATAAATAATAAATCGATATCCCCATTGGATTTCGGGGGTGTTGATGTGGTCCGCGTGATGGGCCAAATGGCCTATGTATTTTGCTTCACCGTAACGAGTCCATCATGCACAAACCGTTGGTATAACCCGAATTCTCTACATACTGATAGCAAAGAAAAGTCCATTTGCTTTTGCTGAAGAAATAAAAACTGTTGGTTCAGTTCTCGTTTCGGTTACTGCGTCGAGCACAGCAGCACACCGCAGCTTTGAGGCTGCAAATGCGCATGCGCAAACAGTACAACAAAAACAACATTGAGGCTGCGCATGCGTAAACCCCCCCAAAAAACCACCATTGAGGCAGAGGCTGCAAATGCGCATGCGCAAACAGTACAACAAAAACAACATTGAGACTGCGCAATGCGCATGCGTAAACCCCCCCAAAAAAACACCATTGAGGCTGCAAATGTGCATGCATTAACATTTAAAAAACAACAACAACCGTCATTACCACAAATCGTATAACAATTCACAGATATCTTATAAACAGCAGACCTTGTCTGTAATAATAACCTCGGGCACATGAGGAACTATCGAGGTCGCCATTAAAGGTGCTGCGAGTAGGGTTCAGTGCTTCCTGCTGATTGGACACAAAGTTGTGAAGCGAATCCTTTTTCTAAAGAAGCAAATATAACTTTTAAAAACGATAACGGGAAGAAAAATAATTACAATTAAAAACCGAATGGAGTGTTAAATGAGCAAGATAAAAAATAAAGTTTTCAAGTTTTCACCGCCCCCGAAAAGGCCGCGAAGTTACGTCACGATATCTCGTTGATCGGATTTTGTCGTGCTAGTTGCTATCTCTTTCCCTCTATTTACATAATTCCCAAGTCCAACTTTCCACCTCACAACTCCGAACTCCCAGCAACTCCCGCGTTCTGGTTTCACATCCATCTCCTGTACGTATCGACGTTTTTTTCCGTTTTCTCTTTCATCGTTGATTTATATAATAATCTGTAAATAGCCCCCACCCTCGTCCCTATTTGAACTTCACTTGTGAACGATCGATCGCCGTTCTCAATTGAACCTCATCTTCCTTCGTGGTCCATTTCAAGCCGGTGAACCTCGCCTCGACCGTTCTCTGTTACTCCCTTCCATCCAACTCGTCCACGGTCCGCACTGAGTACGCACCCTGCACGACCTGCTGCTGCTGCACGCGGTTCCGTACATCGTCCGTTCATGATTTGTTCATCAGCGAACTCTCCACCCACATCCCACAATCGCATTCTGCTTTATAAAGCACCTGCCGACATTTTCCCCATTACTGTCGATGCAAAATGGTTTTCGTTTGTACACGCACGCACGCACATACACACACACACACACACACACTACATAGCCAAAAGTATGCGGACACCCCTTCTAATTAGTGGATTTGGCTGTTTCAACCACACCTATTGCTGACAGGTATTTATGATCAAGCACACAGCCATGCAATCTCCATAGACAAACATTGGCAGTAGAATGGGCTGTACTGAAGAGCTCTGTGACTTTCAACGCGGCACCGTCATCGGATGCCACCTTTTCAACAAGTCAGTTCGTCATTTCTGCCCTGCTAGAGCTGCCCCGTTTAATGTAAGTGCTGTTTTTGTGAAGTGGAAACGTCTAGGAGCAACAACAGCTCAGCCGCGAAGTGGTAGGTCACACAAGCTCACAGAACGGGACCGCCGAGTGCTGAAGCGCGTAGCGCGTAAAAATAGTCTGTCCTCGGTTGCAACACTCACTACCGAGTTCCAAACTGCCTCTGGAAGCAACGTCAGCACAACAACTGTTTGTTTGGAGCTTCATGAAATGGGTTTCCATGCCTGAGCAGCCGCACACAAGCCGTAGATCACCATGCGCAATGCCAAGCGTCGGCTGGAGTGGTGTAAAGCTCGCCGCCATTGGACTCTGGAGCAGTGGAAACGCGTTCCATGGAGTGATGAAACACGCTTCACCATCTTGCAGTCCGACGGACTAAACTGGGTTTGGCTGATGCCAGGAGAACACTACCTGCCCGAATGCATAGTACCAACTGTAAAGTTTGGTGGAGAAGGAATAATGGTCTGGGGCTGTTTTTCATCGTACAGGCTAGGCCCCTTAGTTCCAGTGAAGGGAAAACTTAACGCGACAGAATACAATGACATTCTAGACGATTGTGTGCTTTCAACTTTGTGGCAACAGTTTGGGGAAGGCCCTTTCTTGTTTTTTTTCTTTTTTTTTTCTTTTTTTTCTATACTGAATCGAGGCTCGTGAAAGAGCTGACAACCGCGAGGGAAAGACAGCACATGGGGACCGCGAGGGAAAGACAAAGACAGTACAGGGGGACCACGAGGGAAAGACAAAGACAGCACATGGGGACCACGAGGGAAAGACAAAAACAGCACATGGGGACCGCGATGGAAAGACAAAGACAGTACAGGGGGACCATGAGGGAAAGACAAAGACAGCACATGGGGACCACGAGGGAAAGACAAAGACAGTACAGGGGGACCGCGAGGGAAAGACAAAGACAGCAAGCACATGGGGACCACGAGGGAAAGCATGGCATAGCCCACATGTACGAAGCGAGGTCCATACAGAAATGGTTTGTCGAGATCGGTGTGGAAGAACTTGACTGGCCTGCACAGAGCCCTGACCTCAACCCCTTCGAACACCTTTGGGATGTATTGGAACGTCGACTGCGAGCCAGGCCTAATCGCCCAACATTAGTGCCCGACCTCACAAATGCTCTTGTGGCTGAATGGAAGCAAATCGCCACAGCAATGTTCCAACATCCAGTGGAAAGCCTTCCCAGAAGAGTGGAGGCTGTTATAGCAGCAAAGGGGGGGACCAACTCCATATCAATGCCCATGATTTTGGAATGAGATGTTCGTGTGTCCACATACTTTTGGTCATGTCATGTATATATATCTGTGTAGTGTCTGTCTAATCATACCAAACTTCTGGTATGCACCTATCTCTCCCATGTGTATGTCCTAAGGATATTGGTTTTGAAAAATGTTGAAAAATGTAATTTTAATATTTTTTATTTTTATTTTTTATTTTTTTTGTTTTTCAACTTAACTCTTCAACTTCAATTGTTTATAAAATGTAACATCACATATATTACAAATACATTTGTGCAAAATAATTGTTTGTATTATGATTGGTGTAAACCATGACAAAACAGCAACTGAGGTACATACAGTCATCTATCTATATATCTACATATCTGGGCAGTGTTTGTGTTGTCACTGAACTACTCCCTCAAACTTTTCTTTCTGTGGCGGTGAAGTGTTTTAATAACGTGGTTGTGAGGTGTTTTGAATCACGTGGTGGTGAGATGTTTTGAATTACGTGGTGGTGAGGTGTTGTGAATCACGTGGTGGTGAGGTGTTTTGAATTACGTGGTGGTGAGGTGTTGTGAATCATGTGGTCGTGAGGTGTTTTGAATTACGTGGTGCTGAGGTGTTTTTAATTACGTGGTGGTGAGGTGTTGTGAATCATGTGGTGGTGAGGTGTTGTGAATTACGTGGTGCTGACGTGTTTTGAATCACGTGGTGGTGAGGTGTTGTGAATCATGTGGTCGTGAAGTGTTTTGAATTACGTGGTGCTGAGGTGTTTTTAATTACGTGGTGGTGAGGTGTTTTTAATTACGTGGTGCTGAGGTCTTTTGAATTACGTGGTGCTGAGGTGTTTTGAATTACATGGTGGTGAGGTGTTTTTAATTACGTGGTGGTGAGGTGTTTTTAATTACGTGGTGCTGAGGTGTTTTGAATTACGTGGTGGTGTGGTGTTTTGAATTACGTGGTGGTGTGGTGTTTTGAATTACGTGGTGGTGTGGTGTTTTGAATTATGTGGTGGTGTGGTGTTTTGAATTATGTGGTGGTGAGGTGTTTTTAATTACACTAGTACACACAAACAACTACGGAAGCGGCAGGAAGGGTCATTCCTCTTTGGGGTATATAGATTACAGTCGATCTTTGGTCGAATCTCAAGAACATTGGGTGTGTGTTCATTTACCAAGTTTATTGTGGAGAGATCGCCAAGTGGTTTAAGCATTCGAGCAAGCACTCCATTCAAAACCGTTAAGGAACGGCTGGCTTGGCAAGCGCTAGCTAGCTACTTGGTAAATGAGCAGACCCCGGGCTTCCTCCCTTTCAGTTTCGTTTTAAACAGAAAGAGCGAGTTTCAAAAGGCCGCCATGAAAAACGCCATGTTAGCACCATGAAGGGTTATGTTATCCCAACCCTTGTGGGGTATATAGAGTACAGTAGATCTTAGCTCAGTTCTGTAAGTAAAACTTACCTCACAGATGTCGGGATTCCTCCAAATTTCTTTATTTAGTGTTATAAACAGTATTAGCGACTGTTTAAAAAGCTAATCATACGTGTTTGTGGTTTATCATATTTTTGCTTCTGGTGAAGGCCGTTGGGCCGTTGCTCCCATGAAAATGCCATGATAAGCTATTTATAAACGTTGACTCGATGGTTGTTCAAGGAGGAAAAATATTATGGGATGGTGGGATACTAATGGTGTATTGTTTTGTAATAACATTAATATTATGCAATTATCGTTAGTTTTGTTATTCAAAGCGGCCTTGGAGAAACGCCACGATAAAGCTAACTTAACATTGATATACACCTCAACATGCAACCCCATTGACGGCAATGGTGGTGAAAACCCGCTCGGGGGAGAAAACCCCCTTGGGGAGGGGGGCAAATGAATGGGCTACAACATTCATTGTGTAACCCTTCGTCATCCTGTCAAGTTTGGTTGTGATTGGATAAGCAAAGACGGAATGTATTGGCGTCAAAAATTCATCAGACAGACACGAAATGGCGTATTTTAGTATGATGGTGGTGAGATGTTTTGAATTACATGGTGGTGAGGTGTTGTGAACCACGAAATTAAAAACACCTCACCACCATGTTATTAAAAACACCTCACCACCATGTTATTAAAAACACCTCACCACCACGTGATTCACAACAGCTCACCACCACGCTATTGCCATTGCGTGGTGGTGAGCTGTTGTGAATCACGTGGTGGTGAGGTGTTTTTAATTTTGTGGTGGTGAGGTGTTTTTAATTTCGTGGTTGTGAGGTGTTTTTAATTTCGTGGTGGTGAGGTGTTTTTAATTTCGTGGTGGTGAGGTGTTTTTAATTTCGTGGTGGTGAGGTGTTTTTAATTTCGTGGTGGTGAGGTGTTTTTAATTTCGTGGTGGTGAGATGTTTTTAATTTCGTGGTGGTGAGGTGTTTTTAATCACGTGGTGGTGATGTGTTTTTAATTTCATGGTGGTGAGGTGTTTTTAATTTCGTGGTGGTGAGGTGTTTTTAATTTCGTGGTGGTGAGGTGTTTTTAATTTCGTGGTGGTGAGGTGTTTTTAATTTCGTGGTGGTGAGATGTTTTTAATTTCGTGGTGGTGAGGTGTTTTTAATTTCGTGGTGGTGAGGTGTTTTTAATTTCGTGGTGGTGAGATGTTTTTAATTTCGTGGTGGTGAGGTGTTTTTAATTTCGTGGTGGTGAGGTGTTTTTAATTTCGTGGTGGTGAGATGTTTTTAATTTCGTGGTGGTGAGATGTTTTTAATTTCGTGGTGGTGAGGTGTTTTTAATTACGTGGTGGTGAGGTGTAATCGTCCCAAACTTCCAGTCTACACCTTCCCCTCCCGTATGTGTGTGCTGAGGGGTTCTTTAAAAATAAAAATAAAATTCAACCTAAATTGCTTATAAAAATGTAATATCACAAACACTACAAATACACTCCTTGAACTTCTTCCTCTTCTCGTCAATCATCTTTCCAACTTCATCATCCCACCACCATGTTTCCGAGTGCCTCGGTGGTCCTTTTGTCCATCCACATACCTCACCAACGGCTCCCAACAGACTGTCTTTCATTGACATCCAACCACTTTCAAGCTCAACCACATCATCCTCTACCCTACTCAGCCTCTCTTTTAATGCCTTCCTCACTGTCACCTCTTCCAACCTCCACACCTTCATTCTCAGTTGGTACTTCACCTGCCGAGCTCTCCTCGCACCTTTCACCCTTATGTCGCAGACAACCAAGTGGTGCGTTGAAACAGCCTCCTCCCCCGGGATCACCTTTGTGTCCCGGAGGTGCCCCCTCTCTCGTCTACGCACCATCAGGTAGTCAACGGTTGTCGTCGACCCACCTGACGTGTATGTAACAAGCTTATTATCCTCTTTCTGGAACTGAGTATTACAAATCAACAAATCCGCTCCATCAGCAAACTCCAAAATCCTTTCACCTTCTCCATTTCCCACACCATATCCGTAACCCCCATCAACTCCTTCAAAACCGTCCATACTCCTTCCCACATGTCCATTTAGGTCTTCTCCTACCATGACAACTTCCTCATCTTTCACGTTTTCCATCAGCTTCTCTATCGCACACCAGAACTTGTCCTTATTTTCATCGCTCCGACCAACCTGCGGAGCATATCCCGAGATGACGTTCACCAAGAGCTTTCCAATCATCATTTTCACAATCATCAACCTCTCACTCTAGTCACACTCACCACACTGTTTACAAACTCCTCAGAAAACAGGACACCAACAGCATTCACGTCCTCCGGGCACCCTTGCCACGCAAACTTGTATTTCTGTCCCTGCCTACCCTTCACCATTCTCACACCACTTCCCTTCCATCTCGTCTCTTGCACACAACATATGTCCACTCTTCTTCTGATCAATACTTCCACCACTTCTCCTGATCTCCCTGTCATTGTCCCTACATTCCATGTCCCAAACCTCAGAAAGCGATCTCCACTTCGGGCTGTACCCTGCCCATATGTAGTTGTAATTGTCATGGTTCTCTTTTTTTGAGGCAATGTTTTTATGGCCGGATGCCCTTCCTGACGCCAACCCTCTTAGTCGCCTCCTACGACACGCAGGGATACGGTGTACCTATTCTAATCCAGGGTACACACCAGGAGTATATATATATATATATGTATATATATATATATATATATATATATATATATATATATATATATATATATATAGATATATATATATATATATATGTATGTATATATATATATATATATATATATATATATATATATATATATATATATATATATATATATATATATATATATATATATATATATATATATATATATATAGTTGTGGTTTTGGAATAAAGGATAAGCCCCGTCGTAGGTAGATGCACCACAACATGTAGCCTCGCGATAGTATAGTTATTTCTTAGTAAATGCAAGGTAGTCTCCTTTCCTGTGTTAGTTTTGCGTTGAGCAGGCCCGTGAGTAGGGTGTTCTTTTGGTGCTGAAATGCCACGTTCTCGGCCTGAACAAGTCTGGCACAAGTGGCCGGTAAGCGTGAGCCACCAATCATAGCTCGAGGGGAGTGGCTAACCACGGCAACGGGAGGCGGAGCATGGAACATTCGGATCGGGCCGGGCGGAGCCATAAAACCCTGCTCCGAGCCCCGCCGCCTGAGTTCTGAGTTCAGGTCAGTGGAGCTGGGGTTCTGAGTTCAGAGTCGGAGAGGGAGTGCCCCAGAGAGTGAGAGTCGAGGAACATTTGAGTCGTGCAGCTCATGAGTCGAGTCAATCGGGGTATCAGAGAAGTACGAGTGAGAACCGCAGCAGAACGAGTGGGTTGAACTGTTTGCAATAGCACACGAACTTTCCCCGTGCCCCGTGCCCTGCGCTCTGCGCTGTATTAATCGCGCTTGGGAAGACGACCCATTCCGGGCCACAGACGCGCGATCTCCTCCCTGCCTGCATTTTCCTGCATACGTGCCGTGACCGCCAGAGGGCCACGCCGGGCGAGCTGTCCCGGAGCGACCGACGGCAAAGCGCGTTTGGCGCGCAAACTTCCTTTCTTCTTCTCACCGTGTGCGTGAGTGGGCCCTGTGTCTGGGAATTAGTTAACATCGTTTAAGTGCCTGCTCTGTGTTTCTTCGAATCCTGTACATAAATAATAAATCGTGTTCTTCCTCTGATTTGACCGTTCCCGTCCCTTCCATTAATTGGCCTAGCATAGTTCGAATAAAACCGCTCGAATCGGGTTCCATAAAAGTAACGGCACGAGTCACGTGATATGCACACCGCTCGGGCGTAATCGATTAAGCGTGGCTTGTGCGAGGTCCGGTCCCCGTTTTCGTCAGTGGTGGGGCAAAGGTATGTGCGGCGTCGACCCGATACCCTTTTTCACGCTTGCTGCGGAAGTGGCGATTCGGCCTCGTGGACACGAAGACCCAAGGGAAAAAAGGGGTTTAATCCCCCCTTTGTAACATGGAACGGGCTTCGGGAGATCCGCACAATATATATATATATATATATATATATATATATATATATATATATATATATATATATATATATATATATATACATATATATACATACATACATACATACATACATATATATATACATATATATATATATATATATATATATATATATATATATATATATATATATATATATATATATATATATATATATATATATATTGTTACAGACGTGGCTTGGATGTTATTCACCGAGCGGTTTTGGGATGACCACGTCTGCACAAGATTATACTCGATATTATACCCGAACGTTGACTAGTCGCGCGATGCTAGGTCAATGAAGGAACAGACACACGGCTGGGATTAAAATGACGACACCAGGGATACGGTTCTCAAGACCTCCGGAGGAGATTATATTCGTGCGGAAGGTCAGATTACAGGGACGAGAGGTACAGCACAGAAAGGTGGGCACTTAGACACAACCTTATATTAACCCCAACAGACGACAGGCAAACGGGACAAGGCTGACTCACACGGGGATTGATAGCAGGAAAGCGGGTATCGATGGCTCCAGGTGCACCTGGGCTCAGGGCAGAATCGACCCGGTTCGGTCCGGTCCAAAGATGCGGGGAGGTATCGTCGCGCTGGGGGTGGCGGTGGCTTCCTCTGCTCTCTGTAGTTCAGGCGCATCTGACGTCACGTCCGCTACGTGGCCGCGTATATCCGGCGGGGAGTGACACGCCCTCAGCTCGTCAGCTCCGCCTCGTGGAATCGGCACGTTGCTTCTCATTGGGTGCGTGCGGGGGGGGTTACCGGCTCCGCCCCTGACGAGGAGCTGACAAGGAGCCCCTTCGTGGTAACCCCGTGGAGCGCATGGTCTGGAGCGCATCGTCTGGAGCGCATTGTCGATGGCGGCGAACCGAGCCGGTGGGAGGACGCACACTCCCCCCCGCGCAGCGCCCCTCTGTTGTTGTAGACGGGGAAGAAGATGGGAGGAGGTACGGGAAAGGTCCTAAACTCACTACTGGTGCCATATAATCACATTCTGGTGCAACGAAGAGTCATAATTAATGGAAACGAGTCCTTAACTGACATAGACTAAGAATAACTAGCAAGATGTCCGAAAGTTGTCTACGTGTGATGCGGTGGACCTGGGCACGACATTTAATGGGGGAAAAAGGGGAAGGTCGGCTCTACTGATTGTTGTTTACAGACAATGGGACTAGGGAATGGGGGATTGGGGATAGTTGGGGAGTATTGGGGAAAATAGGGGAATATTTACAAGCGGATATGGAGGCCAAATTCCATATTCGCAACATTGCACCCTTCTCTACCCTCGGGGCGTCCCGACCCGATAAATTTTTACCTACTTTAGTGTGGCACGCAATGTAGTTCCCTCTACTATTAACTCTACCCTGAGTGCGACAGTTTTACAGATATTCACAAATGAGTAAATATGTCCCCCTGCGACGTTGCACCCTTCTCCTCTCAGAAACACACCCACAGGATAACCGAATCCGGAAAGAATTCTCAAACTAAACATACAGCCGGTAGGGAGCATTATTTACACAAGACTACGCTGATATTTACACTACGATCCAGGACCTGTTTTTGGAGGAACACATGCAGATGTTATGCATAGAGAGAGCACGCTTGCCAGCATCGATACACCAACCCACGAGTGCTCTGTGGCCGACGGCCTTTAATAACGTGCAGAGCACCCCTTCCAAGCATCAAGCACCACCCCATCACACAGTGAGCACCATCCGGTGCACCAATAAAGTGTTTATGAATCATTGTGTGGCTGCTGCTGGTCTTGCCTTCGTGTGGTGCACTTGGCCTTCTTGCCTCTTTCAAAAAATAAAGAAAGGCGCCAACCGCGTCCATTTCTCTATTGTGGCCGTCAGGGGGCCAACTGTTAGTGGTTCACCTTGTATGGCATAGGTGCCACGTTGACCCATAGGTCCATCCATGGGTGGTGCTTGGCCGCAAAAGAGCTGCGGTCCATTGTGGGTGGCCACAAACATTGCGGTCCATATGGTGTATCGATCCAAGCAGCAAGCAGCGAAAGTGCAGGCCCACAACTGCGTAGCCAGCACCTCTCTCTCCTCTCTCTCTACCCCAAAGCCAGATCCTCGGAGGTGGGAGACAAAAGAAGCAGACAAGTGAGTAAGGTGGTAAGGGCGCAAAAGTGCACGCAATACAAGATGATGCACACTGGGGGCACATGGGAACCAGGTGAGACAGGTACGTTCCTATCGTACGCCCCCCCCCCCCACCAGGTAACCTACATGGCCCCTCCCTTACCCCTTACTGCATCCACAAAACACAACACTACCCATAAACATCTACTTTACAAATCAACAAACATCCCTACTGTCTTCCCCGTTCCTCCCATAAACCAAATTCGTCTTCTCTCCCTCCTAACCAATCAAATTTGCCATTTTCAACTCTCATCAAAATTTGCCATTTTCAACTCAACATCAAAATTTGCCATTACCAATTCAACATCATAATTTGCCATCACCAATTCATCATCAGTCCCTCCTAAGGAGGGAGAGATGGAATCACCCCAATGTCTCATCCACGTCGTGATGCGTCTCACAAATCCAACAGCAATTTCATTTCCTGCAACAAAACAAAGAAAACACAGGTGTGGAGTCATCATCATCACCACAGGTAAGTGGCTGCGTATGGTGCGACAGGTTCATCAATCCTAACTATCTCCTAAATGACTTTAACAACTTTACACTACCCGGGGTCTTTCTCCGGCCAAACCATTGGCCCTCTTACACTATGGGTTCTAAAAACCAATTCCCATTGGCCAAACTGTGGTGCTCTTCAATTTGGGGTCTCACTCCCCCGATTCATCTCCCGGTGCCCTCGCACAATTTCTGGGCTGTGGCGTGTACCTCTCCCAGCGGGTCTACCCACCTGCACACCTCCACCACTGCAGTTGCCACCCGAGCTTACCTAGCTCCTCACCCTAACCTAACTAACTGGGGCAGGCCCTCTGGCGCTCTCCCCACTCGGTGCCCTCTCTGGCACTGGACTACCCGATCCACACCCGGGATCCTCAGGCACCCACTCACAACTACCGGCTCCCAGAGCCCACCTGCGGCCTCACCTGGCCGACATCCTCACAGTGGTGGAGTGCCCAACCAACTACACACACTAACAGGCTACACGCCCAGCCATTTCCACAACACTAATGCACCCATCCACAACACCATTCTGCAACCGCACCACAAATGCCAATATCCAACCACAATTTACCTGTACCCTCCACCTAACACTTACACTACCCGCCCCGGGTATCCGTGATGGGGGTCCACTCTTCCCCCATTCACACCTTCGCACCATGCACACCACTCCGTACCACTTACTCCAACTCTCCCCACACACCTGTACTTGCACACCTGTGCTCTCACACCTGGTGCCACCTGCACCCTTCTCTCCCCAAGCGCATTCGCGCTGATCCACAACACTCACTACTCATACACGGCTCCACACACCTGTCCAGTTGCACACCTGTGCAATCACACCTGTTCAATTCTCACACACACGGCATCATCTCAGCTAACTACTCCCTTCTGAAACTTGCGCTTCCCAGTCGTCCCTTTAAACTATTGCGCTCCCTCGTCATTATCATCCACACTAATCTACCTGCGTCCCCACTACAGGTATCAGTCACTAACTAATCTTAACGTTACCTACTGTCATCTTCGCTAGATCCCTATCAATATAACCTAACCCACCCGGGCTAGTTTTCACTGCCATACACCCCATAAGCTATTGCTCCTTTGCCCCCACATGGGAAGGGTGGCAGGGGTGCCAGCCTTACCCACCGGGCCCATCGCTCCTCAATCCCCCAGTCCTCTGGCACTAATAAGCCCCCCTTATTCAGAGGTACTGGGTCCCGCCTCGGCATCTAAAGCCGAGGCAATCCACGGGGGCGCCTGCTCGCCGGTGTAAGGTCTTATCCGGTCGGCGTGGACGATCCGAGGGAGGGCTCGTGGCCCCATTTTGATCTTAATGACCACGTCACAGATTTGCGACAGGACGACTCCTGGGCCTTGCCAGGGGGAGGTGAGTTTTGGGCACCTCCCCTTCCGCCTCCGGGGATTAAAGAACCAAATCTTCATCCCCGGAGCGTATTGACTCCCCTGGCTCCGGTCGTCGTACCTGCGCTTCATCTTTTCCCCCGCCAGATGGAGTTGGCGGCGGGCGAAGGCATGGACTAGCTCCATGCCTTCCTCTAGGTGACGTGCGTACCCCTCCCTCGGCGGGTTAACCACTGTGTCTGGCACGGGACCGCATAGCAAGTCGGCGGGAGCCCGTAACTCCCGCCCATACATAAGCAACGCTGGACTGCATGCGGTGGCCCCGTGCTGGCTGGTTCGGTAGGCCATGAGCAAGTAAGGGAGATGTTCGTCCCAGTCATCCTGACGGGTGGTGGTGAACAGTGCCAGTTGTTGGATTAGAGTTCGATTGAATCTTTCCACCATCCCGTCAGATTGAGGTCTTAAAGGCGTTGTTCTGGTTTTCCGAATTGACAGGAGACTGCACACATCTTTTAGCAATTTGCTCTCAAAATTTCGTCCCTGGTCGGTGTGCAACTCCTGTGGAATCCCATGCCGGCACACAAATCCTTCCACGAAGGCCTGCGCTACCACCCCTGCTTCTTGGTTGGGGAGGGCGTAGGCCTCCGGCCACTTGGTGAAATAGTCCATTACAACGAGGATATACTTATTACCTTGGCGGGTGCGGGGCAGCGGTCCTAGAATATCCATAGCCACCCGCTCAAGGGGGGCCCCCACCTGATGTAATTGAAGGGGGGCCCTCATCCTCCGTGCTGGTCCCTTTTTGGCAGAACAGGCGTCGCATCTCCGACACCAGTCCTGTATGTCGCGCCCCATATTCACCCAATAGAACCTCCGGCGGACCCGAGATATTGTCTTTGTCCTGCCCAAATGGCCGCCGGAGCGGGTACCATGCACCTGTTGCAATATGACGTTCTTGAATTTGTCAGGGACTATCACCAGCCAGGAAGTTCGATCAGAGGGAACCTCCACCCACTTGCGATACAAGATGTTGCCTTTCAATTCCAGGGTCTGCCACTGAGCCCAATATGCCTTTGTTTGTGCCCCGAGGGGGGTGACCTCTTCCCCCTTTGGTCTTTGCCCCAATTTGACCCAATTGAACACTGGCCCCAGGACAGGATCCTCCTGCTGGGCCGTGCTCCATGCCAAAGTTCCGAATTCCTCATCTGCAGTTAGTGGCAAAATTGGCCCTCTCACCCGGGTTGCCCGGACAACGAGGGTCGGGTCCGAATCGCCCAATTGTTCCCTCTCCTCGTGTCTCGCACAAAATTTGCAGTTTTCTCCCAGACAAGGACGCCGAGAGAGTGCGTCCGCATTACCATGGGCCTTCCCGGCCCTATGGGCCACATCAAAATCGTACTGCTGCAACTTTTCCAACCACCTTGCAATTTGGCCCTCCGGTTCCTTGAACCGAAGGAGCCATTGCAAGGAGGAATGGTCAGTTCTAACCAAAAATTTCCGCCCGTACAGGTACGGGTGGAAATGGTTCATGGCAGCCAGCATAGCCAATAACTCTTTGCGAGTGACGCAATAATTTCTCTCGGGCCTACTTAAGGCCCGACTATAATAACCAATCACTCTCTCCACGCCCTCCTGTGTCTGAGACAAAACTGCGCCCAATCCTTCCTGGCTCGCATCCGTGTCCAGGGTAAATGTCCCATCACTAGTGGGGTAAGCTAGAAGGGGTGCGGATGTTAGACACCCCTTCAATTTTTGGAAGGCCTCGTGGCACTCCCATGTCCAATTAAATCGCGTCCCCTTCTCCGTAAGCCGGTGGAGGGGACGGGCCAACTCCGCAAATTTCGCCACAAAGCGCCGGTAGTAGGAGCAGAGTCCCAAAAATCCCCGCACCTCTTTGATGGTACGTGGTGCGGGCCACTCCTCTACCGCTTTAATTTTGTCTGGGTCCGTTTTTACCCCCTCGCGGCCAATCACGTGACCTAGATAGGCCACCTCTCTTGCAAACAAAGTGCACTTGCTCGGGTTCAGCTTCAACCCTGCCTGTCTGAGGCACCCGAACACCTGGTCCAAATTAGCTACTGCCTGGGGGAACGTTTGGGCATGTACCAGGACGTCATCCAGGTACACCAGGCATGACTGCCATGGCATGCCGCCTAGTACATGCTCCATCAATCTTTCAAAGGTGGCGGGGGCGTTACACAAACCAAACGGCATCACAGTAAACTGATACAGTCCCTTACCTGTGGAAAATGCCGTTTTCTCCTTCCCTGCCCTATCCATCTCCACCTGCCAATACCCACTCTTGAGGTCCAAAGTTGTGAACCAATTTGAGCCCGCAACGGCATCGAGGGTGTCATCAATCCTTGGCAGGGGATATGAGTCCTTGAGTGTCACGTTGTTTAGCTGGCGATAGTCCACGCAGAACCGCGTGGTCCCATCCTTCTTTTTGACCAGCACAACAGGTGACATCCAAGGACTTCCCGAGGGCTCGATCACACCTGCGTCGAGCATTTTTTCAACCTGCTCGTCAGCTTCCGCCCTCTTGCTCCAAGGGAGCCGTCGGGCGGCCTGACGAATAGGCCGGGCCTCACCGGTGTGGATCTGATGTTTCACCAGGCCCGTACGTCCAATATCCTCGGTGGACAGGGAGAAGAGGTCCAAATGGGACCCAACCAGTTTGTGTAAGGCCTCCCTCTGGGTACCTCCCAACTCTATGCTGCTACGATTTACCATCTCGCAAATGGGATCGGGCCAATTCCTACTTGTTATTGAAGGCTCCCCCCGGGGTCGGCTCGGCTGGACGTTCTCGCCCCTCACTGTCGCGACTTCCTCAACGGGGGTGCAGCCAGCTACCCTCGTGCCCCTTACTATAGTGCGTGGTTCTGTACTCATATTTATTACTCGGACGGCCACTACCGGTCCGTCCGTTTTTACAAGGGTGCGGCCCACGATTAAACCCGGTATGGACTGCGCTGCCACCGGTTCGACCAGGCCGCAGGACTCCTGCCATGTTGGGCGAGCTGCCCACCGGGCCGGCACTATCGCCTCGGCCCTTGGGGGGATGGTCACGGCCTCGGAAGCCTCCAGCTCCGCTCTCTCGGCCGTGCTCACTCCCCCTAACGGCAGCTCTTCTACTCCCACCTGCAGGATCCCCCGGCACAAGTCGATTTTACAACCGCTGGCAGTCAACAGGTCCAACCCTATTAAACATGGGTCGCACACCTCCGCCACCCAAACATCTATCTCCCTCCTTACCGACCCTAACTTGAGGGTCACAGAACCACGCCCTATGATCGGGGCCGTTACCCCGGTAGCAAGCTGCAAACTATAATTTTGCAGGCGCTGGATCTTATCCCAGCCACCTGCGCTCGAATCAAGGACCACAGGGCTGATGATCGTGGCGCTAGCTCCTGTGTCCACTACGGCGTCTACCCCCACGCCGGCAATTTTGCATCTAATTGTCAGGCTACCGGTTCCAATTTGGCCACAATAAATGACCTGTCGCGTCAATGAGGGCTCTCCTCCATCCTCTACTGCCGAACACCGCCCTACGTGCCCGACACCTTCTAGTTTCCCGGGGTCTGGCGGGGGGGTGTCTGGGGTCGGCTAACCCGCTCCCCCCTGGGCGGAGTTGAGGACCTCAACTGCCGGGGATCATCCCGGCGCGCGTTTCGACAGTGCCGCGCCAGGTGACCCACGCGGTTGCAGGTATAGCACCTCACCTGATAAGGTGCTTGCCTCCGGAATTCCAAATTCCCCCCCCTGTAGGTCCGAATTGGATTACCCGCTCGTGGTCCACCGCGGGCCACCTCCGGGGCCGCCTGCCATGGTCCAGGTCCTGCCAGGCGCTGGTCCACCAGCCTCCGGACCATGCCCGCCAGGTCAGGACCCACGTCGGGGGCGGGCCCCCTAAGGGGTCCGCCCTCCATCGGGGGCGGGCCCCCTAAGGGGTCCGCCCTCCATCGGGGGTCCCACCTGGCGGACCGCCATTGCGAGACGCTCGCCCCCCCGGGCCAGGGGCCTCGCTGCTTCCCAACGGGCCGCAGCGTCAGCCGCCTGGCTCAGAGTCTGCGGGCGCCACATGGCGAGCTGTTGCCGGAGCTCAATATCCGGGAGGGCCTGGATAAAATGGTCCAGCGCCAGGCTTTCCCGGGAATCCGCTGCCATGCTAGCATGTGCGATCCCCACCGCGCGGCGAATGTCGTGGGCAAGTTCCCCGATGGCTTCCTGGGGCTTGCGCTTTCGCAGCGCGAGCTGAGCTTTAACAAGCTCGCTCTGCTGTTCTATTCCAAATCGATTAATTAGGGCGTCGCGGAGGGCTGGCAGGGTGAGAGCACCCGCTGGTAATGCCGTCAGCACCTCCGCCGCCGCGCCGCGCAATGCGGCCACCAGGTGTACTCCACCTTCGTCCTCACCCCAACCGTTACCCTTAGACACACAGTCGAACTGCGCCAGGTACGCGCGTAGATCACTCTTGCCGTCATACGGCGCGAGTGGGACCTTATGGGACCACCTCGTATGCGAGTCGTTGCCCGCCGGCCGGACCCCGTGCGTCGCCCCTTGCGGGGTCAGCGCGGGGCCGAACCGGCCGGGCCCCCACAGTACATTACCCCCAAGGGGCTCTCGTGCCTCCCCGGTCCCTCCAACAACTACCCCTGTTGGTGTCGATGCATGGGTCACACCCCCGCAACCCGCTACCCATTCCATACCACCACAACCTTGCTCACCCACACCTCGCACCTCTCGTTCCATACCCTCCGGACCAGCCATACACCTCACTCGTGGCCTCTCACGAACATCCGGGTCTATCTCGACCCCCAAGCTTATTAAATCACCTGGCGCATCATACGCACGACCATATTGGTCACCACTTACACCGGGTTCTCTTTCTCTTCGCTTCTCCTCCATCACCTGCGAATCCCTCATCCGGTTAATGAGCACATCATCACGATCCGAACACAGACTTTGGACCAATTCTTTTACTTCCTCCTTTATCTCTTTCTTATCCTCTCTCCGTCGCTTCTTAATTTCGCTCACCCCTTCTTCCACTTCTTCTAATTTTTGCTTCATTTCCTTCATCTCTTCGTGCGCCCCTTTAAGTTCTTCCTCTAACTCCACTTTATTTTTTTCTATGTGCTCCCGCACCTCCCGCTCTTTAACCTCCATCACCTCTACCACCTGGTCCATTTTCCTCGTCAGGTTCTCATGTACCGTCTGACACTCTTTTTTAATTACCCCTACGTCCTTTTTTATCTCCTTCTGTGTCGATTTTAAACCCTCTATTACCGCTGTGTTCTTCTTTACCTGGTCCCCCAACTCCTTTTGTCCCACTGTCAGTTGTTCTACTCCCAGCGTCAACTCCTCTATACCCCCTTGCAATTTTACAGTCCCCTTTCTCACCTCCTTCTCCATGCGCTCCTTACAGTGCCTCACCTCCTCGCGCACTCCTCCGACCTCCTCACTCACTCCTCTCCTGATTTCCTCTCCCATCACTTGCATCTCCTGCCCAGATGCCACCCTCATCTGCTCCATTTCCTCCCTGTGAGCATCCAGTTTGGTTTCTACCCCCATTCTGACCCCCTCTATCTGCTGCCCCATTTGGTTAACTTCCCTTTCCGCTTGGTCCCTCATGTCCCTCAATTTGCCTTCCATGGTGTTTTCTAACCCCTCTAACCCTTTTTGCATCCCTTCCATTTGATTATCTTGAGCGGCCATTCTGTTTTCTACCCCCGTTAACCTCTCCTGTATTTCCCCTAATCTATCGTCTAATTTCCCAAATTTCATGTCTAATCCCTTAAAATTATTGTCTAATCCCTTAAAATTATTGTCTAATCCCTTAAAATTATTGTCTAATCCCTCACTGGTACCCCTCGCTTCGTCCCTCATTACCCCCAATTGCTCACTCTGTGCATCCATCCGGTTCCCCATTACCCCCATTTGGTCCTCCAATCGCTCACCCTGAGCATCCATCCGGTTCCCCATCCGCTCACTATCAGCCCTCATTCCCATCATTATTCTGCTTTCCATTTCTTCATTATTCTTGTCCATAAGGGCCTTCATTTGCATAAAAAACAAGTTCAAATCCACCGGGGGCGCTGCCACGGTCGCTGGCGCGGTGATCAGCGAGGCGCCATTTTGCGCGCCCGCTTCTTCGTGCGTGACGGCGCTATTTTGCGAACCTGCCGCCCTCACTGCTTCGCTCTCCTCCTGTCCCTCATTTTGGTCCTGGATCGACCCTACCTCTCTCTCCTCTACCGGACCCCAGCTGTCTTGATCCGCCATAGCGCGACTTTCAAAATTCGGTTTTTTTTTTTTTTTTTTCGTAAAACAAATTCAAATTTCGGCCGTTATAATTTCGCGCGGGAAACGCGCTCCGAATCGATTCTAACTGTTACAAATTTTGGGCCTAATAAATTTAGTCCCGGGTTCGAATTCCACTCCTCGACACCAATTGTTACAGACGTGGCTTGGATGTTATTCACCGAGCGGTTTTGGGATGACCACGTCTGCACAAGATTATACTCGATATTATACCCGAACGTTGACTAGTCGCGCGATGCTAGGTCAATGAAGGAACAGACACACGGCTGGGATTAAAATGACGACACCAGGGATACGGTTCTCAAGACCTCCGGAGGAGATTATATTCGTGCGGAAGGTCAGATTACAGGGACGAGAGGTACAGCACAGAAAGGTGGGCACTTAGACACAACCTTATATTAACCCCAACAGACGACAGGCAAACGGGACAAGGCTGACTCACACGGGGATTGATAGCAGGAAAGCGGGTATCGATGGCTCCAGGTGCACCTGGGCTCAGGGCAGAATCGACCCGGTTCGGTCCGGTCCAAAGATGCGGGGAGGTATCGTCGCGCTGGGGGTGGCGGTGGCTTCCTCTGCTCTCTGTAGTTCAGGCGCATCTGACGTCACGTCCGCTACGTGGCCGCGTATATCCGGCGGGGAGTGACACGCCCTCAGCTCGTCAGCTCCGCCTCGTGGAATCGGCACGTTGCTTCTCATTGGGTGCGTGCGGGGGGGGTTACCGGCTCCGCCCCTGACGAGGAGCTGACAAGGAGCCCCTTCGTGGTAACCCCGTGGAGCGCATGGTCTGGAGCGCATCGTCTGGAGCGCATTGTCGATGGCGGCGAACCGAGCCGGTGGGAGGACGCACACTCCCCCCCGCGCAGCGCCCCTCTGTTGTTGTAGACGGGGAAGAAGATGGGAGGAGGTACGGGAAAGGTCCTAAACTCACTACTGGTGCCATATAATCACATTCTGGTGCAACGAAGAGTCATAATTAATGGAAACGAGTCCTTAACTGACATAGACTAAGAATAACTAGCAAGATGTCCGAAAGTTGTCTACGTGTGATGCGGTGGACCTGGGCACGACATTTAATGGGGGAAAAAGGGGAAGGTCGGCTCTACTGATTGTTGTTTACAGACAATGGGACTAGGGAATGGGGGATTGGGGATAGTTGGGGAGTATTGGGGAAAATAGGGGAATATTTACAAGCGGATATGGAGGCCAAATTCCATATTCGCAACAATATATATATATACAGTGGAACCTTGACTTACGAGTTTAATTCGTTCTGTGACCGAGCTCGTAACTCAATTTGCTCGTTTCTCAAATTAAATTTCCCCATTAAAATGCATTGAAATGCTATTAATCCGTTCCAGCCCGCCAAAAACCACACCAAATTTTTTTTAAATATGCATTATATATAAAAATATCTCGCGCTTTATATTTCACCTGTATGCAGCATACAAGTTGGCAGGATGGCCTGGACTGGAGGTACGCACACTTGACTCTAAACTGTCCAGCCTGGGTTTGAATCCCGACCCAGCTATAACCTGTCATGTCGGTGTTTCACAGGCAGGGTGATTCATCAATGTGTGTACCGCTAAACTGGGCGCCCCGTTTGCGTCCCATTAGTTGTTGGATGTTAAGGATCTCACCGTGTCTTCCACAAAGAGAAGGCGAGCTATCGCCGGCACTCTGAACAAGTTGTGGCCTGGCATGCTCTTCTCCTCTGCCGTTATATACGTCCTCCTCGGCATCTTTTTCCAGAAGAGCCCTGTCTCGTCACAGTTGAAGATTTGCTGGGGGATGTATCGTTCGGCTTCTATCAGTTCGGCAAAAGTTATAATAAAATCTTCAGCTGCCTTCACATCCGAGCTTGCTGCCTCACCAAGTCGACAACACGCACACCTCGCTCATGTTTTTCGACGATTGCGTGTTTTATATCCAAGCACATCATCCTCTTCTTCTTCTCAGTACTGCCCTTGGTACTCAATTACTTAGGACCCATGGTTAAAACTAAGAAATTTTCCAAAATAACCAAAATGCGAAAACAAAACAGCAGCGATATACGGCAGAGATACTGTACTTGCACGGCAAGATAACCACGTGACCGGAACCCACCTGGTGGGGTGTGGCGTAAGCTCCAAAATAACCAAAATGCGAAAACAAAACAGCAGCGATATACGGCAGAGATACTGTACTTGCACGGCAAGATAACCACGTGACCGGAACCCACCTGGTGGGGGGTGGCGTAAGCTCCAAAATAACCAAAATGCGAAAACAAACAGCAGCGATATACGGCAGAGATACTTGCACGGCAATATAACCACGTGACCGGAACCCACCTGGTGGCGGGTGGCGTAAGCTCGTAGCTCGGATCTCGGCTCGCATCTCAAAGCAATAAACCGCCCGAGCGACGGCTCGTATCTCGGAAAACTCGTAAGTTGGTGCACTCGTAAGTCAAGGTTCCACTGTATATATATATATATATATATATATATATATATATATATATATATATATATATATATATATATATATATATATATATATGATATGAGGATTGTGTTTTTTTATTGTGTTTTTTTTATTATTGCTTTATTCTGGACCCTCCTGCCTCCAGTCTGTGTATAAAGGTCAAAGGTCGTACCGTAATTAGTTCATAAGCACTCACGTTAGCCAATCATAGATTTCCCCCTTGTTGACAGTTATTTCCTTATTCTGTGTATTAGGCTAAGGATTTGTCTTCCATTAATTTGACACTCCATTGCACTGCATTAAATAAAGTAGATCCCTCCGACATGGCATCTTCAAAGTGCCAGGTTTGCCAGGTTTGCTGCAATTGCCAACTGCATTTGGGCGGTTTTCTTCATTCGCCATTGCTGCCCTTTGGCTGGGGCTAGCTCGAATCGCCCCAAAACCACCATTGGCCACGAGGTAAGGTCGGGGAAGAAGGGCGTGTCTCCACCTCGTCATAGAGGGGAGGAGTGAACCAGCCCTTGCCGACCAATCCAGACCGAGGGGTTGGCTTTAGAGGGCGGAGAGAGAACGTTTGGGGGAGGTTCGCAAAAGGGTCAAGGGTGAGGCTTATATAACCCGTGGGAGACGCCCCCAGGAGAGTGAAGGAGGGAGGAGATCAGATCACAGACAAGCCTGAAGAGAGTCCTGGAGTTTGTGAGAGAGGGAGAGAGAACCCGTCACGCCAGACCCCCCACCAGCAGCGTTGGTTCCACCAAGCAGCTCCGACCCGTTACGCCATGCACACGACAGGATCGGTGGCATCGGCGGCCGTCGAGGTCCAGCCCGACGTCCCGTGCGGGATCAAGCTCCAGCCAGCTCCGTGCCTTCCTCCCCCTCCAGCCACCCACCTCCTTCCAGCCAATCCACTCTGCAATTCCCCGTGTGAGTCCGTCTTTGTTTGTTCTGTCCAGGGTATTAATTAAGCCTGTTTAGATAAGCTAGCGATTTTCACTGTCTCTGATTTCTTCTGTAAATTATTTTATTATCCTTCCTTCTCCTTGATTACTTTTGGTTGTAAATAGCAAATAAATTATATTCGTATTCCCTACTTTTGTCTTCCTCTTCTTCACATCCGTGTCGCCTTTGTCTTTTCCCCATTGAATATCTGTGGCACGATTTGGCCCACGTTTAAGGGATCGGGTCTAGTCATTGTAAAAACAGTTCGGGCCGCGGCGCCATCCGCTCGGCAAATTAACATCTTATCCGCGGTCTGTAACAATTGGTGTCTGGGAGTGAGATTCGGGTCTCGAACCAATTTTTTTATAACACAAAAAAAAAATTGGTCAAAATTTGGAGCGGCCGAAATTTTGTTATAACATCCCAAATTGAAAGTCGTGCCATGGATAGTCAAGGCGGTGGGATGCCGGTGGGGGAACTAGAAGGGGGGGTAGAATCGACCCAGGACCCCAGGGAAGAAGTGGGGAAAATCGAGGAGGGGAGCAAATAAGGTGCGGTCGTGGGGGTTACAGGGACACGAAATGGCGGCCTCCCGTACGTGACGGCGATAGCCGGACCCGCAGTGCCCATGGACTGGGGCGTTTTGATGATGCATTTCAGTGCCGCTCTGAGAGGTGACAGAAAGGGATTTGATGCAATGATGGGCTAGATGCAAAAAAAGCGAGGCACGAAGCAAGGTACAACCCGGTTGGATTTCAGGAGCAAATAAACGCCACGATGGAAAGAATACAGGAAGACATTGACCGCAGGGTGGGCGAAAAGGTCCCAGGGGTGCACGAGGAGGTAACGCGGGTCGAGGAGCACTGGTTGGGCGAAGTGGAGGAAAGCGCGGGTACAATGACGGGTATAGAAATCGCGACCCGGGGTATGGGGCAGCCGGCGACCGCTGAGGTAGGAGAGAAAATTTTATTAAAGCCAGCGGTCGTCGAGGCGAATAAAGAAAAAGCAGTAGTGGGTATGATTAAAATCGAAGAGACGACGGAGGTAGCCCGGGAATTGCAGGGAGGAATGGAAAATGTGCAAAGTCCCTGCTCACATCACGATGCTGTGCTTAATAACACCAATGAAAGTTTGCAGGTGGTGTTGGAGCGAAGGAGGAGGATCCCCCAGGTGAGTCGTGCTGTGTATTGTGTGGGGAGATTTTGTAGAAGGATGTTTGGCGACAAAAGAATTTTCGCGCGATTGGGGTCAATATGGCACCCGGGCGTTGGTGAAGGGTCCCGTGTGAGTGGAAATGGCACGCGTGTGAGGAAAAGGTGTGCGTCGGCGAGTGGGTGTGTTATAAAGTGTGGGAGTGAAACCGAGTGTGAGCGGGAATGCACGACGGAGTGTACGTGCGAGGGTGAGTGTGACACGGAGAGTGAGTTGGTGATGGCGCAGGTGCGAGGGAGCACATCGGAGCGCGAGTGTGAAACCGAGTGCGAGCGAGAATGCACGTCGGGGTGTACGGAGTGTGACACGGAGAGTAAGGTGGTGGTGGAACGTGTGTGAGGAAGCACACCTGAGTTGGTCGTGGCGCGGGTGTGGGAGAGCCCATCTGAGCGCGTTAGTGGGTGGATGCAAGAGTGCACGCCCATGGTGAGTGGTACGGAGGACGTACCGGGGGAGAGTGCGCAAGACGGTGCGCGAGGTGTGTTAAGGGAGTGTGCGAACGGCGAGTGTGCGCGAGAGGTGTGGTGTGTAACAGGGAGTGCGTTGGTGGAATGGACGGAGTGTGTGGAATGTACGGACGGCGTTGGAACGCCGGGTTTTGTGAGTGTGAAACGGGTCGCGTATGCAAGTGAAGCATCGACATTGAACGGGTTAGCGTTTAGGGAGATGGATAGCCGATGCGAGCACTCGGGGCACGGTGCGCTTTGTTGGATGCCAGGCCCGGCACGGATCGATGCTGCGTCGCTTCTCTTCGAAGCATCGTTGCCGATTCGGGCTTGGCCCCGCCCTGCATGGTCGAGTCCGGGCCTTGTCGGGCGAGGCGACCGGTCCGGTTCAAGGGCGAGTAGGAGGAAGCGGAACGGAGCCCCCTGGCGGGGTCGGGGTTCCGACCGGGGGGGAGTGAGCCATTGGGCCCGGGACCGCAAGATACCGAGCCGCGATGATGCGTGGAACCTCGGCCCGAGCATGCCTCCTCCCCAGAGTCGTGAATGCCGGACGGATCCACCTGTAGGCGACCAAACAACCCGCGTTCATTGCTCGGCTTTACGAAGCCGAGTTTAATGATGTCATGACGCACCGAGGCTAGGATATAGCGGACTGTGTGATGAGGATAGTGTTTTGGACCCGAAATTGAAAAGCAAAAATTTGATGATTGGCAAAGGATTGGCAGTGATGATTGGTAGAGTGATTGGCAAATTTTTAATTAGCTGGAATTTGGTGTGCAAAATTGATAGTGAGAGATACCCGATGTGGTGGGATGGCAACTCTGCCATCTCTCACAAGCGGGGGCAAAGGAGCACTAGTTTTATGGGGTTTATGGCAGTGAAAACTAGCCCGGGAGGGTTAGGATATAATGATAGGGATCTAGAGAAGATGACCTTAGGTAACGTTAAGATTAGGTAGTGACAATGATACCTGTAGTGGGGACGCAGGTAGATTAGTGTGGATGATAATGACGTGGTATGTGCTTAGTTTAAAGGGAAGACGGGGAGCACTAAGTTAGCAGGGCAACAGGTAGTTCAGATGATGCCGTGTGTGTGAGGATCGAAAGTGTATTGAGCAGGGTATGAGTAAATGATTGTGATTGTGAGTTGTATTGTGATTGCACAGGTGTGCAACTGAACAGGTGTATGGAGCAGTGTTTGAGTGAGTGATAGTGATGTGTATTGTGCTGACCAAATGGTCCAGGAAGGAAGGAGGGTGCAGGTGGCAACAGGTGTGATTGCACAGGTGTGCAACAACAGGTGAATGGAGAACAGGTGTATGGAATAAATGGTCTGGAGTATATGGAGTATTGGAATGGATGGTCGTGGAGTGAGTATGGTGGAAACTGTGGAGTGGAGTGGATGGTGCGAAGGTGTGGATGGGGGAAAGGAGGATGGACCCCATCACAAATACCCAGGGAGGGTAGTGTAAGTGTTAGGTAGAGGGTATAGGTAAATTGTGGTTGGATATTGGCATCTGTGGTGCGTGGTGGAAGAATGGTGATTGAATGGGTGCATTAGTGTTGTGGAAATGGCTGGGCGTGTAGCCTGTTAGAGTGTGTGTAGTTGGTTGACACTCCGCCACTGTTAGGATGTCGGCCAGGTGAGGCCGCAGGTGGGCTCTGGGAGCTGGTAGTTGTTGTGGATGGGGCCCGAGGATCCGGAGGACGGACCCGGGTAGCCCAGTGCCAGAGGGCACCAAGGGGTGACAGAGCCAGGAGGGGCCTTCCCCAATTAGATAGGTTAGGGTGAGGAGCTAGGTAAGCTCGGGTGGCAACTACAGTGGTGGAGGTGTGCAGGTGGGTAGACCTGCTGGGAGAGCTGCACGACCCAGCCCGGAAATTGTGCAAGGGCACAGGGAGTTGCATCGGGGGAGTGAGACCCCAAATTGAGAAGCACCACAGTTTGGTCAATGGGAATTGGGTTTTAGAACCCATAGTGTAAGCTGGCCAATGGATTGGCAGGGAAAGACCCCGGGTAGTGTAAAGTGTGTTAATGTCATTTAGAGGATAGTTAGGATTAAGAATCTCCTCGCACCATCTACATCCACTCACCTGTGGTGACGCTACTCCGCACCATGCCATGGATGTTTTGTTATTTTATTATTTTGATGCAAATGTTTGGAATGTGAGACGCATCATGACGTGGGTGTGACATTGTGCTTTGTGTTCCATCTCTTCCTCCTTATGAGGATTGATGATGAATTGGGTGATGGCAAATTTTGGTTAGAGGGATTGTGGTGACGAATTTGGTATAGGAGAGATATGGGGAGACGTGACAGTAGTGACAAATTTGTAAATGTGTAGATTTTGTACATATGGGGTAAGGGCAAGGGTAGTGTAGGTGACAGGGGGGGTGACGTACGGTAGGGACGAGCTTTTCTCCGATCCGTCTCCATACGCACCTTGCCTTGCATTGCCTGTATTGATGTGTACCCTTGTGACCTTACCCCTCGCTCATCTGTCTTTTCCCCCCTTTGTCTCCCACATGAGGACTGTGCGCCACTGGGCGCCGAGGGGAGCGTGCGGGAGTCAGCCATTGTGCGCCCGGAACTCCCAGAACCAGCTGTCTGCATCGATGCACCACATTATGGACCACATGTCCGTGGCTGAGCACCACTTATGGACCCCATGGGTTGGGGCATGGCCCCTCTGCTGGAACCGGCCATGAGGGCCCGAGATCTTGCTGGCGGACCTTGGTCACAGGGCACCTATGCCGCACAGGTGAACCACACATAGTCGGCCCTGTGGGCCATAAATAAATAAATAAAAATGGACACGTTTTGTGCAAATTTTATTGCAAATAGGCCGCCAGCAAAGAAGATGACAACAACTGGAAGAAAGCATTAGCCAGCAGAGGGAGCCGAAGAGCAAGACACCACCAAGGGTTTGTTGTTTTTATTTTTTATGAACTATGATGACTGTGCACCGAGTGGTGCTTGAGGGTGCTTTGGTGCGTTTTTGGGTGCTTTCATGGTGCATCGATGCAGGGCAGACTGTCTCCCCCCCCCCCCCCCCCAAAAGAACGATCACAGGTCCTGGGTTAGTATTGTAAATAAAAGTAGTTATTGTAAATAATGCGCCCCCACCGTAAATGTATAGTTTGAAGACAATTCCGCAATTCGGTTAGCTGTGGGCGTGAGTCTGTTAGGTAGGGTGCAATGGAGCAGCGGGACATATTTATTTATGTTTTAAAAATGTCACACTCAGGGTCAGGTTAAATGTAGAGGGAACTACACCTACGTGCCACACTAAAAGTTAAGGTAAGAGGCCTGGGACGTGCCTAAGAGGAGTAGGGTGCAGTGTTGTGGATATGAGGATTGTGTTTTTTTATTGTTTTTTTTATTATTGCTTTATTCTGGACCCTCCTGCCTCCAGTCTGTGTATAAAGGTCAAAGGTCGTACCGTAATTAGTTCATAAGCACTCACGTTAGCCAATCATAGATTTCCCCCTTGTTGACAGTTATTTCCTTATTCTGTGTATTAGGCTAAGGATTTGTCTTCCATTAATTTGACACTCCATTGCACTGCATTAAATAAAGTAGATCCCTCCGACATGGCATCTTCAAAGTGCCAGGTTTGCCAGGTTTGCTGCAATTGCCAACTGCATTTGGGCGGTTTTCTTCATTCGCCATTGCTGCCCTTTGGCTGGGGCTAGCTCGAATCGCCCCAAAACCACCATTGGCCACGAGGTAAGGTTGGGGAAGAAGGGCGTGTCTCCACCTCGTCATAGAGGGGAGGAGTGAACCAGCCCTTGCCGACCAACCCAGACCGAGGGGTTGGCTTTAGAGGGCGGAGAGAGAACGTTTGGGGGAGGTTCGCAAAAGGGTCAAGGGTGAGGCTTATATAACCCGCGGGAGACGCCCCCAGGAGAGTTAAGGAGGGAGGAGATCAGATCACAGACAAGCCTGAAGAGAGTCCTGGAGTTTGTGAGAGAGGGAGAGAGAATCCGTCACGCCAGACCCCCCACCAGCAGCGTTGGCTCCACCAAGCAGCTCCGACCCGTTACCCCGCGCACACGACAGGATCGGTGGCATCGGCAGCCGTTGAGGTCCAGCCCGACGTCCCGTGCGGGATCAAGCTCCAGCCAGCTCCGTGCCTTCCTCCCCCTCCAGCCACCCACCTCCTTCCAGCCAAGCCACTCTGCAATTCCCCGTGTGAGTCCGTCTTTGTTTGTTCTGTCCAGGGTATTAATTAAGCCTGTTTAGATAAGCTAGCGATTTTCACTGTGTCTCTGATTTCTTCTGTAAATTATTTTATTATCCTTCCTTCTCCTTGGTTACTTTTGGTTGTAAATAGCAAATAAATTATATTCGTATTCCCTACTTCTGTCTTCCTCTTCTTCACATCCGTGTCGCCTTTGTCTTTTCCCCATTGAATATCTGTGGCACGATTTGGCCCACGTTTAAGGGATCGGGTCTAGTCATTGTAAAAACAGTTCGGGCCGCGGCGCCATCCGCTCGGCAAATTAACATCTTATCCGCAACAATATATATATATATATATATATATATATATATATATATATATATATATATATATATATATATATATATATATATATATATATACGTAGTGTGTTCAAAAAGTATCCGACTTTTATTTTTCGTGCGTAAAAAAAAAGAAGCTAGGGAGGCGTTGATTGGTGCACGTATGTAGGCGATCCTAATGCGCACGCGTGAATTTTTTCCCACCTGCAGAAGCTGTCATTCGACGGCAGACCGCCGATGAGTGAGGACATGTAAGCGAGCGCCGTCGGATTTTCGTTTTTGACAAAATGACGGAAAAACTTGAACAACGCTACTGCATCAAATTTTGTGTTTTTTGGCCTCGGGGATGTTGATGCTTCCATTGTGATGACTGCAACTTGGTTTCTGGGTCGTACCCATAAACCCAGGACTCATCGCCAGTGATCACTGTGTTGAGGAAGCTGGGATCGCTGTTCACAGTCTCCAGCATGTCCTGTGCGATCTCCAAACGGCGTTGCTTCTACTCAATCGTTAGCAGCTTTGGTACGAACTTCGCTGAGATTCTCCTGAAGCCCAAATCCTCCATAATGGAATGAACGGTGTTGAATCTTGCGGATTGTTTCCACTTGGGAATCGCCAAGCTTTACACAAAATTTGATGCAGTAGCGTTGTTCAAGTTTTTCCGTCATTTTGTCAAAAACGAAAATCCGACGGCGCTCGCTTACATGTCCTCACTCATCGGCGGTCTGCCGTCGAATGACAGCTTCTGCAGGTGGGAAAAAATTCACGCGTGCGCATTAGGATCGCCTACATACGTGCACCAATCAACGCCTCCCTAGCTTCTTTTTTTTTACGCACGAAAAATAAAGGTCGGATACTTTTTGAACACAGTAGTATATATATATATATATATATATTGTTATGTCTTGGGGTAAAGCAATATCTAGAGCCAGGTAGATCTGTATAGGTAGGTATTCGACTGTCGCGATAGGGAATCTACCTGTAATTTCTGTGTGTTTAGGTGGTTTGTTGGTTAAGAAGTATACCTGTGGACATACCAGGATGTTCGAGTGTTAGATAGAGTAGGGATTAAAGATAACAGCCCCTGTGTGTCAAACCTGGTAGCCAAACCTTTGTCCCTTATGTCAATGCACACCAACATAGACATTGACAGGCCCTTAGCGCAACATTAAATCATTTCCTTCCCTGACAAGGACTTCGAAAGAGAACAGGCAAAAGGAAATCAGGCCAGGACACCGCCAATGATGGCTGCCGCCAGTTACACCTCCGACAGGCCTAGCCACATCGAGTGCCACGCGCTATGATCACGCTACACGCTACAGGGAACGAGTGATGGTCAGCGTGATAGGCGTGGACCTTCAGCCAATGAGCGCGAGAGGCGCGAAGCTGGAAGGTCCGGTGCAAGGCGCTGATTGGGGGGCGCGCCGAGGCTGACGTCACCGGGAAGGTTATTTAAGGGCACCCCGAACGCCATTCTCGTCTCTTTGTGCTTGGACATCATTCGCTCTCTTCATGCTTGGACATCATTCGGTCTCTTCGTGCTTGGAAATCATTCGCTCTCTTCGTGCTTGGACATCATTCGCTCTCTTCGTGCTTGGACATCATTCGCTCTTCTTGCTTGCTCTTGGACATCCGACGCTTTGTCTTGTGCAGCACGCTCTCTTCGTCTTGGCAGACCGATCATGAGTGGAGATCGACCTCGTGTGGAGCCGCTAGCCTGCGTTGGACGCGTGGTGCTTTTGGAATTTGGAGCAAGGGACCTCGTGGTGTGCGATCGGCGCTTGTGGAGGCTTGGAGCGGGGCCTGGTGGCACGCGAGCGGGGCCGAACGGGGCCGTGTAACACGCAAGACTACGGACGAGATAAGGCTGCACCCACACCCCACATTTCCCAATTACACGACGAACGTGTTCTTTTATTAATTCTTCACTCGTCTCGTTGCTGAAGTCTGGTGTGTGGGATTCCAAATTAGGACTTTTATTTGATTACCGTCGCGTTCATTGTTTCGGGTTCCGTTCAATAAATCTTTATTTTTGTACATTTGAAATTGTGTTTGTCGAGTTCGGTTCATTAATTCCCTGCAGGATCGGAGCTGCCATTTGAGTTCGTTCGCCCTCCACAGGTACGCGCTTTTGCCGCAGCTTCCACTTTCCTTCTTCCTCCCGTGCGACATAAGCAAAATCCGTGTTCGGTCGTCGCCTCCAATTAAATCCGTTTCGTCCATCCGCAAGCCCTGGTATTAACTGAAGGGTCCGCACGACTATATATATATATATATATATATATATATATATATATATATATATATATATATATATATATATATATATATATATATATATATATATATAGATATATGTACATATATATATATATATATATATGTATATATATATAAATACATACATACACACACACACACACACACACACACACACACACACACACACACACATATGCACACGCACGCAAGCACATATGCATACACACACATTCACACTGACACTGATCTACTCATGTGCACACATACACATTCACTCTCACACTCATGTACACACAAACAACACAGATATGCGCACACATTCAGTCATACAAGCATGCGCACCTCCACACACACACACACACACACACACACACACACACACACACACACACACACACACACACACACACACACACACACACCACACACATTCAAACTCATATACACATGCACGCACACACACACACACACACACACACGCACACACACACACACACACATATATCTATATTATAATAGGTGAAGGTGATTCTGTCTGTCTGTCTGTCCGGGGGTGTGGCTTACTCCGTTTGCAGAGTAGCTCCACCCATTCTTGGAGAGGCTTCAAGTAAACAAATATGCACCATTTTATTAACTCGAATAGCTTTGAGGCCTGTTTAGTTAGGCCCGTGCTGTCTTTCTCTCTCACACAGGTTTATTTCAACTCTAATTCGATATATCATTTCATTTTTAACAGTCGCTAATATAGTTTTAGACTCGGTTGAAAAAACACGGGAAGATAATCCCATGAAAGTTTCCGTTCATAGAACGAAATGAATTCTCAAAGGCCTGTAAAATAAAGCCCATTCATTGAGTCACCCTCAACTAATTTTATCTCGAATTCACCATCTGATTTAATTTATATCGATGGTTTTAGACTCGGTGTCAGAAATAATTGAGAACATTCACGCACACAAGGGAAAATGCAGAGATATATTTTTTAAAACCGCGCCACGATGATACACGAAAATACACCGCCTAAAATAACAGTTGTGGAAAATGTCGACATATATTAAAAATGTCGCTTTTTCTTTTCCGTTAAGATATATTACTTTTACTTTTGATGACAGTCGTCACAAAACGACATATATTTCTTCGTTCTTATTTCATTCAACATTATTATCCGGAAGTAAAACCTAAAATATGTGTCAGGAAATTACCGAGAGATATTTCTTCGTTTTTTAGCCGCGTCGCAGACGCTGGTCATAGAGTGCCCTTTGCTGTTGTTGTTGTTCTTCTTGTTCTTCTTCTGCTTCTTGTTCTTGCAGAGAAGACAAAACCTCAAAGCTCCACCCATTCTGGGAACCATAGCTCCACCCATTCTGGAAGAGGCTTCATATAAACAAATATCCACCATTTTATTAACTCGCATAGCTTTGAGGCCTGTTTTGTAGGCCCGTGGTGTCTTCCTCTCTCACACAATTTTATTTCAAATCAAATTCGATATATCATTTCATTTTTCACAGTCGCTAACATAGTTTTAGACTCGGTTGAAAAAAAACGGGAAGAAAATCCGATGAAAGTTGCCCTTTATAGAACGAAATGAATTCTCAAAGGCCTGTAACTTCAAGTCCATTGAGATATATCTTTTTATATATCTTCACGTGTCGCCACATACGGGAAATTGCCGAGATATATATTTTTTAAATCGCGGCATGGTCAGTCATACACTGCCTGAAATAACAGACGGGAAAATGCCGAGATGTATTAAAAATTCGTCACCACACACGGGAAATTGCCGAGATATATTTTCACTTTGCACAAAAATAACATCAAGTAATCGAATCAATAGGAATGTCCTGTGCCTATAACATCGACGTTATAGGCACAGCTGCATCTAGGCATTGTGTAACATCGACGCGGCTTTTGTTTTAATTAAAACTTTTTGTACTTGTTTATTATTAGTTATGTGCGCATACACTTTAAATAGGTTTATTTGAAATCGTTAATTTTCACAATGTAATTTACTTGCCATTTGATGATTACGAGACACTTCCTCTTGAGGATCGTGACAATTCATGCCTTGCGTGGAAACTTCCATTTCCAAAATGAATGAGATGGGAGAGGAGAGAGGAGTTGGAGAGTGAGGAGCGAGGGGTTGGAGAGTGAGGGGCGAGGGGTTGGCGAGTGAGGGGTGAGGGGTTGGAGAGTGAGGGGTGAGGGGTTGGAGAGTGAGGGGCGAGGGGTTGGAGAGTGAGGGGCGAGGGGTTGCAGAGGGAGGAGCTAGGGGTTGGAGAGGGAGGAGCTAGGGGTTGGAGAGCGAGGAGCTAGGGGTTGGAGAGCAAGGAGTGAGGGGTTGGAGAGCGAGGAGCTAGGGGTTGGAGAGCGAGGAGCTAGGGGTTGGAGAGCGAGGACCTAGGGGTTGGAGAGCAAGGAGCTAGGGGTTGGAGAGCGAGGAGCGAGGGGTTGGAGAGCGAGGAGCGAGGCGTTGGAGAGCGAGGGGTTGGAGAGTGAGGAGCTAGGGGTCGGAGAGCGAGGAGTGAGGGGTCGGAGAGCAAGGAGCTAGGGGTTGGAGAGCGAGGAGCTAGGGGTTGGAGAGCGAGGAGCTAGGGGTTGGAGAGCAAGGAGTGAGGGGTTGGAGAGCGAGGAGCTAGGGGTTGGAGAGCGAGGAGCTAGGGGTTGGAGAGTGAGGGGCGAGGGGTTGGCGAGTGAGGGGTGAGGGGTTGGAGAGTGAGGGGTGAGGGGTTGGAGAGTGAGGGGCGAGGGGTTGGAGAGTGAGGGGCGAGGGGTTGCAGAGGGAGGAGCTAGGGGTTGGAGAGGGAGGAGCTAGGGGTTGGAGAGCGAGGAGCTAGGGGTTGGAGAGCAAGGAGTGAGGGGTTGGAGAGCGAGGAGCTAGGGGTTGGAGAGCGAGGAGCTAGGGGTTGGAGAGCGAGGACCTAGGGGTTGGAGAGCAAGGAGCTAGGGGTTGGAGAGCGAGGAGCGAGGGGTTGGAGAGCGAGGAGCGAGGCGTTGGAGAGCGAGGGGTTGGAGAGTGAGGAGCTAGGGGTCGGAGAGCGAGGAGTGAGGGGTCGGAGAGCAAGGAGCTAGGGGTTGGAGAGCGAGGAGCTAGGGGTTGGAGAGCGAGGAGCTAGGGGTTGGAGAGCGAGGAGCTAGGGGTTGGAGAGCGAGGAGCTAGTGGTTGGAGAGCGAGGAGCTAGGGGTTGGAGAGCGAGGAGCTAGGGGTTGGAGAGCGAGGAGCTAGGGGTTGGAGAGCGAGGAGCTAGGTGTTGGAGAGCGAGGAGCTAGGGGTTGGAGAGCGAGGGGTTCGAGAGCTAGGAGTTGGAGAGCGAGGAGCTAGGAGTTGGAGAGTGAGGAGCGATTGGAGAGGAGAGTGAGGAGCGATTGGAGGGGAGTGTGAGGAGCGATTGGAGGGGAGTGTGAGGAATTGGAGAGGAGTGTGAGGGATTGGAGAGGAGTTTGAGGGATTGGAGAGGAGTTTGAGGGATTGGAGAGGAGTGTGAGGGATTGGAGAGGAGTGTGAGGGATTGGAGAGGAGTGTGAGGGATTGGAGAGGAGTGTGAGGGATTTTGAGAGGAGTGTGAGGAAGTATTGGAGAGGAGTGTGAGGAGGTATTGGAGGGGAGTGTGAGGAGGAGTGGGATTGGAGAGGCATGAGGGTGGAGAGAGGAGAGTGTCAGGTGGAGAGGAGTGAGGAGTCATATATTACGTGAAATAAATAAATTGTGTTCATTACACCATTTCTGGATCTGATGAATGGCCAGTCACCATTTTGTAAAATTAAATGTGCTGCATCTAAATCAAGATGTCCAAATGTCACACACGTCCATGCCCGTGGGGTTCCCACGGGTGACCCCACTAGACTGCAGCAAGAAAAAGAACGAGACGGGAGAACGAGAGCCTCGACGAACGTGATCACAGACTCGCACAGGATGCTGCTGCATCAATGATGCGGAGGGTTGGAGAGGAGCGAGGGGTTGGAGAGGGAGAAGCTAGGGGTTGGAGAGGAGCGAGAAATTGGAGAGGAGCGAGGGGTTGGGGAGCGAGGGGTTGGAGAGTGAGGAGCGAGGGGTTGGAGAGTGAGGAGCGAGGAGTTGGAGAGTGAGGAGCGAGGGGTTGGAGAGTGAGGAGCGAGGGGTTGGAGAGTGAGGAGCGAGGGGTTGGAGAGCAAGGGGCTGGAGTGCGATGAGCAAGGGGTTGGAGAGCGAGGAGCTAGGGGTTGGAGAGCGAGGAGCTAGGGGTTGGAGAGCGAGGAGCTAGTGGTTGGGGAGTGAGGAGCTAGGGGTTGGAGAGTGAGGAGCTAGGGGTTGGAGAGCGAGGAGCTAGGGGTTGGGGAGTGAGGAGCTAGGGGTTGGAGAGTGAGGGCTAGGGGTTGGAGAGGAGTGAGGGGTTGGAGAGTGAGGAGCGAGGGGTTGGAGAGTGAGGAGCGAGGGGTTGGAGAGTGAGGAGCGAGGGGTTGGAGAGTGAGGAGCTTGGGGTTGGAGAGTGAGGAGCGTGAAATTGGAGTGGAGCGAGGGGTTGGAGAGTGAGGAGCAAGGGGTTGGAGAGTGAGGAGCGAGGGGTTGGAGAGTGAGGAGCGAGGGTTTGGAGAGTGAGGAGCGAGGGTTTGGAGAGCGAGGAGCGAGGGGTTGGAGAGCGAGGAGCGAGGGGTTGGAGAGCGAGGAGCGAGGGGTTGGACTGCGAGGAGCAAGGTGTTGGAGAGCTAGGGGTTGGAGAGTGAGGAGCAAGGGGTTGGAGAGCTAGGGGTTCGACAGCGAGGAGCGAGGGGTTGGAGAGCGAGGCGCTAGGGGTTGGAGAGCGAAGAGCTAGGGGTTGGAGAGCGAGGAGCTAGGGGTTGGAGAGCGAGGAGCTAGGTGTTGGAGAGCGAAAAGCTAGGGGTTGGAGAGCGAGGAGCTCGGGGTTGGCGAGCGAGGAGCTAGGTGTTGGAGAGTGAGGAGCGAGGGGTTGGAGAGTGAGGAGCAAGGAGTTGGAGCGGAGAGTGAGGCACGATTGGAGAGGAGAGCGAGGAGCTATGGGTTGGAGAGCAAGGCGCTAGGTGTTGGAGAGCGAGGAGCGAGTGTTGGAGAGCGAGAAGCAAGGAGTTGGAGAGCGAGGAGCTAGGGGTTGGAGAGCGAGGAGCGAGGGGTTGGAGAGCAAAGAGCGAGGGGTTGGAGAGTGAAGAACTAGGGGTTGGAGAGGGAGGAGCTAGGGGTTGGAGAGCGAGGAGCTAGGGGTTGGAGAGCGAGGAGCTAGGGGTTGGAGAGCGAGGAGCTAGGGGTTGGAGAGCGAGGAGCGAGGGGTTGGAGTGCGAGGAGCGAGGGGTTGGAGTGCGAGGAGCCAGGGGTTGGAGAGCGAGGAGCTAGGGGTTGGAGAGCTAGGGGTTGAGGAGCGAGGGGTTGGAGATCGAGGGGTTGGAGAGTGAGGAGCTAGGGGTTGGAGAGCGAGGAGCGAGGGGTTGGAGAGCGAAGAGTGAGGGGTTGGAGAGTGAGGAACTAGGGGTTGGAGAGGGAGGAGCTAGGGGTTGGAGAGCGAAGAGCTAGGGGTTGGAGAGCGAGGAGCTAGGGGTTGGAGAGCGAGGAGCTAGGGGTTGGGGAGTAAGGAGCTAGGGGTTGGAGAGCGAGGAGCTAGGTGTTGGAGAGCGATGAGTTGGAGAGTGAGGAGCGATTGGAGAGGAGAGTGAGGAGCGATTGGAGAGGAGAGTGAGGAGCGATTGGAGAGGAGAGTGTGGAGCGATTGGAGGGCAGTGTGAGGAGCGATTGGAGGGGAGTGTGAGGGATTGGAGAGGAGTGTGAGGGATTGGAGAGGAGTGTGAGGGATTGGAGAGAAGTGTGAGGGATTGGAGAGGAGTGTGAGGGATTGGAGAGGAGTGTGAGGGATTGCAGAGTAGTGTGAGGGATTTTGAGAGGAGTGTGAGGGATTGGAGAGGAGTGTGAGGAAGTATTGGAGAGGAGTGTGAGGAGGTATTGGCGGGGTGTGTGAGGAGGAGTGGGATTGGAGAGGCGTGAGGGTGGAGAGAGGAGAGTGTCAGGTGGAGAGGAGTGAGGAGTCATATATTCCGTGAAATAAATAAATTGTGTTCATTACACCATTTCTGGATCTGATGAATTGCCAGTCACCATTTTGTAAAATTTAATGTGCAGCATCTAAATCAAGATGTCCAAATGTCACACACGTCCATGCCCGTGGGGTTCCCACCGGTGACCCCACTAGACTGCAGCAAGAAAAAGAACGAGACCCTCGACGAACGTGATCACAGACTCGCACAGGATGCTGCTGCAACAATGATGAGGCGGGTTGGAGAGGAGCGAGGGGTTGGAGAGGAGTTAGGGGTTGGAGAGTGAGGAGCTGGGGGTTGGAGAGTAAGGAGCTAGGGGTTGGAGAGCGAGGAGTTGGAGAGTTAGGAGCTATGGGTTGGAGAGTGAGGAGCTCAGGGTTGGAGAGTGAGGAGCTAGGGGTTGGAGAGCGAGGAGCTAGGGGTTGGGGAGTGAGGAGCTAGGGGTTGGAGAGTGAGGACAAGGGGTTGGAGAGGAGCGAGAAATTGGAGAGGAGTGAGGGGTTGGAGAGTGAGGGGCGAGGGGTTGGAGATCGAGGAGTTGGAGAGTGAGGAGCTAGGGGTTGGAGAGTGAGGAGCTTGGGGTTGGAGAGTGAGGAGCTAGGTGTTGGAGAGGAGTGAGAAATTGGAGTGGAGTGAGGGGTTGGAGAGAGAGAGCGAGGGGTTGGAGAGTGAGGAGCGAGGGGTTGGAGAGCGAGGAGCGTGGGGTTGGACTGCGAGGAGCGAGGGGTTGGAGAGCGAGGAGCTAGGGGTTGGAGAGCGAGGAGCTAGGGGTTGGAGGGCGAGGAGCTAGGGGTTGGAGAGCGAGGAGCTAGGGGTTGGAGAGCGAGGAGCTATGGGTTGGAGAGCGAGGAGCGAGTGGTTGGAGAGTGAGGAGCGAGTGTTTGGAGAGCTAGGGGTTCAACAACGAGGAGCGAGGGGTTGGAGAGCGAGAAGCTAGGGGTTGGAGAGCGAGGAGCTAGGGGTTGGAGAGCGAGGAGCTAGGGGTTGGAGAGCGAGGAGCTAGGTGTTGGAGAGTGAGGAGCGAGGGGTTGGAGAGTGAGGAGTGAGGAGCAAGGAGTTGGAGCGGAGAGTGAAGAGCGATTGGAGAGGAGAGTGAGGAGCGATTGGAGGGGAGTGTGAGGGATTGGAGAGGAGTGTGAGGGATTGGAGAGGAGTGTGAGGGATTGGAGAGGAGTGTGAGGGATTGGAGAGTAGTGTGAGGGATTGGAGAGGAGTGTGAAGAAGTATTGGAGAGGAGTGAATGAATATGAATGAATGAATGATCGTTTTAAGGCCATTTTCCCCGCTGGAGCGGGAGTTATCCTTGCAGGCCCCATGACAATCATGGTTCCCTGTTTGAGGCAATGTTTTTATGGCTGGATGCCCTTCCTGACGCCAAACCTTGGTCCCCTCTTACGTTGCGCAGGGATACGGTGTACCTATTCTAAATCGGGGTACACACCGTGATCATTCATCCCAGCAAGCTGGTACTCAATTTGCCGACCTCGGAAGGATGACAGGCTGAGTCAACCCCCTGGCGTTAATTCAGCGATCGACCGGGATTCGAACCCAGGATCCTAGGATCCCAAGCCGGCACCCTAACCGCTAGGCCAACACCAGGCTTATTGGAGAGGAGTGTGAGGAGGTTTTGGAGGAGAGTGTGAGGAGGAGTGGGATTGGAGAGGCATGAGGGTGGAGAGAGGAGAGTGTCAGGTGGAGAGGCGTGAGGGGTCACGTATTATGTGAAATATATAAATTGTGTTCATTACACCATTTCTGGATCTGATGAATTGCCATTAACCATTTTGTAAAATTTAATGTGCAGCATTTAAATCAAGATGTCCAAATGTCACACACGTCCATGCCCGTGGGATTCCCACGGGTGACCCCACTAGACTGCAGCAAGAAAAAGAACGACATGGGAGAACGAGACCCTCGACGAACGTGATCACAGACTCGCACAGGATGCTGCTGCAACAATGATGAGGAGGGTTGGAGAGGAGCTTGGGGTTGGAGAGGAGTTAGGGGTTGGAGAGTGAGGAGAGTGAGGATATATAGTGAGGATATATATATATACACAGTACACACATATATATATATATATATATATATATATATATATATATATATATATATATATATATATATATATATATATATATATATATATATATATATATATATATATATTTATATATATATATATATTTATATATATATATATATATATATATATATATAATATATATATATATATATATATATATTATATATATATATATATATATATATATATATATATATATATATATATATATATATATATATACTAGCTGAGGTACCTGGCTTCGCCCGGGTTGAATAAGAATAAGACAAATATATGATGAAAAGAACATGTATATTTTAGAGAAATATCACAGTACATTTCCTACATGGCGTTTTTTCAATTTTCAATTTCTCAAAACCTCTGGGTATACAACATTTCTGGTTTTCTTACTTGGTGCCAAGACATAAAGATTGCTTGGTTTTCCAACCCTCGAGCAGCCCACGTACAGCTGGCCATGGGCAAACACTTTTTCTCTGAAGTTCTGGCCTACAACCTTCATTGATTGCCCCTGTGCCTTGTTGATGGACATAGCAAAACATAGCCTGATGGGGAACCGAATCCTCTTGAAGGAGAATGGAAGGTCAGGTGGAATAAGTGGTATCCTTGGAATGAATACTTTCTCTCCTCTGTATTGTCCTGAGAGGATGGTTGCCTCTAGGACATGCGGCATCATTTGCTGGATTGTCAATCGTGTTCCATTACACAGCTTTGGTGGATCAAGATTCCTTAGAAGCATGATTGGTGCTCCCACCTTGAGAATCAACCTGTGTGTTGGGAGTCCTTGAGGCTGACGACTGTTGAGAAACTCAGTTGGGAAGTTTACTGCCTGATCTTCATCTGTCACTTTGTCAAGAGAATCATAATTTCTTTCATGACCGGGCAGCGAACATCATTATGTGCGACGTTACGTCATTCCTACGGACGTGAAAAAAAAATTTTTTCTTAAAAATATATTTAAAATAAATAAAATAGTACATAAATTAACAATAAAAGAAGCTAAAAAAACAATTTAAAATACAATAAAAAGCACATTAAAAATATATAAAAATGTACATACATTATACTGTACATACGCACAACTGCTGGTTCTCATTCAAAACAGAGGCGGCGTACAGTATTCCTTTACTGTGTCTGTGTTAGCCATGGGTCCGAAGAAGGATAATGCTAGTGTTTCCGAGCGTAATGTGGTTACGATGGAAAATAAGTTAAATCTGATTAAAAGGTATGAAAAAGGTGAAAAAGTGTCGGTGATAGCGCATAGACCTTATCGCGAATCGGAACCGCAATGCGTCATGGGATCGGAAAGGGGCAATAGCGCCGCCACAAACTACAACATGGAAGAGCTGACCACATTTGTAGAGCAGAATGTCCCAAGAATGGTTGAGGACCAACAGCAAGCCTTTAATTCTATCCTGAAGAGTGTTGATGATGATGCTGGCAAGATATTCTTCCTCGATGCTCCTGGCGGGACAGGAAAAAACATTCCTCATTAATATCATCCTGGCCAAGGTTCGTCAAAAGTCGGAAATTGCTCTGGCTGTGGCCTCAAGTGGAAATGCAGCTGGATCGGTTTTTTAAACCATTGATATTAAAATAAAAAGTAGCCGATAACCACCGGGATTTTATGCTGATTCCGAATCTGTGTCTAAAACTTTTCTCCGATGTGTAGTTCTTGGGTTATAAGCGGACATCCAGACAGACACACACACACACAGACACTCCTCCTTTATTTATATAGATACAGTCACGTGAAAAAAGTAAGTACACCCCATGTAAAGTTTTGACTTTTTCAACATATTTCAACATACAGCTATTTGATCTTCATTTCAACAATATTGATAGATAAAGGTGATATAATATAACAAATATCATGAAACATTTACATTTTGTAGCCCATTGTATAATTTAAATAAACATAAATGCAAGTTTCGCATGTGGAAAAAGTAAGTACACTCTTGGCTCTAATAGGTGGTATTGCCCCCTTTGGCAGAAACAACCTCAAGTAGGCATTTCTTATAACTGTCTACCAGTCTCTGACATCGACTGGGAGAAATTTTTGCCCACTCCTCCATGCAGAATTATTTCAGGTGTGCGATGTTTGAGGGGTTTCTTGCATACACAGCTCGTTTCAAATCCCCCCACAACATCTCGATGGGATTTAGATCCGGGCTTTGACTTGGCCATTCCAGAACCCTCCATGTCTTTCTTTTCAGCCAATCCTTGGTGGATTTACTGGTATGTTTAGTGTCATTGTCATGTTGCAAGGTCCCCCTTCGGTTGAGCTTCAACTTTCCGACAGATGGCCTCACATTATCCTCAAGCACCCTCTCGTACAATGAAGAATTCATAGTGGATTCTATGATGGTGATCTTCCCAGGCCCTGATGCAGCAAAGCTGCCCCAAACCATAATATTTCCACCGCCATGCTTTACACTTGGTATCAGGTTCTTGTGGTCAAATGCTGTTTTTGGTTTTCGCCAAACATGTCTTCTGGTACTGTGGCCAAATCGCTCTACCTTTGACTCATCTGTGCAGAGCACATTGTTCCAGAAGTGCTGGTTTTTGCCTGTTCATTGGCAAACTTTAGTCTTGTGCTGATGTTCTTTCTGGACAGCAAAGGTTTCCTCCTGGCACACCTCCCATGCAGATCAAATTTGTGCAGCCTCTTTCTAATGGTAGACTCGTGCACTTTGATATCAACAGTGGCAAGAGCTACTGGTTCTTAGAGACTTCTTTCAGCATCTTGCGATCTGCTCTTGGGCTGAACTTGCTGGGGCGGCCTGGCCTGAACAAGTTGGCAGTTGTTTGGAATCTTCTCCACTTGTAGATGATCTTCCGGACAGTCGAATGTTTGATTTCAAATTGTTTGGAGATCTTTTTAAATCCCTTCCCAGACTCGTAGGCATCGATAACCTTCTTTCTGAAGGCCTCAGAGAGCTCTTTTGATCTAGGCATGGTGACGCCGCACCATTCAACAACAAAGAGCAAACCAAACTAAATGTCTGAGGTTTAAATAAGACAGGTTCCTCCAACATCCTCTGTAATGATGTTCTAATCATTTGCACCTGAGCTGGCGCACCTGATTCTAATTTTAGGTATTTGAAGTAGTTATAAATGTAGGGGAGTACTTACTTTTTCCACATGCGAAATTTGCATTTATTTTTATTTAAATTATACAATGGACTACAAAATGTAAATGTTTCATGATATTTGTTATATTATATCACCTTTATCTTTCAATATTGTTGAAATGAAGATCAAATAGCTGTATGTTGAAATATGTTGAAAAAGTCAAAACTTTACATGGGGTGTCCTTACTTTTTCACATGACTGTATATATATATATATATATATATATATATATATATATATATATATATATATATATATATATATATATATATACATACAGACTTGAAATTTAATATGGAATATTTTTTTTTTCTTGACTTGGGTTTACTTTCTTAACTCAGTTTATCAATCTGGTGAGTTTCTTTTACACTTTGGTGATTTATTTGTTAAAAGAACCATGTCACTGATTGTCTGTCGCAGCAAGAAGTCAACAACAGGATTATATCACAGGTGGCGTGGCAAAATGTACGGACAGGTGCATTTGACGATTGGCTTCACAGTCGGGTATACAAGGGTTGTTGCGTTCTGTATTAGTGGAAAACAACTGCTGCACGTCTCCAAATGTTATTGCCGCTTCCTCTGGAGATGGTCCGTCAACTCGACAATGCTGTTTGTCATGGAGTGGTGGCTGTACTTAATTACGGCATGAAAGAGCGTGCTATTGTTCAGTATGGCATCACTCAAGGTCAGGTGTCAAAGATCCTGAAACGAAATGATCAGAAGGGTGTCCCTACTCCAATACCGAGGCCAGGACGTCCCCGCAGAACCACAAGGAGGGATGATCGCCAGCTGCACCGGTTAGTCCGCAATGGCCGTACCAAGTCAGCTAATCGGTTTAGGGCTGAGTGGCAGCAACTGACAAATGTGCCTGTATCCAGAAGGCTAGTCAACCAACGACTGGTTCAAGCAGGCTATCGTGCCAGGCATCCCCTGAGAAAGCCACGCCTGACCAGACAACACCGCCAGCGCCGATTGCAGTGAGCCAGAGAGCACCATCAATGGCAGCCAGGACACTGGAATCATGTGATCTTCAGTGACGAGTCTAGATTTCTGGTCTATCGTCAAGATGGCCGTGTCCGAGTGCGCAGACAAGTGCATGAAGCCTACAACAAAGGTTGTATAGTGCCAAGAGTCCAAGCTGGAGGTGGAGGGGTGACCGTTTGGGTTGCTTTTCATGCAAGGGGCAAAACTGACCTGGTTGTTCTGAATGGAAACCTGAACCAGTTCAAGTACAGTGTCATTCTGGAAGAAACATTGCTTCCATTTGCTCGTGCAGCCTTTCGAGGAAACTTTGTCTTCCAAGATGACAATGCACGGCCTCATCGTGCTCGCATGATCCAACACTTTCTTGCTGACTGTGGTGTAGAGCATATGGAGTGGCCTGCCATGTCCCCGGATATGAATCCGATAGAGAACTTGTGGGCAGAATTAACGCGTCAAATCGACCACTTGGACCAGCAGCCGACCTCTGTGTGTGAATTGCAGCAGGCTATTGTCACTGCATGGCAAGCGATTCCTGTCCAAACCTTGGCAAATCTCGTGAACAGCATGCCTCAACGTGTACGTGCTCTTCTGAATGCTCGTTGGGGTTACACGAAGTACTGAACTGTAATTTTACTGTTCGTAATCCCAGTCGTAATTTAACTTTTGTTTTTGTTCAAAAAATTTTTGGCTTATGTGCAAAATAAAGAGATACTTCTGGAAAACGTACAGAAGTTTAACACAGTACTGTCCATGAATTGAGTTCGATATCAGTTTACATCACTTTCAAGGATCAATTTATTTGTTTCGAAATGTCAAATGTGGTTTTTGTTTCTTTTAAAGGTCACATTAACAAAATCTAGAATAATTTCAACATAATTCCAATGAACTTTTGGTTCTAAGACATCTTGAAAAGTAAGTTCACCCCCACAAAAAAAATATTCCATATTAAATGCCAAGTCTGTATATATATATATATATATATATATATATATATATATATACACAAAGAATTAAGTTAAGCACCCCTACACAACGAATTAAGGTAAGCACCCCCTAATATATATTCTTTGTGTATATGTATACATTGGCATATATTCTAAGGTATGTGAGATCAAATAATGATTGGTATGACATTAGCAATTATCCATTGATGAAATTGAGTGATCAAAGTGAAAAAAAGTGATTGGTTGAGTCAGTGATCCGATCACGTGGGTCCTACACACGTTATTGACGCAAAGATCGCTAGAGGTCTTCTCAGAACAATGACTGTACGTTAGAAAACATAAACGTCATCCACACTGTCCATGATGGACCTATAGCTCCATACTTAAATCGAGGTGAAAATATGCCTAAAATTCCCAAAAAATTTCACCTTAAATTATTCAGAATAAAATATTGAAAACGGCATGATTGTTATGTTTTTATGTGACCATAATATCACTTCTCCAGAAAATATAGCAATATCATGGGTATATTACACTGTTTTGACGACAACAAACTTGTAATGTGCGAGGTTGTAAAAAAACGGGGGGGGGTGCTTAACTTAATTCTTTGTGTATATATATATATATATATATATATATATATATATATATATATATATATATATATATATATATATATATATATATATATATATATATATATATACATATATACACACACATACGTACACACACACACACACACACACACATGTAATTTTTTTTTTTTTTGTGCAGGTCAGGTGGTGGGATGGCAGACGGGCCGCAACACGATGTGGAAATGAAAACACTGAGGGAAACTTTCCGCCTCTTTGTCATCTACGGCGACACAAATGCATCGGGCCAAGAGATGTCTGGGAAAAAATTTGCCAAGCTTTGCAAGGACTGCAGAGTGATCGACACAAAAAACATCACCATCACCGACGTCGACATTGCTTTCTCAAAAGTCAAGTATGGAGCTGTTGGTGTTGGTGCATTTTGTCCAGAGAAATGGATTGGGACCAAGATGATTTTTTAAATGGGCAGGCTGAAAGTCAGTCAGTACTTGTCTAGGCTTAGGCCAATAGGGCTTAGGCCAAAGGAAATGCTGGGTTTCCAGTAACATTACATTTAACATTACATTTTACATTTTAACATTACATTTAGCAGTAACATTACTTTTAACAGTAACATTACATTTTCCATTGCATGCTTCCCCAATGAATGGGGTCGGTACGAGTAGATTGGGATTTTTATTTAACCCTGTGCGTGAGGCGAAAAGTGAGATTATGCTATTGGTTCACTTTGTCTGTCTATCTGTCTACAAACATCAGGTTATGATCGAGGGACAACTTCATTTCAATTGAATGTTGTATTTCGAACATGAATCAGAAAACAAACCTGTAGTTTAGCTGTACTTTGGCTCTGAATTTGTGCCGGCCGTGCATGTGCAGACGAGTGAGATAATTTTGGTGTTAAAGACGGTGTGCATCAACGGTCGTTGATAGCTCAAATTAAATGGGAACGGCGGTAAACTTCCGAAAAGGTTTTTATTTTTTTCTACAACCTTTAAAATGTTAATTTTATTTCAATTGACTTGTATACTTGAACATTGTAGAACACAAATCACCTTCTTGACACTTTCAAAACCCTCCTGTTTAGCAGTACTTGGACAAAATATTGTTCTTTTAAGTAATCTCGGCCAATCAAATTTGCTGCTCAGCGACCCCGCCCATGTCCTTGTTTCTCAAGACTTTGCGGGGTAAGGTGTTCTATGAACTCTCTACTTTTATGTGTGTGTTTAAATGGAAGATACCGAAATGTATGCAAATCATCTAATCAATTGTATAAATTTGCTTTGTGTTGCTGTTTTTGTTATTGTTTTTGTTGTTGTTGGGGGTCGATTTTTGAAATGTGCACCCATTGGTCAGACAGCTGCCGGACCACACTCACATCTGTCTCTTAACTCCACCCACAATAGCACGAGACGCAATGATATAGCCACCATCTTGGTTTTCTGGTGGGCCTAACACATTAGGCTTGTAGGCCTCTGCTGATTACAGACTGCCCCAGTTTATTGCGTCACATTTCCACTGGCTTTGTTTGCGTCAGATTTCCACTGGCTTTGTTTGCGTTGAGTGTTATTCACGATGAGGGACCCTCAAGCCTGTCAGAATGCACAGTAATCAAGCGTTGCAGTATATTGCGCAATTAGGTGTTACGTTATGCAAATTTACTTTAAAAAAATAGTGAGGTTATTTATGTAGCCATGTAGCCATTATGTAGCCATGCACACGTATACAGTGCATTCAGAAAGTATTCAGACCCCTTCACTTTTTTCACATTTTGTTATGTTGCAGCCTTATGCTGAAGAAGACTCGAGGCTGTAATCGCTGCCAAAGGTGCTTCAACTAAGTACTGAGTTAAGGGTCTGAATACATATGTCAATGTGATATTTCAGTTTTTTCTTTTTAATAAATTTGCAAAACTTTCTAAAATCCTGTTTTCTCTTTGTCATTATGGGGTATTGAGTGTAGAGTGATGAGGGAAAAAATGAATTTAAACGATTTCAGCATGAGGCTGCAACATAACAAAATGTGAAAAAAGTGAAGGGGTCTGAATACTTTCTGAATGCACTGTATATGTGTGCATGGCAACATACATACACATATGCATACATACATACATACATACATACATCCATACACACATGCATACATACATACATACATACATACATACACACATGCACCATAGCTCTTATCTATTATATTAAGATCGCAGCCTCAGATGTACTGTAGCATCAATTCTATGATTATTTGTCACTGGCAAAAATACTAGTCTGATATGAATCTGTTTTATCACCTGCCTGATGATCCTGAAGAATTGGCCTCAATTTATAATCGGGCACTTTGAATTACCTACAATCAATTCGCTCCACTTAAGTCTCGATGCGCTAATACGATCAAAGCGCTCTCTTGTTTACTGCTGATTTGCAATCTCTCAAAATACCGCCGCAAATTAGAAAATACAATCGATCTCGGCCACTTGCCAACCACCGTATTTGGTCCATTACAACCTTAGTCCATCACACCAATTTGTGTGTTAAAGCAAGTCGAGCTGTACTTTGATTGAAAACAACTCCTCAAACAACAAGGCGTTGGCTTTGTCTTTCATTGATTAACTTTTTAAATATGGGTAAAACTCCTTTTCCACTGAATGCATCTCTATCATTAGCCAAGCAATTTGCTGAAGCATTTCAGGATATGATATTATTATTACCATTGCCACCAAGGGTGGACGGAGGTTATGTTTTCACCCCTGTCTGTCTGTTTGTCTTTCTGTGAGCAGGATATCTCAAAAAGTTATGGATCGATTTGGATGGAATTTGGTGTGCAGGTTGGGTGTGTGACGGGGACAAATTGATTCGATTTTGGTGAAGATCCGGATCTGGATTCGAGAGTTTTTCATTTTAAAAGTAATTTTCCACCATTGATAGTTGGGGCCAAAAGCGATATACTGTACTATATTGCATGATATATGGCCTTCTCCATCGCTGCTCCCACCCTCTGGAACTCACTACCTCACACCATCAGAGACTCCTCCTCACTCACTGCAGTGAAAATGTATCAAAGTTGAACCCAGGTGTGATGCTCGCTTAAACCACTGAGAGGCGTCTATAAGACCTCGGACGTCCGCGACCTCGGGCCACTTCTGCAACATTATTCCATGACATGTAGACTCGGATGGTATGTACCCACTCATATTCTAGGCTTGCTTGCATTGACTACTATTATCGATCCTTCCTATATGATGCCAAGATCCTGATACATATTGCATGATTGTATTTTACAGGATGATGCCAGAGATCTGATTGTTATTAAACCTACCTATGGGACAAAGTTGTGGACTTGATTGATTTCACAACACTTAATAACAATCAGTTCCACCGTCCACTCGAGGACAAGAGGCGGACATGGCGGGACACAAGATGATCCAGGTGCCGCAATTTTCCACCGACCCACAAGCAACGGACTCGGCCTCGGAGCTGACGCATTGGCTAAAGTCCCTGGACAATCAGTTCAAAGCCCAGGACGCCGATGTCACTGAGGAAACGAAATTACAGGTACTGCAAACTAAAGTACACCACACCGTCTACAGGGGAATCGAACAGTGTACGACGTTCAATGCAGCAGTGGCGGAGCTAAAACGGATTTACATTAAGAAGCGAGGCGTGGTCTATTCCAGGCATCTGCTCGCAAAGCGGACTCAACAACCCACAGAGTCGCTAGACCACTTCGAACAAGAGCTGCGACGTCTGCTCGCTGAGAGTGCCCAGGAGGTACGGACACACGAGCAAGTACAGGACGACCTTGTCCGCGATTCTTTTGTCTCAGGGATTGGGTCTTCTACCGTGAGACAGAGGCTTCTTGAAGTTGAGGATTTCACGTTCACGGAAGCCTTACGGCTGGCTCACGTCTACACTACAGCTCGTGAACAATCTGACGCTTACGATCACACGCACGTCACTGCGGGGATTTCTCGTCAAGCCCGACCGGAGAGGGCTACCGCCGACGACACGGAAGCCAACACGGCATCCCTGCCGGAACCCCTGGCTTCTCCCGAGGAGGACTCTGATTCCGGCTTGGCAGCAGCTGCAGCTGTGGGTCCAAAGCCCGGACGAAACGCTACGTGCTATTTCTGCGGGAATCGACAACATCCCCGATCGGCGTGCCCGGCTCGAGAGGCGATATGTCATCTGTGTTCAACAAAAGGGCATTTTGCAAAAGTGTGCAAAAAAGCTGCGCGTGGAAAACGAACACGCGCGACAATGAATGTGCTTATCGCCGGGCCAAAGGGCCGAGCACAGAGAGGGGCGCCTCACCCGCCTTTGATGAGCGGCGTACCTCCTCGTGGGCCCCTGGCTGCGCGCTCGACCTTGGTGAGATTCACCGGACCGCCAAAACAAATGGCGCAAATACGCCCGAGCACGGAGCGACCGTCCTTGGCTGGAATCCGAACGTTTCATGATGGCTATGAGACTCACCGCGCTACTCTAGCGCCATTCGAAGGCTGCTTGTACGAACTACAAGCGCCTGTTTTGGCACGGAAGACTGCAAATGGCTTTCAAACCCTGCGCATGACACGAGCGCCCTCCAGAGGCTGCTCGAACAAACGAAGAACTGCAGCTGGCGTTGGATCTACACGCAAGGCGCGATCGACTCGCTCTGATGGCTCGGCTTCTACCGGACCGCCTGGCCTGGCTCAGGCCATCATCCCACTTATGATCGAGGGAATTTTTGCGCGGGCTCTCATTGATACAGTGTCCACGGATAGTTATATCGATCATCAACTGGTGCAAAAACACGGATGGCCGATTCTCGGGACATGCCGTCGGATCTTTATGGCCTCCCAAGGGCTTAGGCTCAACACAAAAGGGGAATGTCGATTGAAGTTGGTGATAAAGGGACGAATGTTTCCAGATGTACATCTCATGGTCTTACCTGCTTTATGTGCTGACATCTTGTTAGGACACGACTTTCTTAAGCGACACGGACGTTTAGAAATGGAATTTGGTGGTGCTGATAAGCTGGCTGTTTGTGCACTCGCAGGGATGGAAATTGAGCCTCTGTCGCTGTTCCCCAATATGACCATGGACTGCACACCGGTAGCAGTAAAATCGTGGCGCTACTCACGAGCTGACGCGCAATTCATTGCGGAAGAGACTGCCCAGCTCTTAAAGGAAGGTATCATAGAACCTAGCCGGTCGCCGTGGCGGGCACAGGTCTTAATGGTGTGAAGTGTGGCGCATCGCAAACGAATGGTAATCGACTATTCGCAGACGATTAATCGATTTACACAGCTGGACGCCTACCCCTTCCCGGGAATGGACGCCCTCGTTCGACAGGTGGCCCTGTACTCAGTTTATAGCACTCTCGATCTACGTAGTGCGTATCATCAGATCCCCATCACCGAGGCAGACCGTATCTATACCACGTTTGAATCAGGTCAAAGGTTATACCAGTTCACCCGACTACCTTTTGGGGTGACGAACGGGGTTTCCTGTTTTCGGAGGGCTATGGACGACCTCATCGCTAAGGAGAACTTGACCGATGTCTTTGTATATCTGGACAATCTTACGGTTTGCGGGCATGACCAGGGGCATCATGATGCGAATCTGAAGCGCCTCCTCGAGGTCGCGCAGAGGTATCGCTTAACCATGAACGAGGCTAAGTGTCGTTACTCCCTGCGCACGATAGATCTTCTGGGGTACACCGTGACCCACGGCTCTGTTGCTCCTGATAAGGAGCGTCTGCGACCCTTGCTCGATATGGCCCCGCCCTGCGATCGAGCTTCGCTGAAGCGTGCTCTCGGGCTGTTCGCCCATTATTCTAAGTGGGTCCAAAATTTCTCCGTGAAACTCCGCCCCCTTGTGGCCTGTGACGCGTTCCCCATGAGCCCAGCCGCCTTGGCTGCCTTTAGGGGCCTTACGTCCGACATCGCTGGCGACGATCGACGAATGCAAATCTTTCGTCTTGGAAAGTGATGCCTCAGATCATGCGATAGCGGCGACTCTCTCCCAGGGGGGGCGCCCTGTGGCTTTCTTTTCACGGACTCTCACCTCCGCTGAGCGCGGAGGCATTCGTCTGTCGAAAAGGAAGCGTACGCGATCATCGAGTCGATTCGGCGTTGGCGTTCGTACTTGCTCGGGCGATGCTTCCAAATCATCACGGACCAACAAAGCGTGGCGTTTATGTACGACACCTTACATGCTCAACGCATTAAGAATGAGAAAATCACTCGCTGGCGTATCAAACTTGCCGACTTCTGCTACACCATCAAATATCGCCCGGGGAAGGATAACCTGGTCGCCGACGCTTTATCGAGGCCGGCTACGTGTGCGGGTCTCATCACTTTGGAGGGTCTGCGCGCTTTGCACGGCACTATGTGTCACCCTGGGGTGACACGTTTCGCTCATTTTGTGCGTAGTGGTAATCTGCCGTACTCGGTTGAGGACATCCGCCGGGTCTGCCACGACTGCGCTGTATGTGCGGAACTCAAACCGCGTTTTTACAACCCTCCCATGGGGACGCTGGTCAAGGCTACTAGACCGTGGAAGAGGTTGGCGATGGATTTCAAGGGCCCGCTGCCGGTGTCGAGTAACTCTCGTTATCTGCTCACTATCGTTGATGAGTACTCGCGATTCCCTTTCGCTTACACGTGCAAAGATATGACGGCTGCCACAGTCATACAGTGCCTGCAGAATTTGTTTTCTATGTTTGGGTATCCGGCCTACTTGCATACTGATCGGGGTGCGGTGTTCCTGTCCCAGGAAGTGAGGTGCTTCTTGCTCCAAAATAATGTCGCTTCGAGTTACACCACTCCGTACAGACCACAGGCGAATGGGCAGGTCGAACGCTTCAATGGGATCATATGGAGGGCCGTCATGCTAAGCCTTAGGACCCTTGGCCGGGGCCTAGATAAATGGGCTTGGTCGCTACCTGCGGCGCTGAACTCGATCAGAGCTCTACTATGTACGGCCACCAACCAGACTCCTCAGGAAAGACTGTTCCACCACCCTAGAAGCTCGGGTAGTATCCGATCTTTACCCAGTTGGCTCGCTGAGCCGGGGCCGGCATATCTCAAATGTGCGGTTCGCACAAGCAAGTACGATCCCTTAGTGGATAAGGTGCAGGTCCTCCAGGCTAATCCCGAGCATGCTCGTGTGATGACGGCGGATGGATGTGAGTCCACTGTCGCCGTACGCCATCTCGCCCCTTGTGGGGTCATCGACACTTATAGGGATATCGACGAACCGATTTACGAGTCTATGGACTCTCCCGAAGCTCCCCCTATGGAGCATCTGCCGTCCCTCCCTTCGCCAGATACACCCCTGCCTGAAGGCACTGAGGTGCCCCCTCCGACACCTGCCTCTAGTGGCTACTCCGATGCAGGGGACTCCGGGCTTGGGGATGTCGTACCCGGTAGGTTCCGGACCCGTACTGGCAGGATAATTCGCCGCCCGGACCGCTACGAATGGACCGACTGACATGGATTGCAATCCCTAATCAATTAATGCTGATGCTTGCTTGATTCCTGCCTAGTGGCAGTGTAGTTCTAACCGCGGGGAGAATGTAGTGAAAATGTATTGTTACGGACGCGGTTAAGATGTTATTTTGACCGAGCGGTGGTATTACCGTGACCGAACAGTTATTCCCCGACTAGAACCCGATTCAACCCAAACGTTGGCCGTATCGCACCGCGGCTGCCCAATATGGAAAACTCTAAAGCGACCGAATACAAAGAGGAAGAAGACGTACAGAAGAGTAATTGGATTTATTATTTACACATATAAGCAGGAAGAAAGCAGTCACGTTTATTTACAGAAGATATTAGATACACAGTGCAACGCTAGCTTACCTACAGTCTTAATTAACCCAGGGACAGAACAAACAAGGACAGACTCACGCGGGGAATGATGATAGGACTGGTGGGAGATGGATGGCTGGCGGGATAGGGAGGTCCAACTGGTCCTGCAATCGATCGAGTCGTTGGGCAGCCGCCGCTCCTTCGCGGCCCTGCTCAAAACTGCCGTCCAGGCCTCACGCTGCTGTGGCTGCAGTTTCGGTGGCTCCAGCTGCAGTAAGTGCAGTTTCGGTGGCTCGAGCTGCAGTAAATGCAGTTTCGGTGGCTCGAGCTGCAGTAAATGCAGTTTCGGTGGCTCGAGCTGCAGCTCAACTCTGGACTTCTCTCGGACTCAACTCAAAGCGCCTCTCTTGGACTCAACCCAAAGTGCCTCTCTTGGACTCAACCGCTTGGACTTCCTCTCGTCTCTCTGTAAAAGCTCATCTCTTTGGGAAACGCCCTAGCTGCGGGTTATATAGGCCCCGCCCCTCAACCTTCGCGAACCTCCTCTATGTTTCTCTCCACACCCTCTCCAAGTCCAACCCCTTGTTCGTGGTTGGTTGAGTGGGGCTGACTCACTCCTCCCCTCTGACGAGGTGGGGACCCGCCTTTCTTCCCCAACCCTGCCTCATGGCCAATGGCGGCAATTGTTGGTTGGCAATGCGAATGGCAATTGACGAAAAGGGGGAATGGAAGTTTTGGGAGTGGGAATGAAGGGAATCTATTTCTTTCACTGGTGCAATGGAGTATTTCAATTAATGGGAGACACAGCCTTACCCTAAAACACATAATAAGATATAAGCTATTGAACAGGGGTATTCTATGATTGACTGTGGTGTGGATGCTTTATGGACTAATTATGGGACGCCCTTTGACCTTTACACAGCTCCGGAGGCAGGAGGCGCAGAATAACAATAATAATAATACACACAATAAAAAAATACAGTCCTCATATCCGCAACACTGCACCCTCCTCCTCTTAGGCACGTCCCGGGCCTACAACTTTTATTTAGTGTGACACGTAGGTGTAGTTCCCTCTACTTTTAACCTGACCCTGAGTGCGACAGTTTTAAAACATAAATAAATGTGTCCCGCTGCTCCATTGCACCCTGCCTAACAGACTTACGCCCACAGTTAACCGAATTGCGGAATGGTCTTCAAACTACACACTGACGGTGGGGAGCATTATTTACAATGACACTACTTTTATTTACAAGACTAACCCAGGACCTGTAATTGTTCTTTCTGGGGGGGGAGACAGTCTGCTCTGCATCAATGCACCATGAAAGCACCCAAAAACGCACCAAAACACCCTCAAGCACCAATCGGTGCAGTCACCACAGTTCATCAGTGTTCATGAATAATCAAAATAAACCAACAACCCCTAACCCTGCAGGTGATCTCTTGCTCTTCGGCTCCCTCTGCTGGCTATTATTATCTCTTCCAGTTGTTGTCTTTCTTTCATTTTCTTACTGGCGGCCTATGTGACTGAAAAATGCACCCAATGTGTCCTTTTTATTTTCTTTATTTATGGCCCACAGGGCCGACTACGTGTGGTTCACCTGTGGGGAATCGGTGCCCTGTGGCCAAGGTCCGCCAGCAAGATTTCGGGCCCTCATGGCCGGTTCCAGCAGAGGGGCCATGCCCCAACCAATGGGGTCGATCAGTGGTGCTCGGCCACAGGCATGTGGTCCATAATGTGGTGCATCGATGCAGACAGCTGGTTCTGGGAATTTCGGGCGCACAATGGAGGACTCACGCACGCTCCCCTCGGTGCCCAATGGCACACAGGTCATGTGGGAGACAAAAGGGGGAAGACAAATGAGCGAGGGGTAAGGTCACAAGGGTACACATCAATAAGGCAATGCAAGGCAAAATGCGTACGGAGAGCGAAGTGAGAAAGCTCGTCCCTACCATACGTCACCCCCCTGTCACCTACACTACCCTTGCCCTTACCCCATATGTACAAAAATCTACACATTTACAAATTCGTCACTACTGTCACGTCTCCCCATATTTCCCTTATACCAAATTCGTCTCCACAATCCCTCTAGCCAAAATTTGCCATCACCAAATTCATCATCAATCCTCATAAGGAGGAAGAGATGGAACATCAAAGCTCAATGTCACACCCACGTCATGATGCGTCTCACAATCCAAACATTTGCATCAAAAATAATTAAACAACCTGGCATGGTGTGGAGGTACGTCATCTCAGGTGAGTGGATGCAGATGGTGCGAGGAGACTTCAATCCTAACTATCCTCTAAATGACTTTAACACACTTTACTCTAGCCGGGGTCTCTCCCTGCCAATCCATTGGCCAACTTACACTATGGGTTCTAAAAACCAATTCCCATTGACCAAACTGTGGTGCTTCTCAATTTGGGGTCTCACTCCCCCGATTCATCTCCCGGTGCCCTTGCACAATTTCTGGGCTGTGACGTGTAGCTCTCCCAGCAGGTCTACCCACCTGCACACCTCCACCACTGCAGTTGCCACCCGAGCTTACCTAGCTCCTCACCCTAACCTATCTAACTGGGGAAGGCCCCTCCTGGCTCTGTCACCCCTTGGTGCCCACTGGCACTGGGCTACCCGGGTCCGTCCTCCGGATCCTCGGGCCCCATCCACAACTACCGGCTCCCAGAGCCCACCTGCGGCCTCACCTGGCCGACATCCTCACAGTGGTGGAGTGCCCAAACCAACTACACACACTAACAGGCTACACGCCCAGCCATTTCCACAACACTAATGCACCCATCCAAACATCATTTTCTCACCCGCACCACAGATGCCAATATCCAACCACAATTTACCTATACCCTCTACCTAACATTTACACTACCCGCCCCGGGTATTCGTGATGGGGGTCCACTCTTCCCCCATTCACACCTTCGCACCATCCACTCCACTCCATAGTTTCCATTCTACTCACTCCACAACCATCCATTCCCTGCTCCATATATTCCACACACCTGTACTTGCACACCTGTGCTCTCATACTTGGTGCCGCCTGCACCCTTCTCTCCCCCAAGCGCATTCACGCTGATCCACAACACTCACTACTCACCATGACACTCATCCGCAATGCTCTCTCATTCATCACTTGTACACTCACACACACCTCGGAGCATTGCCTCACCGATGCCTCATTTGAAGCTGCTCACCAGCACTTCCATTCATACTGCATCATCTGCTCTGTTTACTCCCTTCTAAAACTCGCGCTCCTCCGTCTTCCCTTTAAACTATTGCGCTCCCTCGTCATTATAATCCACACTAATCTACCTGCGTCCCCACTACAGGTATCCTTGTCACTAACTAATCTTAATGTTGCCTAATGTCATCTTCTAGGGCCCTACACACAATATCCTAACCCACCCGGGCTAGTTTTCACTGCCATACACCCCATAATCTAGTGCTCCTTTGCCCCCCCTTGTGAGGGATGGTGGATTGGCCATCCCATCACATGGGGCATTTCCCACTACCATCCCCCCAGTCCTCTGACGCTACGAGCCCCCGTCGCAAGAGGTACTGGGTCCTGCCTCGGCATCTAGAGCCGAGGTGATCCATGAGGGCGCCTGCTCGCCGGCATAAGGTCTTATCCGGTCGGCATGGACGATCCGAGGGGGGGCCCGTGGCCCCATTTTGATTTTAATGACCACGTCACAGATTTGCGACAGGACGACTCCCGGGCCTTGCCAGGGGGAGGTGAGTTTTGGGCACCTGCCCTTCCGCCTCCGGGGATTAAAGAACCAAATCTTCGTCCCCGGAGCGTATTGACTCCCCTGGCTCCGGTCGTCGTACCTGCACTTCATCTTGGCCCCCGCCAGATGGAGCTGGCGGCGGGCGAAGGCATGGACCCGCTCCATGTCTTCCTCCAAGTGACATGCGTAACCCTCCCTCGGCGGTGTATCCGTGGTGTCTGGCACGGGACCGCATAGCAACTCGGCGGGAGCCCGTAACTCCCGCCCATACATAAGCAACGCTGGACTGCATGCGGTGGCCCCGTGCTGGCTAGTTCAGGTAGGCCATCAACAGGTACGGGAGATGTTCGTCCCAGTCATCCTGACGGGTGGTGGAGAACAATGCCAGTTGTTGGATCAATGTTCGATTGAACCTTTCCACCATCCCGTCAGATTGTGGCCGCAAGGGCGTGGTTCTGGTTTTCCGAATTGACAGGAGTCTGCACACATCTTTTAATAATTGACTCTCAAAATTTCGTCCCTGATCGGTGTGCAGCTCCTGTGGAATCCTGTGCCGACATACAAATCCTTCTACGAAGGCCTGCGCCACAACCCCGGCTTCCTGATTGGGGAGGGCGTAGGCCTCCGGCCACTTGGTGAAATAGTCCATTACAACGAGGATATACTTATTACCTTGGCGGGTGCGGGGCAGCGGTCCTAGAATATCCATAGCCACCCGCTCAAGGGGGGCCCCCACCTGATGTAATTGAAGGGGGGCCCTCATCCTCCGTGCTGGTCCCTTTTTGGCAGAACAGGCGTCGCATCTCCGACACCAGTCCTGTATGTCGCGCCCCATATTCACCCAATAGAACCTCCGGCGGACCCGAGATATTGTCTTTGTCCTGCCCAAATGGCCGCCGGAGCGGGTACCATGCACCTGTTGTAATATGACGTTCTTGAATTTGTCAGGGACTATCACCAGCCAGGAAGTTCTATCAGAGGGAACCTCCACCCACTTGCGATATAAGATGTTGCCTTTCAACTCCAGGGTCTGCCACTGAGCCCAATACGCCTTTGTTTGCGCCCTGAGGGGGGTGACCTCTTCCCCCTTTGGTCTTTGCCCCAATTTGACCCAATTGAACACCGGCCCCAGGACAGGATCCTCCTGCTGGGCCGTGCTCCAAGCCAATTCTCCAAATTCCTCGTCCGCGGTTAGTGGCAAAATTGGCCCTCTCACCCGGGTTGCCCGGACGACGAGAATCGGGGCAGAATCGCCCAATTGCTCCCTTTCCTCGTGTCTCGCACAAAATTTGCAGTTTTCTCCCAGACAAGGACGCCGAGAGAGTGCGTCCGCATTACCATGGGCCTTCCCGGCCCTATGGGTCACATTGAAATCGTACTGCTGCAACTTTTCCAACCACCTTGCAATTTGGCCCTCCGGTTCCTTGAACCGAAGGAGCCATTGCAGGGAGGAATGGTCAGTTCGAACCGAAAATTTCCGCCCGTACAGGAAATGGTTCATGGCAGCCAGCATAGCCAATAACTCTTTGCGAGTGACACAATAATTTCGCTCGGGCCTACTTAAGGCCCGACTATAGTAACCAATCACTCTCTCCACGCCCTCCTGTGTCTGAGACAAAACTGCGCCCAATCCTTCCTGGCTCGCATCCGTGTCCAGGGTAAATGCCCCGTTGCTAGTGGGGTAAGCTAGAAGGGGTGCGGATGTTAAACACCCCTTCAATTTTTGGAAGGCCTCGTGGCACTCCCGCGTCCAATTAAATCGCGTCCCCTTCTCCGTAAGCCGGTGGAGGGGACGGGCCAACTCCGCAAATTTCGCCACAAAGCGCCGGTAGTAGGAGCAGAGTCCTAAGAATCCCCGCACCTCTTTGATGGTACGTGGGGCGGGCCACTCCTCTACCGCTTTAATTTTGTCTGGGTCCGTTTTTACCCCCTCGCAGCCAATCACCTGACCTACATAGGCCACCTCTCTTGCAAACAAAGTGCACTTACTCGGGTTCAGCTTTAACCCTGCCTGTCTGAGGCACCCGAACACCTGTGGTCCAAATTAGCTAACGCCTGGGGGAAGGTCTTGGCATGTACCAGGACGTCATCCAGGTATACCAGGCATGATTGCCATGGCATGCCGCCTAGTACATGTTCCATCAATCTCTCAAAGGTGGCGGGGGCGTTACACAAACCAAACGGCATCACAGTGAACTGATACAGCCCCTTACCTGTGGAAAATGCCGTTTTCTCCTTCCCTGTCCGATCCATCTCCACCTGCCAATACCCACTCTTGAGGTCCAAAGTTGTGAACCAATTTGAGCCCGCAACGGCATCGAGGGTGTCATCAATCCTTGGCAGGGGATATGAGTCCTTGAGTGTCACGTTGTTTAGCTGGCGATAGTCCACGCAGAACCGCGTGGTCCCATCCTTCTTTTTGACCAGCACAACAGGTGACATCCAAGGACTTCCCGAGGGCTCGATCACACCTGCGTCGAGCATTTTTCCAACCTGCTCGTCAGCTTCCGCCCTCTTGCTCCAAGGGAGCCGTCGGGCGGCCTGACGAATAGGCCGGGCCTCACCGGTGTGGATCTGATGTTTCACCAGGCCCGTACGTCCAATATCCTCGGTGGACAAGGAGAAGAGGTCCAAGTGGGACCCAACCAGTTTGTGTAAGGCCTCCCTCTGGGTACCTCCCAACTCTACGCTACTACGATTTACCATCTCGCAAATGGGATCGGGCCAATTCCTAGTATTTATTGAAGGCTCCCCCTGGGGCCGGCTCGGCTGGACGTTCTCGCCCCTCACTGACGCGACTTCTCTAACTGGGGTGCAGCCAGCTATCTTCGTGCCCCTTACTATAGTGCGTGGTTCTGTGCTAATATTAATTACTCGGACGGCCACTACCGGCCCGTCCGTTTTTACAAGGGTGCGGCCCACGATTAAACCAGGTATGGATCGCGCTGCCACCGGTTCGACCAGGCCGCAGGATTCCTGCCATGTCGGGCGGGCTGACCATCGGGCCGGCACTATGGCCTCGGCCCCCGGAGGGATGGTCACGGCCTCAGGAGCCTCCAGCTCCACCCTCTCGGCCGTGCTCACCCCCTCCAATGGTAGCTCTTCCACCCCCCATTGCAGGATCCCCCGGCCCAAGTCGATTTTACAACCGCCGGCAGTCAACAAATCCAACCCTATTAAGCACGGGTCGCACACCTCCGCCACCCAAACCTCTATCTCTTGCTTTACCGATCCCAACTTGAGGGTCACAAAACCACGCCCTATGATCGGAGCCGTTGCCCCGGTAGCCAGCTGCAAGCTATGATTTTCCAGACGCTGGATTTTACCCCAGCCGTCTGCACTCGAATTAAGGACCACGGGGCTGATGATCGTGGCGCTGGCTCCCGTGTCCACCATGGCGTCTACCCCCACGCCGGCAATTTTGCACCGAATTGTCAAACTACCCGTTCCAATTTGGCCACAATGAATGACCTGTCGCGTCAACGAGGGCTTCTCCCCATCCCCTACTGCCGAACACCGCCCTGCATGCCCGGCACGTTCTAGTTTCCCGGGCCCTGGCGGGGGGGTGTCTGAGGTCGGCTAGGCCGATCGATACGGGGCGGAGTTGAGGGCATCGGTTGGCGGGGAACGTCCGGCACGGAGCTCAACACTCCCACGCACGGTGACCCATCCGAGCACAATTATAGCACCTCACCTGTTAAGGTGCTTGCCTCCGATATTCCAAATTCCCCCCCCCCTGTAGGTCCGAATTGGGGTACTCTGTCGGGGATTACCGGGGGCCACCACTGGAGCCGCCTGCCATGGTCCAGGTCCCGCTAGACGCCGATCCACCAGCCTCCGAACCATGCTCTCCAGGTCAGGGCCCCCGTCGGGGGCGGGCCCCCTTGGGGGGCCGCCCCCCATCACGGGCCCCATCTGACGCACCGCCACTTCGTGGCGCTCGCCTCCCCGGGCCAGGGGCCTCGCTGCTTCCCAACGGGCTGCAGCGTCGGCCGCCTGACTCATGGTCTGCGGGCGCCACATGGCGAGCTGTTGTCGGAGCTCCAGATCCGGAAGGGCCTGAATAAAGTGATCCAGCGCCAGGCTTTCCTGGGAACTCGCTGCCATGTCCGCGTGTGCGATCCCTACTGCGCTGTGAATATCGTGAGCAAGTTCCCCGATGGTCTCCTGGGGCTTGCGTTTACGCTGCGCAAGTTGAGCTTTAACAAGCTCACTTTGCTGCTCAATACCGAAACGGTTAATTAAAGCCGCACGGAGAGCTGACAGGGTGAGAGCACCCGGTGGTAAAGCTGTCAGCACCTCCGCCGCCGCACCGCGCAATGCGGCCACCAGGTGTACTCCACCTTCGTCCTCACCCCAACCGTTACCCTTAGACACACAGTCGAACTGCGCCAGGTACGCGCGTAGATCACTCTTGCCGTCATACGGCGCGAGTGGGACCTTATGGGACCACCTCGTATGCGAGTCGTTGCCCGCCGGCCGGACCCCGTGCGTCGCCCCTTGCGGGGTCAGCGCGGGGCCGAACCGGCCGGGCCCCCACAGTACATTACCCCCAAGGGGCTCTCGTGCCTCCCCGGTCCCTCCAACAACTACCCCTGTTGGTGTCGATGCATGGGTCACACCCCCGCAACCCGCTACCCATTCCATACCACCACAACCTTGCTCACCCACACCTCGCACCTCTCGTTCCATACCCTCCGGACCAGCCATACACCTCACTCGTGGCCTCTCACGAACATCCGGGTCTATCTCGACCCCCAAGCTTATTAAATCACCTGGCGCATCATACGCACGACCATATTGGTCACCACTTACACCGGGTTCTCTTTCTCTTCGCTTCTCCTCCATCACCTGCGAATCCCTCATCCGGTTAATGAGCACATCATCACGATCCGAACACAGACTTTGGACCAATTCTTTTACTTCCTCCTTTATCTCTTTCTTATCCTCTCTCCGTCGCTTCTTAATTTCGCTCACCCCTTCTTCCACTTCTTCTAATTTTTGCTTCATTTCCTTCATCTCTTCGTGCGCCCCTTTAAGTTCTTCCTCTAACTCCACTTCTCGCGCATCCTCTTGCGCACACTCTCCCGTTACACCCTCCGTAACACTCACCACAGGCATGCATGCTTCCGTTACATCCCTTGTAACACTCCCCATCCCGCGCTTCCATGTGCCCCCTCGCACACGCGCTACGACCAACTCACTCTCGACAGCACACTCACTCCTCGGCGCGCACTTTTTCCTCACACATCCCAGAGTCGGACATTCTCGCACACCTCCTCTGTCCATACACTCCGTACCTGTCGCACACTTCACCAGCGGCCTCTCACGAGCACCCGGATCCAAATCAACCCCCAAGCCGACTGAAGCTCCCCTCACATCATATACATTTCCGCGTATATCGCCACTCACCTTGGCACCTCATCTCCGTTCCTCCTCTGCCACCTGCAAACTCTTTATTTGGTTAGCAAGCACACCATCATGATTTGAGCACAGACCTTGCACATACTCCATCACTTCCTCCCTCATCTCCTTTTTAGTTTCCCTCCGTCTCTTCTTAATTTCACTCACCCCCTCTTCCACCTCCTCGAATTTTTCCTTTACCTCCTTCATTTCCCGGTGCGCCCCCTCTATTTCTTCCTCTAACGCCACCTTAACCGTTTCTATGTGCGTCCTCACCTCTCGGTCCTTCGTCTCCATTACTTCTGTCACCTCTTCCAACCTCTTTGTCAACCCCTCATGTACCATCTGACATTCCTTCTGTGTCGCTATTAATTCGTTCTTGATGTCTTTTTGTGTCGCTTTTAACCCCCCGATTATTGCCGTGTTCTTTTCCACTTGGTCCACTAGTTCCTTTTGTCCCACTGTCAGCTGTTCTACTCCCTTCGTCAGACCCTCTATTCCCCCTTGTAACCTCGCCGTATTATTCCTCACCTCTTTCTCTATACGCTTTTCACCTCGCTTTACCTCCTCGCGTACCCCCGAGACCTCCTCACTTACACCTCGTCGTATCTCCTCTTTCATCTCCTCCATCTGGTTCCCCATCTGTTCGATTTCCCGGGCGGATTGCTCCCCTATTTCCCGCAATTTGTCTTCCATCCTATTTTCTAACCCCATTAACCCATTTTTCACCCCTTCTAACTGATTCTCTTGGGCAGCCATTCTATTTTCCACCCCCGTTAACCCATTCTTTACCTCTTTTATCCCGTTGTCTAACCCCTCAAATTTAGCTTCTAGCCGTTCCCCCATTTCTCCCATTTTGCCCCCCATTTCTCCCATTTTGCTCCCCATTGCCCCCATTTGCTCACTCTGAGCCTCCATCCGGTTCCCCATTTCGCTCCCCAATCGCTCACTATCAGCCCTTGCTTCGTCCCTCATTGCCCCCATTTGCTCACCCTGCAGTTTGAGGGACGCCTGCATTTGCGCCATAAATTGCTCCATGAGGGCCTGCATTTGGGCCATCCCTCCCACTTGTGCAGCGGGTGCGGCCGCCGTAGCCATGTGCGAGGTGCCATTTTGCGCGCCTGAAGCCTCGTGCGCGAGAGCGCCATTTTGTGCATCTGATACCCCCTCAACCACATTGCCAATGTTCTCCTCCATATACATTTCCCCGAGGTCCTGGGTCACTCCTAACCCCTCCTCTAGCTCACCCACCGGCATCCAATCGCCTTGACCAGCCATGGCGCGATTTCAAAATTCGGGTTTTCCTTTAAAAACAAAACAAATTTCCAGCAGCTTGTAATTTTGAGCGCGTTAAGCGCGCTTCGGGCCTCGTATCTCACTCCCCGACACCAATTGTTACGGACGCGGTTAAGATGTTATTTTGACCGAGCGGTGGTATTACCGCGACCGAACAGTTATTCCCCGACTAGAACCCGATTCAACCCAAACGTTGGCCGTATCGCACCGCGGCTGCCCAATATGGAAAACTCTAAAGCGACCGAATACAAAGAGGAAGAAGACGTACAGAAGAGTAATTGGATTTATTATTTACACATATAAGCAGGAAGAAAGCAGTCACGTTTGTTTACAGAAGATATTAGATACACAGTGCAACGCTAGCTTACCTACAGTCTTAATTAACCCAGGGACAGAACAAACAAGGACAGACTCACGCGGGGAATGATGATAGGACTGGCGGGAGATGGATGGCTGGCGGGATAGGGAGGTCCAACTGGTCCTGCAATCGATCGACTCGTTGGGCAGCCGCCGCTCCTTCGCGGCCCTGCTCCAAACTGCCGTCCAGGCCTCACGCTGCTGTGGCTGCAGTTTCGGTGGCTCCAGCTGCAGTAAGTGCAGTTTCGGTGGCTCGAGCTGCAGTAAATGCAGTTTCGGTGGCTCGAGCTGCAGTAAATGCAGTTTCGGTGGCTCGAGCTGCAGCTCAACTCTGGACTTCTCTCGGACTCAACTCAAAGCGCCTCTCTTGGACTCAACCCAAAGCACCTCTCTTGGACTCAACCGCTTGGACTTCCTCTCGTCTCTCTGTAAAAGCTCATCTCTTTGGGAAACGCCCTAGCTGCGGGTTATATAGGCCCCGCCCCTCAACCTTCGCGAACCTCCTCGATGTTTCTCTCCACACTCTCTCCAAGTCCAACCCCTTGTTCGTGGTTGGTTAAGTGGGGCTGACTCACTCCTCCCCTCTATGACGAGGTGGGGACCCGCCTTTCTTCCCCAACCCTGCCTCGTGGCCAATGGCGGCAATTGTTGGTTGGCAATGCGAATGGCATTTGACGAAAAGAGGGAATGGAAGTTTTGGGAGTGGGAATGAAGGGAATCTATTTCTTTCACTGGTGCAATGGAGTATTTCAATTAATGGGAGACACAGCCTTACCCTAAAACACATAATAAGATATAAGCTATTGAACAGGGGTATTCTATGATTGGCTGTGGTGTGGATGCTTTATGGACTAATTATGGGACGCCCTTTGACCTTTACACAGCTCCGGAGGCAGGAGGCGCAGAATAACAATAATAATAATACACACAATAAAAAAATACAGTCCTCATATCCGCAACAGTATCAAAGTTGAACCCAGGTGTGATGCTCGCTTAAACCACTGAGAGGCGTCTCTAAGACCTCGGACGTCCGCGACCTCGGGCCACTCCTGCGACATTATTCTATGACATGTAGACTCGGATGGTATGTACCCACTCATATTCTAGGCTTGCTTGCATTGACTACTATTATCGATCCTTCCTATATGATGCCAAGATCCTGATATATATTGCATGATTTTATTTTACAGGATGATGCCAGAGATCTGATTGTTATTAAACCTACCTATGGGACAAAGTTGTGGACTTGATTGATTTCACAACACTCACATTCAAAACATCACTCAAGACCCACCTGTTCAACACTGCATTCAACATTTAACCCACAGCATTTAACCCCTGACTATCTCTTCTCCTTCTCCTTCCTTTTGTTTTGATTATTTACCTATTGATTTTTGTCTTTTTGCACTTGTTTTTTGTACTCTGTCAAAGCGTCTTTGGGCTTCTTGAAAAGCGCTATATAAAATAAATGTATTATTATTATTATTATTATTATTATATATATTTTAAAAAACTTGTGGACCAATTATGACAAAACTTGGTGGATGGGTTGGTCAGGTGACCAGAACAAGCCAATTGGATTTGGATTCACGTCTTGATGCAGTTACACCTGTTGGTGAGATACAAAACGTAAACTGTTCAGCCTGGCAGAGGTTTGCGCTCTTCCGAGTGCTGTTCAAGTTTATTATTATTATTATTATTGTTATTATTATTATTATTATTATTCATAGTGCTCTTCTGCACATACTCAATTACTCCATTGAATAATCTTTAGTTTCATGTTCACTTAAACATGCCATAGCAATTTCATCTTGAAAATAAATAACATTGACTCGATATAAAGTAAAAATTTGGACCGGTTTCTCTTTTACCTTTTCTTTCAATGATCCCAGAATGTGCAATTGCCGTTGCACTCTGCTAGCCTGGTTTTAAAGCTCGGCCCAACTATAAAACTGCCACCCTGGTGTTTCTCACGCAGGGCGATGCATCGCCGTCCATCTAACGGATGTTATTCCGGAGGACCTGTCTGTCAGCACTGGTCGTTAGTGGAGTTGGAGTTTGGTAGATTTTGATGAACCAAATGTGGCATTCATGGTGTGGCGTCACAAAGGTATCCATCCCTTGGATGGATGATATGCTGGGTACTTGTCTCCTCGCATTAGTGGGTGGATGTTAAATATCCCACAGTGTTTTTCAATCATATAAGTAGATAAGTTATTGCCGCACCATAGCCAAATTCATAATATTTGTCTTAAGCTATTTGGGGCGATGATTGGTGGATTTGCCACACTTGTGACCACCACGTGAACCCTTCCTACCCAACCAAAATTAAGTCGATAACAACCCGCTAAGAAGAACAGCTTTTGGTATTGGTTTGTCATTTTGCTGGTTTCAAAATTACTAACCTTGAATGTGTGTGCATCGTTCCTTCTTTCAATTCTATGTTACTGCTTTGAAGCCTTGATAATTGAAAGCAACTCCAGTATATCCTTGTATCTTTCTTTACTATTCAATTCCCTCTTGCACATTGGTGTAAAATATTGCCTTCTTCCTTTCTTTGATAGGCAAAAGAGTGCACGAGTGATCTCTTTTGAGGAGTTCCTTGAAGCCCTGCGCCAACTCTCTTGGAAGCGATTCAAAGAGCAGAAAAAGGATGACGCTTTCCAGGAGTTGCTGCGTCTTGTTGCGGGAAAGGCTCCTATTGTGCATGGAATTACGGTACATGAACGGAGCCTCTCCTAGGTCTTGCATACATTCCAATTGCTACAGATTTTCTCACCAGTTCGGGAAAAAAATCGTAGCCATTGAAAATCCCTGCAATTTCCTTGGTTTTGTTGTTTTTGACAATTGCAAGTTTAATTCAAGTGAGGACATTTAATCCACTGTTTGACCTTATGTTTCAAACAAGTACACCATCACCCCCACCACCAAAGGTGGACGGAGGTTATCTTTTCACCCCTGTTCGCGTTTGCCTGTGAGACGGATATCTCAGATAGTTGTAGACGGATTAGGACAAAATTTAGTGGACAGGTTGGGTGTGTGACACGGACAAATTGATTAGATTTTGGTGAAGATTGGGATCCGGATACTGGAATACTTCAAGTTATTTTTAACTGTTGAGAGATATGGCCAAAAATGACATACAGTCGGATCCCGACATTTGCGGGTCCCACGTATTCGCTGTTGATAAAATGTGACCTGCTTCTACATTCGCGGCCCTGTGTCCCACGTATTCGTGGTTTTTCGTGGGTACAAAAGAATTTTTCCGCCCACCCACGGACATTTCTTGATACTTAGTTGATTATCCAATTTTCACCTATTGGTATGGATCTCAGGTTAATATTCCAGATCCCAGTCTCAGGATCTCAGATCCAGATCCGGATCTTCACCAAAATCTAATCAATTAGTCCGTGTCATATACCCAATCTCTCCACCAAATTTCGTCCGAATCCGTCCACAACTTTTCGAGATATTTTGTTCACAGACAAACAAACAGACAGACAGATAAAAACATAACCTCCATCCACCTTTGGTAGCGGAGGTAATGAAACTTTGCATATGCAATCAACATTGGGAGGGGGGGGGAAGAGGGACGCATGAAATTAATATGTAACGATTTTTTTGATTTGACTCTGGGTTCATGCCCCAAGGATGGAGACTTAGGGTCACAGGAGTTAAAACCAGAAAAATTTTACTCTATATTTGATATTGAGTCATTCCTGCTGGAACTTTTTGCCATCTTTCAACTTTGCTTTAGGTGGGAAGCGTGGCACGCAATCAACTTCGCTCTAGTTATTTGATATGCAAAACACAAGGCAATATGCACTTTTTTTTTTCTTTTTTTTTTTGGTATACAGAATCGAGGCTCGTGAAAGAGCTAACATTTATCACACAAACAAATCAAACAGACAAACAAACATAGTATATAAAAAGGGGAGTGGTAGACGATGGGGAGAGAAGGGGAAGCACATAAACACAACATTTGAGAGCAGGGACATCAGGAATGTGTGGGAGGGAGAGGGCTTGGGCGGAGGCGGCGTGGGAAGGGGGAGGGGGTGGGAGAAGTATAAACACAAGGACACCAAGGACTTCCAGGAAAGAAGTTGGTATTTCAAAAAAGTGGATTTGGGGTGAAATTAGCGGGGGTAGAAAAGATCAAGGTTTTGGATGGGGGAAGATGAGAGATGGTGGTGAACAGCTGTTTTGAAGACCTGGAGGGTGGAGTGGGATTGAAGAGAGTGAGGGAGTTTGTTCCAGAGGTGGGAGAAAAGAGGAATGAAGGAGTGAAGGTGAGCAGAGAGTCTTGATTTTGGCAGTTTAACCATAAGTTTAAATAAGTTGTTGGTTAATTTGGCCCATATTACATTTCGTACATTGCTTTTTAGCCGCGTCGCAGACGCTGCTCATAGAGTGCCCTCTGCTGTTGTTCTTCTTCTTCTTCTTCTTGTTCTTCTTCTTCTTCTTCTTCTTGCAGAGAAGACAAAACCTCAAAGCTCCACCCATTCTGGGAACCATAGCTCCACCCATTTTGGGAGAGGCTTCATATAAACAAATATCCACCATTTTATTAACTCGCATAGCTTTGAGGCCAGTTGTGTAGGCCCGTGGTGTCTTCCTCTCTCACACAGTTTTATTTCAAATCAAATTCGATATATCATTTCATTTTTCACAGTCGCTAACATAGTTTTAGACTCGGTTGAAAAAAAACGGGAAGAAAATCCGATGAAAGTTGCCCTTTATAGAACGAAATGAATTCTCAAAGGCCTGTAACTTCAAGTCCATTGAGATATATTTTTTTTAGATCGCGGCATGGTCAGGCATACACCGCCCGAAATAACAGACGGGAAAATGCCGAGATATATATATTTTGTTTAAATCGCTGCATGCTCAGTCATACACCGCCTGAAATAACAGACGGGAAAATGCCGAGATATATATATTTGTTTAAATCGCGGCATGGTCAGTCATACACCGCCTGAAATAACAAACGGGAAAATGCCGAGATATATTAAAAATTCGTCCATTTGATGACAATCGTCACGATGAAATATTTAATTTATACATCGTCACAATAATGTGGAGAGAGGAGCATAGCTTCGTTCACGTGTCGCCACATACGGGAAATTGCCGAGATATATTTTTTTTAAATCGCGGCATGGTCAGTCATACACCGCCTGAAATAACAGACGGGAAAATGCCGAGATATATAAAAAATTCGTCGCCACACACGGGAAATTGCCGAGATATATTTTCACTTTGCACAAAAATAACATCAAGTAATCGAATCAATAGGAATGTCCTGTGCCTATAACATCGACGTTATAAGCACAGCTGCATCTAGGCATTGTGTAACATCGACGCGGCTTTTGTTTTAATTAAAACTTTTTGTACTTGTTGATGTTAGAAGGTGATTGTGATTCAAAAATATCAATGCTCCAAGTGTGAAATTAGGTTGTTTTTTTTGTTTGTTTTATGTAATGTTTCAAATTGTCATTGAATGAATTGTGTTAGCAGTGGTGTTTTCTCTTTCTTTGTAGATGACATGGTATCTATGTATATAGAATGGGATAATTCTATCTGTCCCTCCTAGAAACACTCCTTGGAGAGAAAAAAAAATAAAGTAAATGTTAATTAATCCAAACCCAAACCTGCGGGAAAAAAATTTTCAAATTCAAAGGGACAGAAAATGGACTGGGCAGTGTATAGGCAATCGAGTGCTGCCTCAATTGCTTCTGAAAAAAATTATATTTGCTGTTATGAAATGTATAACCTGCCATTTTTGAGATCTTTCAACCAGCACAAGAATAGAAGGCTTTTTTATATAGTGGTATCTTTACTAGTTATTTATGATTGTGTAAATTGTTGTCTTGTAAACAACATGCAATTGTTTTCCTGGCAGAAAGTGAAGAATGTTGGTGCCGTGAGTCGTCTTACCGACACCAGCAAGTACACCGGCATGCATCGGCTGCGCTTCGACGAGGCTGGTCACGGTCGTGGCAAAGCAGGACGGGAGGACATCCCAGACCAGAGGGGCTATGTGGAAGGGTATAGGGATGCTGGGACTTATGACCAGAAGGTAAAGGGAATTGATTCCCCAACCTGCAGCAAGAATTAGTCCATGGAAGCGTAATCTTTTTTTATTGGCCAATATGGACTCCGAATCCTAATGTTGTGCTGTGAACAGACACCTGCCAGCCACTGCTGCTTGTATATACGGCCATATCGAGCCTGAATGTATTGTATCGTTCCTTTTTGCCATTTTATTATTCGTATCATTCACATGCACTTGCAGGCATCTCGAGCAGAGACGCGTTACAATTTGGCCATAGAAAGAGAATGATTTTCTCAGGTTATTGGTACAGTTGGAGTTGCGGACATTGACTTAAGAAATGCAAACTTTGCTTTGGTTCAATGCCTGCTTTCTCTGTCCATTACAGTTAAAAGGGAAATTCCTTTTGATCATACAACTGCCAAATCCTATAAATACTGCAGCATCTACAAATTATCGTTGACATCATGGCGTAATAACACATGGGGCTTAAATGCTTAGCTTGTTCATTTTCCTCAACGTACCGGCTTTGTGAGCAAATGCTTCTCTATAATCAAGTACACTTTGTCTGCTTCAACATTCTCTCCGCAACTTATCAAGTTGTTTTGCCTCTAACGCTTCTTGTTCATTCCTATATCGAACGCTTCAATTTCCAATCTTCTTCGAGTAATTTTTTTTTCTTTAATCAAAAGCATATTGGATTGGGATTTGATTATGGATTTGTCCCGATAATTGTATCCTGACGAAGGTGCACATGTACTACCGATTTGATTACCCTGCGCATCGGGGCAGTAATTTGGAATTTGGCAAGGGTCTGGCACACAATGACCTACCCTTTTCAAAAACACCATGGAATCTCAACCTCTGCCAGCGGGATACTCCACTTAACGTCCCCCATGAAGGACTGTTTACTCGGTGATGCAACTCTGTGCCCATGAAGCACTAGGATGATTGTACGTGTCGCATCTCGTTGGGAATCAAAGCTGTGCTAGAAAGGTTGAAAACGTGGCCTCCAGTCTACACTGTCAGCCTAATTCCATTGGACAGGGGAATACTGAAAATATTTTGTTGGCGTTTTATTTGATTATTATTTTTGACGCTTTTACCGTTTTACGTGCTTTATTTGTTTTCAGAGACTTCCTGTTTGACAGCTTCGGTGGATGTAAGCACAATTTCGCATTCAAAGCTTTTGCTCATTTGTACAGATTGTTTCTTTTCTTTTTTCATCTCTTTTTTTTATGGTAAGGAGCTGCCACCTCATTGTAGTTTTTTTTTGAAGTGCAGGTATCATGTTCCTTTGAAAGAATTGGTGCTGAGTGCAAGTTGTACTGCAAATGTAGTCTGGTCTATGATGTGATGTAGCATCAACGTTTTCTAGGATCTTATTCAAATTACGTTCGGCTAAATTAGGTGAGTTAGGTCATCTGCAGCTTTCACCACATACTCACAATATGCTTTGGATTTTTTATGGTATACCTAAGATAACGCGTCATTGGTGGTGGTATAAATGCAAATTACTTGTCTGCACAGTATTTGTATGTTTTTGGGTTTTTTTTGGATGAGATTCAGCTTTCGGTAAAGCTTTATCAACACGATGAATTTGTGAAGCAGTTTAGCATCCTTCATCTCCAACCTTCGGGGAATTTGTAGTTTCATTTTTCCGATCTCGTAAATCTTTCGCCCTCCCCCACAACACCTGCTTCCACCATTTGTCTTCACTTCCAGACAACAGTTGATATGTGGTTTAAAGGCTAATGACTACGTTTTTTATTTTAATATACCCACTCTTTCTTGCCACCATTTCAACAAAAGGAGTTGTTTTTAATATACGTGCCATTTCTACAAATGATTGGGGAAGTTTGAACCAAATGAAATTGTACCAGCTATTTTTGTATCGATGTATCACCAGCATGCTGTTTAAGGCAATTGCAAGAAGTTTGCTGGTATCTGTGCCTTGGCCTGGCTTTAACTTTAAAAATGCAGTAATCCTGAAGCAGTGCAAGGCACGCATTTCCCGACACTGGAAGGGTGCACACAGGAGCAGAGCAGCTCCAAGAGAAAATGCTTTTCGCAGACTGGAATATATAGTGAGGTGTCTAATGAAAAGGAATGACTGTAGTTAGATTATAGTGCAGCACGTGATTATGGCTTCTTGTCTACAACAACCTTTTGCGAAATGCACAGTTGTGGCTTTCGTACGGAATGGCAGACTGAAGGTCAACAGCAACTAAAAGTACAATATTTGCATGATATAGGTGAAGGGAATGATGTCCGTGAAGCTTTGCTTCGGTGCTTTTCAACATTTTGACGCAATATTGCTTGAACTGCTTCCCACTGTAAGTGGTCAAACTTTTGCAACTATATGATTTAGTTTTTCTTCAAGTGAAATAAAACCATTAATTTATTGCAATTCAAACTTGACTACGATGCGTGATGCAAAACATAATGTTGGCTACCGGGATAGCGTCGAAGTATCTGCGCCCGACTCCGAGCCGGCTAACCTGGCGTTGAATCCCGAGCCGGCTGTAAAACGGCACCCCGATTCATCATTTTGTGTACCTTCTCTCACATAGACATTAAACTAGGTGGCCCATCTGCTATCATTCGTCGGTGAACGTTGAAGATCTCACGGTGTCGTTAAAGATGTTATGGTGCTGGCACTCTGGACGAAGCACAAATTTCTTCCTTGATCTGTGGGCAGTAAGTGGTCTGCTCTTCTCGGTGTTTTCACAACAGCCGTTTACACTGCTTGCTATCTTAGGCTGCGGTTGTTGGCGGGGCAGCAGCTTCTGCACTATATAATTGACCAGGTGGCTCGTACGTTTCCCGAGAATGACCTTCGGCTATGAAGGGCAACCAATTCCATTCTGACAACATCTGTTGTAATAAAGGATTTCCCTCCCTCTCCCCATGTTCCTTACTATCAATCATACATGCTAGCACCCTGGGCAAATTCTCTTTATGGGTCAACTGTAAGATTGACCATTCTACTGCAGGTATTCTGATATTTTAAAGCCATGTCACTGTTGTAATCCACTAACCGGTGCCTTATCGGTTGATTTGTAAAACATCCATAATGGGTTGCAAATTTTAAAATCTTGCTTAGTATATGGGAAGTTGAAAAGTAAGCATGTTTATTTACAGATTGCAGACAAAACAAAGTATTTTCCCTCGAGCTTTGTTTTTCCAACTTGGATCAATGCTTCACTCCATAAACAGCATTTAATTTATTTAGCCAGAAGCGTAACCATGGAGATCGGTTCTTTGTTTCACCTGGAGTTCACCCTTTCTTCTCTGTTCCTTATATTTCTCCCGTTATATTTATCTGTTTGAAAGTCTTTTACCCGACTTGTTCATATTTATCCCCAGACTTTTTGGAGAAAAAAAAAACGGTGGGAGGAGGAGTATTGTAATCGGCTTTGTCCGTCTGTCTGTCCATCATGCTATGTCCTTCTAAAGGATTGGGCAGAAATTCACCAATCTTGGTAATGATGATCACCACATAGCGAGCTGGTGCAAGAGCAGTGCCATTTTGGCCCACCTCTGGGCGAGGCCCACAATCAGAAGGGGCCCATAATGACCCAAGATATTCTGAAGTGGACACATTGCGATACATTTCAATAAAGAATATTGTCAGGTCCGTGGCCGATGAAGACCAGCCTTGGACGGATAGCCGGTAGGTCTTTATTCTTTATTGGCGGCAATTTTCGGCATGCGCAGGACAAAAGGCAATGGGGATGCTTACCTGCAAGGAGCTCACGTGGTTAGATCTGAAACCCACGAACACAGAAACACAACACAACCAATTATATGCACAATAATGGTTTCGGTGAAATTAAATCACGGAAATAAAATGAATGGTGAGGTAAATCGAAAATCCTAATTGAGGTACCTCCACACGCAGACTCAAAAACAGACAGGGGAATGACAAAAAAAAACAATGTTCTTGTTATATCGGCCGGCACTCTGCTTGCTCAACAAGACTTTTAGGAGCTTGCTGGTCGTCGAAGCTCGAAGCCCCACAGGCGGGAAGCACACAAGATGGCCGCTCCTCGGCACCACAAATGTGAGGTCTTTTTTTGAGGCCAGTCCTCCCTCGGGTCCCTCAGCCATCCGGGGAAGCACAAGGCAAACCCACAAACCGCCACGAACACCTCCTCATGATCGCAAAAGTCCACCCGAGCTCCGAAAGTTCTCCCCACAATCGCACATGAGAAAATGTGACTGTCCGCCACAAAGCCAGCACCAGAGAGAGAGCCACTGCAATCGTATTTCTATCGGCCACCAGGGGGTGTTTCAGAGTTGGGTCCTAATCAAAAAATGTTCCTACTGGGGTCCTCCACCTGTCTGCAAAGTTTCATAATTTCTCCACAAAGTGAAATATTTTTCGACTTAGCCGCTGGGCTATAGACCCTACCTAATAAGCATGTATTTGCCTATTAACACCCCTCCCTCCCCCCCAATGTGAAAAACACATTAAAAAAACCTTAGGCTCACAGTTTTTCTACTTACATACATCAAGATGAGATGGGCGTCCTACTTGCATGCGATCCATGCTAATACCACACAATACTATCTGTATTGGGGTATTTCATCTTCTACCCCCCACAAATGTAACAATCTATCTATAATTCCAGTAATCTCTGTGTGTGTGTCTGTCTGTATGCGACCGCTGTTTCTCGACAACTACCGGTCCGATATACTTGAAACTTGCCAGGTATATTGCTGGGGACCCGAGGATGTGCCTTTTCAAGGTTTGAAATTAATCGGACAAGTGGTTCCCAAGGTATGGTCACCATACTCGCAAGCCGTTCGCTTTGGCTTTGCGAATGGACCAAACCATTTCATGTAAATAGAGGGGGGGGTTCTGTGGTTTTGCGAATGGACCAAACCATTTCATGTAAATAGAGGGGGGGGGGGTTCTGTGGTCGTTACTGCCACGTGGTTTCAAAGTTTTTTTTTGTTGTTGTTTGCACGCATGTTTTTGGGCAAGCACGTACGGGCAAGCACGTACGTGCGGGCACGCCCTAGTATGTATAGATTTTAATGCTAGTAAAAAAAAAAAAACGATTTCAATTTAAAAAAACACAACCATTTCCTGGCGTGTGAAACCACCACATTATTAGTGGCATACAATCCAGTTCCAGTACGATAAGTGCGTTCTGTCTGTTTAGTGCGTGCCTGCTATTTATAGCATTTTTCAATTTATGTTCACCAGCGATTGGAATTGCATGACTCGAGTGCGTGAGTAACTCTGTGATGAAATTTTCACACTGAACAACATGAAAATGTGTTCGCGATAACACCCGGATGCTGGCTAGTTTGCCTTCCCTCTCCCTCGCCTTCCCTCCCTCAGTTTCGGGGAAACCCTCCATGTTAGCGTTGTGCGTGTAGTGATGTGTTTCCCATTTTGCACGTGAATTGTGCCACTAATAGGCGTAACTCTTGCAATCATGACTGGAAAGCATCCGTGGAGTAGCAAGGTTGGTAATGTGAACAAAAGAGAGAGGAAGGCCGTCGCTATTGAAGTAAAAATGGATGTTTTAGGACGACATGAAAGAGAACATTTGCAAACCTGGCGAAATCAACTGATAATGATCAGATGACTGTAAAGGAATTCGGGAAGGCCTTCACAATAAGGGATGACTAACACTAACACTGTAACAGCTTGGAGTCTATGTAATGTTGAGGAGTATTGGAAGGAAGTTACCCGTTCCTGTATGAATGGTGCATGGGGAAACTTTGCCCTCAAATTGTTCATGGCTTCAAGGGATTCAGTGTGAAAAATAATGTTTTGAAAGTATGACGGACGGCATCTGCGGACGCCATCTGCAACACAACTCTGTCTGGATCTCTGCAGCCAACGTTGGTTTACCGTGCCGGTGAGTTGGGTGAGGCAGAGGGGAACCATGCTGTGACTACACAGTAGTTTATTACCTAATTGGCCGAGTGAACCAACGCCATGTTCCGCATTATATGGTCCACAAGCAGGATAAATCAGGACACATTCAAGAATTGCATGATTTTATTAAAGAAGCAAAAGAGTGAGAAATGAATGGAAGGATGATGAGAAGAAATAAAAGGGAAACGGAGGGAGATATTCAAATGAGAGAAAATAGAGCAGCGGGAAGAAATCCCAATGCAATCCATGTTGGGAAAATTCAGAAGAGAGAGTAAATGGCTGGAAAAATAATCTACATCATCACTCTCAATTTAAGCAAATATAAAAACACATACATTTCCCATTACATGTACCTATTTTTCTGCCCTGGAAAATTTGGAACAATCACTTACTTCAAATATGTTACTGGATCCGGGCACCCGAGGAATGAGAGAGCTTGGGTAGTGAGGGAAGGTGTACAGAATGATGGTAGAGAACGAAAGGGGACTAGGACGTGCCCTAGCGAACCTGCGATTGCTCCGGCTGAAACGACCGTTAAAAGACCGCAGTGCCTGAATCTGCTCCTCATGCCTGCTCCCGCCTCTTCATTGGCATATGTTCAGGAACAGCACCACGGCCCTGTCCGACCCACGCGATGCTCTGCCGGGCTTCGGAGGACTCATCCGTCCGATGTGAGGGGTTTTGGGAATGGGGACAATAGAGAAATTACATTTTGGAATTTAATTAATTTTCTGAAATTTGTAGAATTTGTTTTTCACTTGGAAGCTGTGGGTTACGATGTGTAAATAAAGGTGAAAAAAGCCTGATTTAATGCATTTTAATTCCAGGCCATAAGGCAACAAAAAGTGAAAATTTTGAAAGGAGGTGTGGATTTTCCAAAGGCACTGTGTATAAGCTATGGGGTCGTGCATGCATTCCTCCATACCTCTGACATGCCAGCCTAAAAGATAACACCTTTAATTTTGGTGTTCATTTGTACTTTGTGGTGAAGCTGGGACAACCTCAAGAATAAGTTGGATCCAGCAATTGATCTGCTTGAATGGTGTCAGGCCAAAATGAACACATGGGATGTAGTAAAATGTTCCACAGAAAATGAAGGCAAGAATATAGATGTACTCGAGGCCTGGAGAGGTGAATGAAGCAACAACCAGGAAACCACAGGTAGCCACCGTCAGCAATGGTAACACTGGAAACACCTATCGGAACCAACAAGGATGGAAGCATCATAACGTTTTCTGCTTGGCATGGTGTGAGGCAACAACAATCCAAGGTGCAAAGCTGACATTGTTATTACTACACAAATTATTATTATTACTGGTTTCTTTTAAGGCTGCACCAATCTCCCATCCACTCCACACCACATCTGTACGTCTTGATCAGCCACACCCGCCTATCCAATTAATTATATCTAATAAGGATCATATTCTAATAATGTGGCTAATAATCTAATAAGGATCATATTCTAATAAGGTGGCTAATAATCTAATAAGGATCATATTCTAATAATGTGGCTAATAATCTAATAATGTGGCTAATAATCCGATAAGGTGGCTAATAATCTAATAAGGATCATATTCTAATAATGTGGCTAATAATCTAATAATGTGGGTAATAATCCGATAAGGTGGCTAATAGTCTAATAAGGATCATATTCTAATAAGGTGGCTAATAATCTAATAAGGATCATATTCTAATAATGTGGCTAATAATCTAATAAGGATCATATTCTAATAAGGTGGCTAATAATCTAATAATGTGGGTAATAATCCGATAAGGTGGCTAATAGTCTAATAAGGATCATATTCTAATAAGGTGGCTAATAATGTAATAAGGTGGCTAATAATCTAATAATGTGGGTAATAATCCGATAAGGTGGCTAATAATCTAATAAGGTGGCTAATAATCTAATGTAGCTAAGAATCCGATAAGGTGGCTAATAATCTAATAAGGTGGCCAATAATCTAATAATGTGGGTAATAATCCGATAAGGTGGCTAATAATCTAATAAGGTGGCTAATAATGTAATAAGGTGGCTAATAATCTAATAATGTAGCTAAGAATCCGATAAGGTGGCTAATAATCGAATAAGGTGGCTAATAATCTAATAATGTGGGTAATAATCCGATAAGGTGGCTAATAATCTAATAAGGTGGCTAATAATGTAATAAGGTGGCTAATAATCTAATAAGGTGGCTAATAATCTAATAAGGTGGCTAATAATCTAATAATGTGGGTAATAATCCGATAAGGTGGCTAATAATCTAATAAGGTGGCTAATAATCTAATAATGTAGCTAAGAATCCGATAAGGTGGCTAATAATCTAATAAGGTGGCTAATAATCTAATAATGTGGGTAATAATCCGATAAGGTGGCTAATAATCGAATAAGGTGGCTAATAATCTAATAATGTGGGTAATAATCCGATAAGGTGGCTAATAATCTAATAAGGTGGCTAATAATGTAATAAGGTGGCTAATAATCTAATAAGGTGGCTAATAATCTAATAAGGTGGCTAATAATCTAATAATGTGGGTAATAATCCGATAAGGTGGCTAATAATCTAATAAGGTGGCTAATAATCTAATAATGTAGCTAAGAATCCGATAAGGTGGCTAATAATCTAATAAGGTGGCTAATAATCTAATAATGTGGGTAATAATCCGATAAGGTGGCTAATAATCTAATAAGGATCATATTCTAATAAGGTGGCTTATAATCTAATAATGTGGGTAATAATCCGATAAGGTGGCTAATAATCTAATAAGGATCATATTCTAATAAGGTGGCTTATAATCTAATAATGTGGGTAATAATCCGATAAGGTGGCTAATAATCTAATAAGGATCATATTCTAATAAGGTGGCTTATAATCTAATAATGTGGGTAATAATCCGATATGGTGGCTAATAATCTAATAAGGATCATATTCTAATAAGGTGGCGAATAATCTAATGTGGGTAATAATCCGATAAGGTGGCTAATAATCTAATAAGGATCATATTCTAATAAGGTGGCTTATAATCTAATAATGTGGCTAATAATCCGATAAGGTGGCTAATAATCGAAGAATGTGGCTAATAATCCGATAAGGTGGCTAATAATCTAGTAAGGATCATATTCTAATAAGGTGGCTTATAATCTAATAATGTGGGTAATAATCCGATAAGGTGGCTAATAATCTAATAAGGATCATATTCTAATAAGGTGGCTTATAATCTAATAATGTGGCTAATAATCCGATAAGGTGGCTACTAATCGAAGAATGTGGCTAATAATCCGATAAGGTGGCTAATAATCTAGTAAGGATCATATTCTAATAAGGTGGCTTATAATCTAATAATGTGGGTAATAATCCGATAAGGTGGCTAATAATCTAATAAGGATCATATTCTAATAAGGTGGCTAATAATCTAATAATGTGGATAATAATCCGATAAGGTGGCTAATAATCTAATAATGTGGGTAATAATTATTTATTGTTGCCAGATTTTTGACGATTATGAAGCAACTCATCATTATTTCGTCATCTTTTTCATTGGTGGTGGTTGGTGGCCTGTGGTTGCTGGTTGCATCATTTTTGGGGGCACAGCTGTGCTGCTGTTGCAATTGTCTTACTAATCCACTGGAACTCATTTTGCCAACCTCTGAAGGATGACAGGCTGAATCAACCCTCCAGGTGTTAATTCAACGGTATGACAGGGACTTAAACTCATGATCCTAAGATCTCAAGGCGGCTGCCATCAAGCCAACACCTGGCTTACCTAGAGTGTCCGCTCTGTGTCTGGAAAGTTGGCAGCTCAAACCTGGCCCCTGCCGAGTGCTCCCTTCCTTGACACTTAGCATTTAAAAAAAAGATAGAGCATAGGTTGGCAACCATTGCATGAGCTTGGTTGGTCGAATGGCCTATTTCTGCATTGAAGTTCCAAACTAGAAAGCATCTGAAAATGCAAAGCCCGTCTGCATCCTTTTGTTATCAGACGTCTTCTTCCTCTGGATGCTCAAAATAACTACAACAGTTTTAAAAAATACAAAATGAAAATTGATGATTTTATGCAGCCTTGCTTTTGACCTTCTGATATAAAAAAAACAATCCACTTAAACCTTTTGATTGGTGAACCACTTCAGTGACTCGGTATGCAAATTCTTTACATTTCAGGTCAATCGGGTGAAAATTTGTGATTTTATGCAACTTTGACCTTTGACCTTTTGATCTAAAAAAAAAACAATCGGCTTGTAGCTTTTGATTAGTGAACCAATTCAGTGATGCAATATGCAAATTCTGAAATTTCAGGTCAATCGGGTGAAAATTGGCGATGTTACACAACCTTGACCTTTTGATCAAATTATTAATTTGCCTTCTCCATATCCTCATAATAAAGCTTTCTTGAAAATTTGATAACAAAACCCAAATGGTAATTGAAATTTCAGGTCAGTTGGATGGGAATTGATGATTTTATGTAACGCTGACCTTTGACCTTTTGACAAAAATTATTAATTTTCCTTCTCCATATTATCATAATAAAGCTTTGTTGAATATTTGATGACAAAACTCAAATGGTAAAAAAGTTACGGCACAGACAGACACACATACAGACACAGGCAGACAGACACAGACAGACACAGACACACCGACAGCCAGCCAGACACACAGACAGACGCAGGGACACACAGACAGATGCAGAGACACACAGACAGACACACCACACATAGACAGACAGACGCAGGACACCGGTTGGCAAAATATGTTCTAACAGGGTCTTCCCGCCTTTTATGTCATGTTACCTGTTGGGGACCTAATGCCATCAACTAAGGTCCCACGCTGGTGGAGTGTCGATATGGTGCCGGAAATGTGTAGTGGAGCTGTGCGATGCAACAGGTACCTAATGGTGTCACTGTGTCCTCGCCTTTCATTCCCCTTGCTTCTTTCTGGACAACGCGCAGCTTGTCATGGACCCAGCGCGACTTGTCCTGGACCCAGCGCAACTTGTCCTGGACACTCAACCATTCCAGTCGATGAATTGTTTCTAAGGTATGGGACGTGTTCACCCTTATGGGTTCCGCCGGAGGTTGGTGAGTAAAGGCCGGGAGTGGGTACGAGCCAATGATGCTGAGGTAGAGGCCAGGAGTGGGTACGAACCAATGATGCTGAGGTAGAGGCCAGGAGTGGGTACGAGCCAATGATGCTGAGGTAGAGGCCGGGAGTGGGTATGAGCCAATGATGTTGAGGTAAAGGCCGGGAGTGGTTACGAGCCAATGATGCTGAGGTAGGGGCCGGGAGTGAGTATGAGCCAATGATGCTGAGGTAGGGGCCGGGAGTGGGTACGAGCCAATGATGCCGAGGTATAGGCCGGGAGTGGGTATGAGCCAATGATGCTGAGGTAGAGACCGGGAGTGGTTACGAGTGGACCATGCCGAGGTAGAGGCCGGGAGTGGTTACGAGTGGATGATGCCGAGGTAGAGGCCGGGAGTGGTTACGAGCGGACCAAGCTGAGGTAGAGGCCGGGAGTGGTTACGAGTGGACGATGTTGAGGTAGAGGCGGGGAGTGGTTACGAGTGGATGATGCCGTGGTAGAGGTCGAGAGTGGTTATGAGTGGACGATGCTGAGGTAGAGGCCGGGAGTGGGTACGAGCCAATGATGCTGAGGTGGAGGCTGGGAGTGGGTACGAGAATGGGGTGTTCCCCAGAACCAGGACTACAAATTTTGTTTACTGCCTAAAACCTCCCTGTGTATCCCCGAGTTCAACCCCCAGTTTTCAACTCTTTCCATTTGGACAGCGGTTCAGGAATGCATAAAAGTTAAACAAACACACAAACACATATTGGGACGTCCGGTTCAAGGTTGCTCCATGTGTAGGTTGAATCCACAGCTGCTCCTTCCACCTGAATCAAAGTTAAGTTTTCCGAACCGGATCTATCATGTTTTTCTGTTAGATTTTCTTCCCATTGTGCTGTTTGTATACTAATTGTTGAATGTACATTGTTATTGTACACAAGTAAAAAATCCCGTTAAACATGAGGGGTTGGAACAGTTTATTCGACAGTGCAGACAATGCAGCCTCAGCTTGCCAAAGTCTGATGCCTCGGCCTAGTGTCAGGTGTCTTTATATCTTCTTTATTTATTAGACATCCTACGGGCGTAAATGAACACTCGTTTTACTCTACGCACTTTGCACATCACGAGCAGCGAATTTCACCTACCTGCACCTTGTATCTATTATTTAAAATAAAAAAACGCTTCTTTACACCACCCTTGAGGCTCGGTTTGCAAGCCACCGTCTACAATTCCAATAGAACGGACACAATTTATCTTTTATGGAAAATGTTTTTTCGAGTCTGTTTTATCTTCAAAAATCGACCGTAGGGAACACGCATTCGTGTTAAAAGATTGGCTTTTAAAACATTCCGCTATGAAGGGGGACAGACATCTGTACAAACACACAAACTGACTGCGTCAAATGTCCCACCTTGTATGGACGGATCAGGGACTTCTCTGTCCAGCGAAGCACCAGAAGTGCAGCACAAGTAAGCCCGACATGTAACCATGTGACGAAGCCCAAGGTTGCTAGAAGGTTGCGCACGCTCGTCAGAAGGACAAATACCACAGACAGAGCAGCACTCAGTCCAATGGCAGGCACCGGTGTGAGGTTCCTAATATTGAGCATTGCGAGTGGCCCATCCATCGCACCACCAGCAGCTCCGTAGGTAAGACGTCCCACTATTAAGTAACTGCTGCTTAGTGAGCCCAGAATGGAGATGGGCACAGTTATAGGGATGAGTGAAGACCAACTTCCAAGGACCCGAACTCCCCATGTTATTCCCACGGCACCTAAAAAAGAAGAAGTCAAAAATGGAATTTTTCATCTAAACGCATTTTCTCGGCATAACATAATCACCATAACTATATTGATATATACAGCTCGTGGATTCAGCACTCCTTATAGCAGAATGTGATAAGTGCTTATTTGTTGTTTTTTGTATTTGTAATGTGTAACGTGTGGTATATTCATTTGACTAGAGGTCCCGTTGATCCATTAGACCAAATTTTCATTGGTCTTTGTTGGGTCATCGTGGTCTTTTGGGTCGTTGGGGACTTTTGAATCTTTGGGTTCTTTATTGCCCTCAGGATATTTTGGGTTCTGGGGGTCTTTTGGCCATTCGGGGTCTTTTGGGTCATGAACAGACTTTTGGGTGATCAGGAACTTTTGGATCTTCTGGGTCCTTTGGGTCTTTTGGGTCTTCAGGGTATTTTGGGTACTTGGGAACTGTTGGGTCCTCAGAGTCTTTCGGGTCTTCAAAGGTCGAAGGGGTCTCAGCCGTCTAAAGAGTTAAATTTCAACACTATGTAATATTTAATCAATTAATAGACATGCGTAATTAATAGACCCAAAAAGTATGACACACACACACACACACACACACACACACACACACACACACACACACACACACACACACACACACACACACACACACACACACAACCAACTCATCCATTTATAGTAGATATCGTTTAAGGTTGCACTCGTGTTAGCAGCAGCTTGATTAGCAGGTCATTGTGTTATTTTATGTTGAAGTGTGTATGTCAGGCCGACTCATTTTAGTTAAGAAATACTTATTTAAGACCTACAACCAAAGAAATACAAATGTGGATAGCAAAATAGTTTTTAATTTCAACAATTTTCTGGAAGAAATGGTGCATTATTTGGGAAAAGTGCAAGGGTGCCAATATTTTTGGCCACGACTGTAATTAATACAGGTCGTGGTCAGCGTGTTGTAAATACAGGAAGAAGTGAGTGTGCAGTGAGTGCACGCATATATAAGGGTGTGGCAAGTGCAGGCAGTGATGAGGGTGTGGCAAGTGCAGACTGTAGTGAGAGTGCAGAAGGTGCAGGCAGTGGAAAGGGTGCAGACAGTTGAGGGTGCAACGAGTGCAGGCAGTGGTGAGAGTACAGGCAGTGATGATGGTGTGGCAATTGCAGGCAGTATTGAGTGTGGAGCAAGTGCAGGCAGTGGAAAGGGCACAGCAAGTGCAGGCAGTGGTGAGGGTGCAGCAAGTGCAGGCAGTGGTGAGGGTACAGGCAGTGATGATGGTGTGGCAAGTGCAGGCAGTATTGAGTGTGGAGCAAGTGCAGGCAGTGGAAATGGCACAGCGAGTGCAGGCAGTGGTGAGGGTGCAGGCAGTGATGACGGTGTGGCAATTGCAGGCAGTATTGAGTGTGGAGCAAGTGCAGGCAGTGGAGAGGGCACAGCAAGTGCAGGCAGTGGTGAGGGTGCAGCAAGTGCAGGCAGTGGTGAGGGTGTGGCAAGTGCAGGCCATAGTGAGAGTGCAGCAATTGCAGGCAGTGGAAAGGGTGCAGCGAGTGCGGGCATCCATCATACCTTCCTTATAGTGTCAGTCAGCGTGAAATGTTTAAAATATTGTTACCTCGGTGAGCAATTCTGTCTTGTACATGTGGGCAGTATCGGTGTAAGAATTAAGATTTGATCAGAGCAATGAGAGTGTAAAACTTTATGGATGTTATGTTTCCATCTCACCAGATGTGATCTCCGTTGGACTCATCACTGCGAGGTACGACATGTTCACAAGTAGGTATATTACTGTGATCAGGGTCATTGACACAATGATGCAGAGAGGGAGGTTTTTCTCTCTTTGTTTCAGCTCTTCTGCACACCAGATGAATCATGTCTTTGTAATACTAGAACACCCTCTCACTACGGGAGCAGCAGAGGGAATCATGTTATTATCCTTATTGTTGCCAATTATTATGACTATTACTTTAATGTTACATCAGGTCATTGAAAAGATCAGTAAAATTTACTTCCGTGAGGGTGTCAGAAGGGGAGTGGGGGGAACGGGAGGGGATGGGGGAGGGGGGGGAGGGAGGGGCAATATTGCAATTTGCAAAACTCCTTGTGGAGTTGGAATATTGTTTCGTAATATCATTAATATTATGTTATTATCTAAAGTGTTGTTATTACTTTTGTAATGAGAAGCGGCTTTGGAGAAATGCCACGAAAAACTCCTTGGAAGAACTCCACGTTAGAGGCAGGAAGGTTATTAACCCATGTGGGGTATATAGACTACTGTGGTGCTGTGCATACACGAGTCGATTGCCAGAGAGGTACGCCACAACGCGTGGATACAAACAAGAGTCTTTATTACAAGCTCGCATATCAGCACTGGGCGGGCTCGAGCTTAGAGCCCGCATATATGTCCCGAGGCCACGCCTTGCCCCCGGGCATGGCCGATCGGCCGAAAGGCGGGGCATGTATTTCAGTTCCCCGCCTGGACGCTCGCGCCACCCACTGGTGTGCGGAATTATTGACCCTTGTGCCCGCCACACGCGCCCCCCCAGAATTCCCGCGCACCTGAAGGGTGAGCTTGCGGGGAAGCCGGATGACCGGCCGAAACGCCCCCTGGCGATGCGTGCAGGGCTGGGGGGTAGCGGCACGGCGGGGCTGGGGGATGCCAGGGGTCTGACCGCCGGGGGGCGGCCTCGACGCAGAGGCAGAGCTGCTTGCGGGGGGTGGTCCAGATCGAGGTGGGCCGGCTTGAGGTCCACGGAGATACGATCCGGGGCACCGCCGATGTCCACGGTGAAATGTTTGTCCCCGGTCTCCAGCACGTGGAAGGGCCCGTCGTACGGGGGCCGTAGCGGTGCCCGGGGGGCGTCATGCCGGACGAAAACGTACTCCGCCGTGCGAAGCTCCGGGGCGACGTGGGAGGACGGGCAACCGTGGTGTGCCGTCGGCACCGGGGCGAACCTCTGGGCGGTCTCCTGCAGGGTGGAGCGCTGTTGCGCCGCGGACCAAGGAGCCGTGGAGTCGGGGATAAATTCGCCCGGTACCCGAAGCGGTTGTCCGAAGACCAGCTCCGCCGAGGACGCGCGCAGGTCGTCCTTGGGCACCGTCCTGAGGCCCAGCAGGACCCAGGGGAGCCTGTCGGCCCAGCTGCCGTCGCGGAGGCTGGCCCGGAGTGCGGCCTTCATCGAGCGATGAAAGCGCTCGCACAGGCCGTTGGCCTGGGGGTGGTAGGCTGTGGTGCAGTGCAGTTTGACGCCGAGCCCTTGCGCCACTGCGCCCCAGAGCTCCGAGATGAACTGGGGGCCACGGTCGGACGAGATGTCCGAGGGGGCACCGAACCGGGCAACCCAAGTGGCGATGAAGGCTTGCGCCACATCAGCCGCAGACGTCGCCGCCAATGGCACAGCCTCTGGCCACCGTGTGGTGCGGTCCACCATGGTGAGGAGGTGGGTGAACCCCCGCGATGGGGGGCATAGGTCCCAGCAAGTCGACGTGGGCATGGTCGAACCGACGCTCGGGCACCGTAAACGGGGCAAACGGGGCCTGGGTGTGGCGGTGGACCTTTGCGCGCTGGCACGCGAGGCACGTCCTGGCCCAGTCGCAGACTTCCTTCCTGAGGCCATGCCAGACGAACTTCGCCGTGACGAGCTTCTGGGAGGCCTTCGTGCCCGGGTGGGACAGGCCGTGGATGGCGTCGAAAACCGGGCGCTGCCAGCCAGCGGGCACGATGGGGCGAGGCCGGCCGAGGGAGACGTCGCACAGGAGGGCCGCGCCCGCGACGTCGAACGGCACCTCTGTGACGCGGAGGCCCGTGACGGCAGACCGCAAGGCCTGGACGCCGGGGTCGGCGGTCTGGTCCTCCGCCATCCGGGCATAGTCGATCCCGAGGTGGACCGCGTGCGCGACGGACCGGGAAAGGCAATCCGCCACCGGGTTGTCTTTACCCGCGACGTGACGGATGTCCGTCGTGTACTCGGACACGGCAGAGAGGTGACGTTGCTGCCGGGCCGACCATGGCTCGGCGACCTTGGCCATCGCGAACACAAGGGGCTTGTGATCAACGAAAGCCGTGAACGGGCGGCCCTCGAGCAGATGGCGGAAGTGTCGGACCGCCAGGTGGAGCCCGAGCAGCTCGCGGTCGAAGGTGCTGTAGCGGCGTTCGTGCGGGCGAAGCTGCCGGCTAAAAAACGCCTTGGGCACCACGCACCCACTGCTCGTGCACCGCGCCCACCGCGTAGTCCGACGCGTCGGTGGTGAGGGCGATCGGTGCATCGGGCGCCGGGTGCGCCAGCATGGTGGCGTTGGCCAAGGCCAGCTTTGCGCCTGCAAACGCCGCGGCCATCGGCTCCGACCAGGGGATGTCACCTTTGCCCGGCTTCCCCCGGAGGGCCTCGTGCAGGGGGCGGAGGAGCTGGGCGACGCGGGGCACGAAGCGGTGGTAAAAATTGACCATGCCCAGGAATTCCTGGAGCCCCTTGATCGTGCGGGGGCGCGGAAAACTCTTGACGGCCTCCACCTTGGCCGGTAAAGGGACGGCCCCAGGCCTGGTGATACGGTGCCCCAAGAAGTTGATGGCAGCGACGCCGAAGCGGCACTTTGCGGGGTTGATGATCAGGCCATGCTGGCCCAAGCGTTCGAAAAGCGTGTGGAGGTGGAGCAGGTGCTCCTCCCGGGACACGCTCGCGACTAGGATGTCGTCCAGGTAGACATAGATGAAAGGTAAGTCATGCAAGACGCTGTCCATGAGCCGCTGGAATGCTTCGGTCGCATTCTACAACCCAAAAGGCATCCGCAGGACCTCAAAGAGGCCGAAAGGGGTGATGACGGCCGTCTTTGGGACATCGTCCAGTTGTACGGGGACCTTGTGGTCGCCCCGGATGAGGTCCACCTTGGAGAACACGGTCCTGTTTGCCAACCAGGCGGAAAAGTCTTGGATATGCGGGACCGGGTAGCGGTCGGGGGTGGTGGCATCATTGAGCCATCGGTAGTCACCGCACGGCCGCCATCCGCCGCCGGGCTTCGGCACAATGTGCAGAGGAGAGGCCGAAGCGCTGTTGGAGTGCCGTACGATACCCAGCCGTTCCAGCATGACGAACCCCGCTTTCGCCACGGCGAGCTTCGTGGGGTCGAGGTGGCATGCCCGGTCGTAGACCGGTGGCCCGACCGTGGGGTTATGGTGCTCCACCCCGTGTTTGACGGCCACCGCTGAAAAGGTGGGCCGCGTGAGGGCCGGGAAACTGGGGAGGAGGCGGGTAAACTCGTCCGCTGCCGGAAGCGTACAGACTAATCTCACCGGGAAGGTTAGTCGAAGCGTACAGACTAACGGAACCTTTCAGCAAGCCGCTCGGTGAGCCGCTCAGCGAGCTGCTCAACGAGCCGCTCAGCGAACAAGCGAGCGAGCTGAAGGTTTCGGCCTGGACGAGACGTCTGCGCTTAACGTCGACCAACAGCCCATGCGCACATAGGAAGTCCGCGCCGAGCCGGGCCATTGGCATGCTGGCGGTGACGAACGACCATTGAAAGCGCTGCCCTCCGAACCGCAGTGAGAGGCAACGCTTCCCGAATGTGTGGATGGGTGGACCGTTGGCGGCAAGCAAAGTGGGGCCCCGGCCCGTGGCTTGCTTGTCGGGCGCGGAGGCAGGGAGGACGCTTACCTGCGCTCCCGTGTCGCAAAGAAAACGGCGCCCGGACGAGGTGTCCGTGATGAACAGGAGGCTGCCGGAATGGCCGACGCTCATGGCCGCAAGTGAGCGCCGGCCCGGTCGTTTCCCGACCCGTCAAAAGAACATGGCAGGCAGCACGTTTTAGCCTTGCGGCCGAACCTGGCATGGTAGTAGCACCAGGTTTGCGGCGGTGGCCCCCGCGGCGGCCGTGGTGGTGGCGGCGGCGGTCGTGGGTGGGGCGTAGCAGTGGCCACGAGGGAAGCAGGGGGCGCTGTAGCCCTCCGCGCCGGGATCCACTACGGCAGCACCGTACACCGACCGCGTGTCGCAGGTCGCGAAATACTTGTCGGCCTCTCCAGCCAGGGCGTGGGGTTCCATTATTTTGGAACCGGCCAGCACGAGGCGCACCTGTACAGGTAGCTGGCATAGGAAAAGTGCTCGGAATAAGAAATCCGGGTGCTGGTCTCCAATCAGGGACAGCATGAAATCCATCCGGACGGATGGTGGTGTGTCGCCGAGGGCGGGAAGGTCCAGGAGGCGGTCGGCACGTTCGACCTCCGTGAGCCCGAACGTGGCGAGGAGGAGACGTTTGAGTGCCTCGTACTTGTGGTCGCCCGGCGAGCGCGGAAGGATGGACACGACGCAGGCGAAAGTGCCGGGCCCGAGGGCGGCGACCACGTGGTAGTACCTGGTCTCGTCTGCCGTGATGCCCCGGAGTTGGAATTGAGCTTCGGCCTGCACAAACCAAACGTCGGCTTGCGCTTCCCAAAACTCCGGGAGTTTGATTGCGACGGCGTTGGTAGCCATGGCGTGTTCGGGGGTCAGCCACGGCTGAACCAATCGGGGTCACCAGTGTGGTGCTGTGCACACACGAGTCGATTGCCAGAGAGGTAGGCCACAACGCGTGGATATAAGCAAGAGTCTTTATTACAAGCTCGCATATCAGCACTGGGCGGGCTCGAGCTTAGAGCCCGCATATATGTCCCGAGGCCACGCCTTGCCCCCGGGCGTGGCCGATCGGCCGAAAGGCGGGGCATGTATTTCAGTTCCCCGCCTGGACGCTCGCGCCACCCACTGGTGCGCGGAATTATTGACCCTTGTGCCCGCCACACTACAGTAGATCTTCGATCAGGTGCGTGCACAGACGTGATAATCATTGACTGATGTCCGAATTCCTTTAAATTTATTTCAGTTGAGTGTTAAACAGCATGAGGGATTGTTTAAAAAGGTAATCATACGTGTTAGTGGTTTATAATATTTTAGCTCACCTGGAACGAAGTTCTGGGTAGCTTATGCGATGGTGCATCGTCCGTCCATCCGTCAGTCCGTAAACACTTGAAACTTCTTCCCCAAAACCGCTGATGAGATTGTGACCAAAATTGGCACAAATTATATTTGATGTTTTGACTAAAGTTTGTTCACAGCGTTAAAAAAAATCGGCGTCTAAGGGGGTTTACCGGGGGTCAAAGTGGGTCCTGGTTTGACCTCCCAAAATAGGAATTTGCTTTTTCCTCTGAAACTAAACACACTATTTCGATGAAACTTGACCACAACCTTCACTGCCGTGCTGTATCAAAGTTTGTTCACGGCATTAAAAAAAAATCTGCCGCTTTGGGAGTATACCGGGGGGGGGGGGCGGGGGGGGATGCTCCCCTGAAATATGTATTTGCTTTCTTCTCAGAAACTACACATGCAATTCCGGTGAAACTTGACCACAACCTTCATCGCCCGTGATGTACCAAAGTTTGTTCATGGAATTTAAAAAATCGGGCCCTGAGGGGTCTACTGGGGGGACATAAGATATTTATGCACGTAAACACGACGTTTGCTCAAGGAGGAAAATCCCCCTTGGAGAGGTGGGATATTATTAGTATTAATTTGTTTTGTAAAAACATAAATATTATGCTTTTATCATTAGTTTTGTTATTAGAAGCGTCCCTGGAAAACGCCATGATCAAGTTATCTTAACACGGGTATACACCTCAACACGCAACCCCAATGGCGGGGAAAACTCCCTTGGGGGCATATTAATTTGCTACAACCTTCATCGTGTGACCCTTAGTCCTCCTGTCAAGATTGGTTGAGATTGGATAAGTAACGACTGAATGTATCGCGGTAAAAAATCATCACAGACACCAAATGGCATAGTTTAGCATGACGAGTACACCCGCACACTACAGGAGCGGCAAGAAGGGTCATTCCTCTTTGGGGTACATAACTTACAGTCGATCTATGGTCGGGTATCAAGAACATTGGGTGTGTGTTCATTCACCAAGTTTCTTGTGGAGAGATCGCCAAGTGGTTTAAGCATTCGAGCAAGCACTCCATTCAAAACCGTTAAGGAACGGCTAGCTTGGCAAGCGCTAGCTAGCTGCTTGGTAAATGAGCACACCCCGGGCTTCCTCCCTTTCAGTTTGGTGTTAAACAGCAGGAGCGAATTTCAAAAGGCCGCCATGAAAAACGCCATGTTTGCACCATGAAGGGTCATGTTATCCCAACCCTTGTGGGGGTATATAGAGTACAGTAGATCTTCGCTCAGTTCCGTAAGTAAAACTTACCTCACAGATGTCGGGATTCCTCCAAATTTCTTTATTTGGTGTTATAAACAGTATTAGCGACTGTTAAAAAAGCTAATCACACTTGTTTGTGGTTTATAAATTTCTACTTCTGGTAGGGGCCGTTGAGCTGTTGCTCCCACGAAAATGCCATGATAAGCTATTTATAAACGTTGACTCGATGTTTGTTCAAGGAGGAAAAACACCTTGGGGAGATGGGATATTAATGGTGTTGATATTGTTTTGTAATAACATTAATACTAGTACCCGACTGCAAAGCCGCAATGAGCCGGCGAAGCCAAAGCCTCTTGCCACTATTTTACCCATCACTGTGGCATCAGTAGGTTAGGTAGTTGGTAGTAGGTAGGTGTAGTAGGTACCGTCGGTGTAGTAGGTGTAGTAGGTACCATTTGCATTCTGAATGAGATTAAAATTGATAAAATTTACTTCTTGATTAATTCGGTGAATTCCGTCTCAACTTCGGATATTTCCGGCCGTGAAAAGCTATTCCCATACGGCCGCGAGATTTCTAAAAAATAATTCTTCGTCAATTTTAGAATATTTGACGACGTTTTCAGCATCCGAAACGCGTAATAAGCTTTAAAAAATATTTTTCAAATGCTCGAATCTCATTGGTTCCGGTGTTTGGTGACGATTTTCGTTGAAGATAACGAGGTTGGTTTTAACGTATTTTAATTATAAATTAGAGGTGCATTCGATTGTGAATCAAACAAAGACGGGTGAAACAAATTCCAATTGAACTTTTCACAATTGTTTTATGCAAACGTCCGCATCCGGTCGATGGCGGCCTCCATTGAGTGATTTGGTTTTTAAAATATTTTTTCAAATGCTCGCATCTCATTGGTTCCGGTGTTTGGTGAGGATTTTCGCTTAAGATAACCAGGCCCGTGCGGGCCGAGGTTGGTCTTAAAGTATTTTAATGATCAATTAGAGGTGCATAAGATTGTGAATCAAACAAAGACGGGTGAAAGAAACTCCTATTGAACGTTTTTCAATTTGTTATGCATTCTTCCGCATCCGCAAGATGGCGGCCTCCATTGCGCTTCGGAATTCTCAAGCCAAGGGATACAGCATAATCAGGTTTTCGACATAATACGTACGCGTTTATTGACAACACCGGCTTCGCCGGCTACTAGTACCGACTGCAAAGCCGCAATGAGCCGGCGAAGCCAAAGCCTCTTGCCACTATTTTACCCATCACGATGGCATCAGTAGGTTAGGTAGTTGATAGTAGGTCGGTGTAGGTACCGTACCTGGTAAAACTTGGTAAAAGAGAAGAGCAGACAGTCCTCCCCAATGGCAATACCTACATACAATAAATGTCACAAGAAGCTTAAGGAAGTAACTATACGATGTGCTAGCTTAAGGCCTATTTTAAGAAATTTTAACTGGGCTTAACATACGTTTTCACAGGATGTGTGTAGTCTTCTAACTTCAGTCGCTGTCAGGGCTGGTTCTCTCCGGGCACTGCGGCTTCCTCCACCAGAAGAAGTTAGCTTGCAGTGATTAATTCGGTGAATTCCGTCTCAACTTCGGATATTTCCGGCCGTGAAAAACTATCCGTATTTCTAAACTAAATATGTAAACCGCTTATACCATATTTCTGGCCATGAAAAACTATCCCCGACGGCCGCGAGATTTCTAAAAATTAATTCTTCGTTAATTTTAGAATATTTGATTTGAATTTTGACCGTCCAACGCTCTGACGCAACGCTGACGCAACGCAACGCTTTGACGGGCGTGACGTTTTCACCGTCCGAAACGCGTAATAAGCTTTAAAAAAATATTTTTTCAAATGCTCGAATCTCATTGGTTCTGGTGTTTGATGACGATTTTCGTTGAAGATAACGAGGTTGGTCTTAACGTATTTTAATTACTAATTAGAGGTTCATTAGATTGTGAATCAAAGAACGACGGGTGAAACAAACTCCTATTGAACTCTTTCGCAATTGTTTTATGCAAACTTCCGCATCCGGTCGATGGCGGCCACCATTGAGTGATTTCATTTTAGAAATATTTTTGCAAATGCTCGACTCTCATTGGGTCCGGTGTTTGGTGACACGTTTCGTTGAAGATAACCAGGCCCGTGCGGGCCGATGTTGGTCTTAAAGTATTTTAATAATACATTGGAGGTGCATAAGATTGTGAATCAAACAATGATGGGTGAAAGAAACTCCTAATGAACGTTTTAAATTTGTTATGCATACTTCCGCATCCGCAAGATGGCGGCCTCCACTGCGCTTCGGAATTCTCGAGCCAAGGCATAATCAGGTTTTCAACATAATACGTACGCGTTCATTGACAACACCGGCTTCGCCGGCTATTATGCTTTTATCGTTAGTTTTGTTTTCGAAGCGGCCTTGGAGAAACTCCACGATAAAGCTAACTTAACATTGATATACACCTCAACATGCAACCCAATTGACGGCAATGGTGGGGAAATCCCGCTCGGGGGAGAAAACCCCCATGGGGTGGTGCGGGGGCAAATGAATGCGCTACAACCTTCATTGTGTAACCCTTCGTCATCCTGTCAGGTTTGGTTGAGATTGGATAAGCAACGACGGAATGTATTGGCGTCAAAAATTCATCAGACAGATACCAAATGGCGTATTTTTGTATGATGATGATGATGATGATTAGTATGATTTTGGTGGAAGGATATGGCGGCTGTGCTTGCCAGCATTCAAAAAATGAGCACGTAAGACTTGCTATTGGTTGTGGCAAACATATTAATGAGTCGTTTTTTAAATTGATTGCGTGACATTAAAAGTGCAAACCTTCCTGAAATATATGACCAGGAACTTCCTGAAACCCTGTAATTTACTTTTAAGAATGAGTATCATCTGATAGATGTGGCTTTGGCTATGTTGCAGAAAAAACTACTTCCTAGTTTACAAAATACATAACACTTTCCTGTCCCAAATTCCTCCATGCAACCATTGTCTCAAACTTGAACTCCGCTGTTGGTGTCCCCACCTCTCTCTCCGTATCTCTCTGCTATTCCTTTTGTTCTGTTGCGTCCTGATCCGTTCAATATTCTAGCTCTTCCACAATCCTTAATTCTAGCTAGGCCTGGAATTTCGATTGAATTGAATCAATCCTGGTAACCTTATGCTGAACCCGCTCTATTACAGGCATGTCCTCCATCAGATGTGGTGACCAAAACTGCACACAATATTACAGGTTAGTATAAAGCCCGTCAGAAATGACGGGTTGGAACACTTTATTTGACGGTGCAGCCGTGTGAGCGTACCAAAGTCTGAAGCCTGGGCCTCGTGTCAGGTGTGCTTATATCGTCTTTATTTATTAGATATCTTACAGACGTAAATGAACACTCAGTTTACTCTGCGCACTTTGCACGTAATGTTCAGCAAATGTTACCTCCCTGCGCCTTGTATTTATTGTGATTAAAAAAAAAACACTTCCGTACAGCGACCTTGGGGCTCGATTTGCAAGCCACCGTCTATATTTCCAATTTGAAGAGCTGTAATTCCTCTTCGTTTTGGTTCGCCAAACAAACACATGAACCAAACCAAGACAACAGCCAAACTAACACATCCGCCAAACTAACACATCCCCCAAACAAACACATCCGCCAAACTAACACATCCGCCAAACAAACATGTGCGCCAAACTAAGACATCCGCCAAACCAACACATCCCCCAAACAAACACATCCGCCAAACAAACACATGCCTCAAACTAAGACATCCGCCAAACTAATACATCCGCCAAACAATCACATGCGCCAAAGTAATACATCCGACAAACTAACACATCTGCCAAACAAACACATGCGCCAAACTATGACATCCACCAAACGAACACATCCGCCAAACAAACACATGCGCCAAACTAAGACATCTGCCAAACTAACACATCTGCCAAACAAACACATGCGCCAAACTAAGACATCCGCCAAACAAACACTTTCGTCAAACTATGACATCCGCCAAACTAACACATCCGCCAAACAAACACATGTGCCAAACTAAGACATCCGCCAAACTAACACATCCACCAAAGAAACACATGTGCCAAACTAAGACATCCGCCAAACTAGCACATCCGCCAAAGAAACACATGTGCCAAACGAAGACATCCGCCAAACTAACACATCCACCAAACAAACACATGCGCCAAACTCAGACATCCGCCAAACTAACACATCCACCAAACAAACACGTGCGCTAAACTAAGACATCCGCCAAACTAACACATCTGCCAAACAAACACATGCGCCAAACTAGGACATTCGCCAAACTAACACATCAGCCAAACAAACACATGCGCCAAACTAAGACATCTGCCAAACTAACACATCCACCAAACAAACACATGCGCCAAACTCAGACATCCGCCAAACTAACACATCCACCAAACAAACACGTGCGCTAAACTAAGACATCCGACAAACTAACACATCCGCCAAACAAACACATGCGCCAAACTAAGACATCCACCAAATGAACACATCCGCCAAACAAACACATGCGCCAAACTAAGACATCTGCCAAACTAACACATCCGCCAAACTAACACATCCGCCAAAAAAACACTTTCGCCAAACTAAGACATCCGCCAAACTAACACATCCGCCAAACAAACACATGCGCCAAACTAAGACATCCGCCAAACTAACACATCCGCCAAACAAACACATCCGCCAAACAAACACATGCGCCAAACTAAGACATCCGCCAAACTAACACATCCGCCAAACAAACACATGCGCCAAACTCAGACATCCGCCAAACTAACACATCTGCCAAACAAACACATGCGCCAAACTAAGACATCCGCCAAACTAACACATCCGCCAAACAAACACATCCGCCAAACAAACACATGCGCCAAACTAAGACATCCGCCAAACTAACACATCCGCCAAACTAACACATCTGCCAAACAAACACATGCGCCAAACTAAGACATCTGCCAAACTAACACATCCGCCAAACAAACACATCCGCCAAACAAACACATGCGCCAAACTAAGGCATCCGCCAAACTAACACATCCGCCAAACAAACACATGCGCCAAACTCAGACATCTGCCAAACTAACACATCTGCCAAACAAACACATGCGCCAAACTAAGACATCCGCCAAACAAACACATCCGCCAAACAAACACATGCGCCAAACTAAGACATCCGCCAAACTAACGCATGCGCCAAACTCAGACATCCGCCAAACTAACACATCCGCCAAACTAACACATCCGCCAAACAAACACATGAACCAAACTAAGACATCCGCCAAACTAACACATCCGCCAAACAAACACATCCGCCAAACAAACACATGCGCCAAACTCAGACATCCGCCAAACTAACACATCCGCCAAACTAAGACATCCACCAAACGAACACATCCGCCAAACAAACACATCCGCCAAATAAACACATGCGCCAAACTAAGATATCCACCAAACTAACACATCCGCCAAACAAACACATGTACCAAACTAAGACATCCGCCAAACTAACACATCTGCCAAACAAAGACATGCGCCAAACTAAGACATCCGCCAAACTAACACATCCTCCTAACAATCACATGCGCCAAAGTAATACATCCGACAAACTAACACATCCGACAAACAAACACATGCGCCAAACTCAGACATCCGCCAAACTAACACATCCGCCAAACTAAGACATCCAACAAACGAACAGATCCGCCAAACAAACACATGCGCCAAACTAAGACATCTGCCAAACTAACACATCCGCCAAACAAACACATGCGCCAAACTCAGACATCCGCCAAACTAACACATCCGCCAAACAAACACATGCGCCAAACTCAGACATCCGCCAAACAAACACATGCACCCAACTAAGACATCCGCCAAACTAACACATCCGCCAAACAAACACTTTCGTCAAACTAAGACATCTGCCAAACTAACACATCCGCCAAACAAACACATGCGCCAAACTCTGACATCCGTCAAACTAACACATCCGCCAAACAACCACATGCACCAAACTAAGACATCCGCCAAACTAACACATCTGCCAAACAAACACATGCGCCAAACTAAGACATCCGCCAAACTAACACATCCTCCAAACAATCACATGCACCAAAGTAATACATCCGACAAACTAACACATCTGCCAAACAAACACATGCACCAAACTAAGACATCCACCAAACGAACACATCCGCCAAACAAACACATGCGCCAAACAAAGACATCTGCCAAACTAACACATCCGCCAAACAAACACATGCGCCAAACTAAGCCATCCGCCAAACTAACACATCCGCCAAACAAACACTTTCGTCAAACTAAGACATCCACCAAACGAACACATCCAGCAAACAAACACATGCGCCAAACTAAGACATCTGCCAAACTAACACATCCGCCAAATAAACACGTGCGCCAAACTCAGACATCCGCCAAACAAACACATGCGCCAAACTAAGACATCCGCCAAACTAACACATCCGCCAAACAAACACTTTCGTCAAACTAAGACATCCGCCAAACTAACACATGCGCCAAACTCAGACATCCGCCAAACTAACACATCCGCCAAACTAAGACATCCACCAAACGAACACATCCGCCAAAGAAACACATCCGCCAAACAAACACATGCACCAAACTAAGACTTCCGCCAAACTAACACATCTGCCAAACAAACACATCCGCCAAAGAAACACATCCGCCAAACAAACACATGCACCAAACTAAGACTTCCGCCAAACTAACACATCTGCCAAACAAACACATGCGCCAAACTCAGACATCCGCCAAACTAATACATCCTCCTAACAATCACATGCGCCAAAGTAATACATCCGACAAACTAACACATCTGCCAAACAAACACAGGCGCCAAACTAAGACATCCACCAAACGAACACATCCGCCAAACAAACACATGCGCCAAACTAAGACATCTGCCAAACAAACACATGCGCCAAACTAAGACATCCGCCAAACTAACACATCTGCCAAACAAACACTTTCGTCAAACTAAGACATCCGCCAAACTAATACATCCGCCAAACAAACACATGTGCCAAACTAAGACATCCGCCAAACTAACACATCCGCCAAAGAAACACATGTGCCAAACTAAGACATCTGCCAAACTAACACATCCGCCATACAAACACATGCGCCAAAATAAGACATCCGCCAAACTAACACATCCGGCAAACAAACATATGCGCCAAACTAAGACATCCGCTAAACTAACACATCTGCCAATCAAACACATGCGCCAAACGGAGACATCCGCCAAACTAATACATCCGCCAAACAAACACATGCACCAAACTAAGACATTCACCAAACTAACACATCTGCCAAACAAACGCATGCCCCAAACTGAGACATCCGCCAAACGAACACATCCGCCAAACAAACACATGCGCCAAACAAAGACATCTGCCAAACTAACACATCCGCCAAACAAACACATGCGCCAAACTAAGCCATCCGCCAAACTAACACATCCGCCAAACAAACACTTTCGTCAAACTAAGACATCCACCAAACGAACACATCCAGCAAACAAACACATGCGCCAAACTAAGACATCTGCCAAACTAACACATCCGCCAAATAAACACGTGCGCCAAACTCAGACATCCGCCAAACAAACACATGCGCCAAACTAAGACATCCGCCAAACTAACACATCCGCCAAACAAACACTTTCGTCAAACTAAGACATCCGCCAAACTAACACATGCGCCAAACTCAGACATCCGCCAAACTAACACATCCGCCAAACTAAGACATCCACCAAACGAACACATCCGCCAAAGAAACACATCCACCAAACAAACACATGCACCAAACTAAGACTTCCGCCAAACTAACACATCTGCCAAACAAACACATGCGCCAAACTAAGACATCCGCCAAACTAACAAATCCGCCAAACAAACACTTTCGTCAAACTAAGACATCCGCCAAACAAACACATGCGCCAAACTCAGACATCCGCCAAACTAACACATCCGCCAAACAAAGACATCCACCAAACGAACACATCCGCCAAAGAAACACATCCGCCAAACAAACACATGCACCAAACTAAGACTTCCGCCAAACTAACACATCTGCCAAACAAACACATGCGCCAAACTCAGACATCCGCCAAACTAATACATCCTCCTAACAATCACATGCGCCAAAGTAATACATCCGACAAACTAACACATCTGCCAAACAAACACAGGCGCCAAACTAAGACATCCACCAAACGAACACATTCGCCAAACAAACACATGCGCCAAACTAAGACATCTGCCAAACAAACACATGCGCCAAACTAAGACATCCGCCAAACTAACACATCCGCCAAACAAACACTTTCGTCAAACTAAGACATCCGCCAAACTAATACATCCGCCAAACAAACACATGTGCCAAACTAAGACATCCGCCAAACTAACACATCCGCCAAAGAAACACATGTGCCAAACTAAGACATCTGCCAAACTAACACATCCGCCATACAAACACATGCGCCAAAATAAGACATCCGCCAAACTAACACATCCGGCAAACAAACATATGCGCCAAACTAAGACATCCGCTAAACTAACACATCTGCCAATCAAACACATGCGCCAAACGGAGACATCCGCCAAACTAATGCATCCGCCAAACAAACACATGCGCCAAACTAAGACATTCACCAAACTAACACATCTGCCAAACAAACGCATGCCCCAAACTGAGACATCCGCCAAAATAACACATCCGCCAAACAAACACATGCACCAAACCAAGACAACCGCCAAACTAACACATCCGCCAAACAAACATGCGCCAAACTAAGACATCCGCCAAACTAACACATCCGCCAAACAAACACTTTCGTCAAACTAAGACATCTGCCAAACTAACACATCCGCCAAACAAACACATGCGCCAAACTCTGACATCCGTCAAACTAACACATCCGCCAAACAACCACATGCACCAAACTAAGACATCCGCCAAACTAACACATCTGCCAAACAAACACATGCGCCAAACTAAGACATCCGCCAAACTAACACATCCTCCAAACAATCACATGCACCAAAGTAATACATCCGACAAACTAACACATCTGCCAAACAAACACATGCACCAAACTAAGACATCCACCAAACGAACACATCCGCCACACAAACACATGCGCCAAACAAAGACATCTGCCAAACTAACACATCCGCCAAACAAACACATGCGCCAAACTAAGCCATCCGCCAAACTAACACATCCGCCAAACAAACACTTTCGTCAAACTAAGACATCCACCAAACGAACACATCCAGCAAACAAACACATGCGCCAAACTAAGACATCTGCCAAACTAACACATCCGCCAAATAAACACGTGCGCCAAACTCAGACATCCGCCAAACAAACACATGCGCCAAACTAAGACATCCGCCAAACTAACACATCCGCCAAACAAACACTTTCGTCAAACTAAGACATCCGCCAAACTAACACATGCGCCAAACTCAGACATCCGCCAAACTAACACATCCGCCAAACTAAGACATCCACCAACGAACACATCCGCCAAAGAAACACATCCGCCAAACAAACACATGCACCAAACTAAGCCTTCCGCCAAACTAACACATCTGCCAAACAAACACATGCGCCAAAATAAGACATCCGCCAAACTAACAAATCCGCCAAACAAACACTTTCGTCAAACTAAGACATCCGCCAAACAAACACATGCGCCAAACTCAGACATCCGCCAAACTAACACATCCGCCAAACTAAGACATCCACCAAACGAACACATCCGCCAAAGAAACACATCCGCCAAACAAACACATGCACCAAACTAAGACTTCCGCCAAACTAACACATCTGCCAAACAAACACATGCGCCAAACTCAGACATCCGCCAAACTAATACATCCTCCTAACAATCACATGCGCCAAAGTAATACATCCGACAAACTAACACATCTGCCAAACAAACGCATGCCCCAAACTGAGACATCCGCCAAAATAACACATCCGCCAAACAAACACATGCACCAAACCAAGACAACCGCCAAACTAACACATCCGCCAAACAAACATGCGCCAAACTAACACATCCGCCAAACAAACACTTTCGTCAAACTAAGACATCTGCCAAACTAACACATCCGCCAAACAAACACATGCGCCAAACTCTGACATCCGTCAAACTAACACATCCGCCAAACAACCACATGCACCAAACTAAGACATCCGCCAAACTAACACATCTGCCAAACAAACACATGCGCCAAACTAAGACATCCGCCAAACTAACACATCCTCCAAACAATCACATGCACCAAAGTAATACATCCGACAAACTAACACATCTGCCAAACAAACACATGCACCAAACTAAGACATCCACCAAACGAACACATCCGCCAAACAAACACATGCGCCAAACAAAGACATCTGCCAAACTAACACATCCGCCAAACAAACACATGCGCCAAACTAAGCCATCCGCCAAACTAACACATCCGCCAAACAAACACTTTCGTCAAACTAAGACATCCACCAAACGAACACATCCAGCAAACAAACACATGCGCCAAACTAAGACATCTGCCAAACTAACACATCCGCCAAACTCAGACATCCGCCAAACTAACACATCCGCCAAGCTAAGACATCCACCAAACGAACACATCCGCCAAAGAAACACATCCGCCAAACAAACACATGCACCAAACTAAGACTTCCGCCAAACTAACACATCTGCCAAACAAACACATGCGCCAAACTCAGACATCCGCCAAACTAATACATCCTCCAAACAATCACATGCACCAAAGTAATACATCCGACAAACTAAGACATCCGCCAAACTAACACATGCGCCAAACTCAGACATCCGCCAAACTAACACATCCGCCAAACTAAGACATCCACCAACGAACACATCCGCCAAAGAAACACATCCGCCAAACAAACACATGCACCAAACTAAGCCTTCCGCCAAACTAACACATCTGCCAAACAAACACATGCGCCAAACTAAGACATCCGCCAAACTAACAAATCCGCCAAACAAACACTTTCGTCAAACTAAGACATCCGCCAAACAAACACATGCGCCAAACTCAGACATCCGCCAAACTAACACATCCGCCAAACTAAGACATCCACCAAACGAACACATCCGCCAAAGAAACACATCCGCCAAACAAACACATGCACCAAACTAAGACTTCCGCCAAACTAACACATCTGCCAAACAAACACATGCGCCAAACTCAGACATCCGCCAAACTAATACATCCTCCTAACAATCACATGCGCCAAAATAATACATCCGACAAACTAACACATCTGCCAAACAAACACAGGCGCCAAACTAAGACATCCACCAAACGAACACATCCGCCAAACAAACACATGCGCCAAACTAAGACATCTGCCAAACAAACACATGCGCCAAACTAAGACATCCGCCAAACTAACACATCCGCCAAACAAACACTTTCGTCAAACTAAGACATCCGCCAAACTAATACATCCGCCAAACAAACACATGTGCCAAACTAAGACATCCGCCAAACTAACACATCCGCCAAAGAAACACATGTGCCAAACTAAGACATCTGCCAAACTAACACATCCGCCATACAAACACATGCGCCAAAATAAGACATCCGCCAAACTAACACATCCGGCAAACAAACATATGCGCCAAACTAAGACATACGCTAAACTAACACATCTGCCAATCAAACACATGCGCCAAACGGAGACATCCGCCAAACTAATACATCCGCCAAACAAACACATGCACCAAACTAAGACATTCACCAAACTAACACATCTGCCAAACAAACGCATGCCCCAAACTGAGACATCCGCCAAAATAACACATCCGCCAAACAAACACATGCACCAAACCAAGACAACCGCCAAACTAACACATCCGCCAAACAAACATGCGCCAAACTAAGACATCCGCCAAACGAACACATCCGGCAAACAAACATGTGCTCCAAACTAAGACTTCCGCCAAACTAACACATCCCCCAAACAAACACATCCGCCAAACAAACACATGTGTCAAACTAAGACATCCACCAAACGAACACATCCGCCAAACAAACACATGCGCCAAACTAAGCCATCTGCCAAACAAACACATGCGCCAAACTAAGACATCCGCCAAACAAACACATCTGCCAAACAAACACATGCGCCAAACTAAGCCATCCGCCAAACTAACACATCCGCCAAACAAACACTTTCGCCAAACAAACACTTTCGCCAAACTAAGACATCCGCCAAACTAACACATCCGCCAAACTAACACATCCGCCAAACAAACACATGCGCCAAACTAAGACATCCACCAAACTAACACATCTGCCAAACAAACACATGCGCCAAACTAAGACATCCGCCAAACAAACACATCCGCCAAACAAACACATGCGCCAAACTAAGACATCCGTCAAAGTAACGCATCCGCCAAACAAACACTTTCGCCAAACTAAGACATCCGCCAAACCAACACATCCGCAAAACAAACACATGCCCCAAACTAAGACATCCGCCAAACAAACACATCCGCCAAAGAAACACATGCGCCAAACTAAGTCATCCGCCAAACTAACACATCCACCAAACAAACACATCCGCCAAACAAACACATGCGCCAAACAAACACATGCGCCAAACTAAGACATCCGCCAAACTAACACATCCGCCAAACAAACACATGCGCCAAACTAAGATATCCGCCAAAGTTACACATCCGCCAAACAAACACATGCACCAAACTAAGACATCCGCCAAACTAACACATCTGCCAAAGAAACACATGCGCCAAACTAAGACATCCGCCAAACTAACACATCCACCAAACAAACACATGCGCCAAACTCAGACATCCGCCAAACAAACACATAAGCCAAACTAAGACATCTGCCAAACTAACACATCCGCCAAACAAACACATGTGCCAAACTCAGACATCCGCCAAACTAACACATCCACCAAACAAACACATGCGCCAAACTCAGACATCCGCCAAACAAACACACGCGCCAAACTAAGACATCCGCCAAACTAACACATCCGCCAAAGAAACACATGTGCCAAACTAAGACATCCGCCAAACTAACACATCCGCCAAACAAACATATGCGCCAAACGAAGACATCCGCCAAACTAACACATGCGCCAAACAAACACATGCGCCAAACTCAGACATCCGCCAAACTAACACATCTGCCAAACAAACACATGCGCCAAACTAGGACATTCGCCAAACTAACACATCAGCCAAACAAACACATGCGCCAAACTAAGACATCTGCCAAACTAACACATCCACGAAACAAACACATGCGCCAAACCAAGACATCCGCCAAATTAACTCATCCGCCAAACAAACACATGCACCAAACGAAGACATCCGCCAAACTAACACATCCGCCAAAAAAACACATGCGCCAAACTAAGACATCCGCCAAACTAACACATCTGCCAAACAACCACGCCAAACAAACACATGCGCCAAGCTAAGACATCCGACAAACTAACAGCCGCCAAACAAACACATGCACCAAACTAAGCCATCCGCCAAACAAACACATCCGCCAAACAAACACATGAGCCAAACTAAGACATCCACCAAACTAACACATCCGCCAAACAAACACTTTCGCCAAACTAAGACGTCCGCCAAACTAACACATCCACCAAACAAACACATAAGCCAAACTAAGACATCCGCCAAACTAACACATCCACCAAACAAACACATGCGCCAAACTATGACATCCGCCAAACTAACACATCCGCCAAACAAACACATGTGCCAAGCTAAGACATCCGCCAAACTAACACATCCGCCAAACAAACACATGCGCCAAATTAAGACATCCGACAAACTAACACATCTGCCAAATAAACACATGCTCCAAACGAACACATCCGCCCAACAAACAAATGCGCCAAACTAACACATCCGCCAAACTAACACATCCGCCAAACAAACCAATGCACCATAACAAGACACCCGCCAAAAACAAACACATCTGCCAAACAAACACATCCACCAAACAAACACATGCGCCAAACTAAGCCATCCGCCAAACTAACACATCCGGCAAACAAACACATGCGCCAAAATAAGCCATCCGCCAAACTAACACATCCGCCATACAAACACTTTCGACAAAGAAACACTTTCGCCAAACTAAGACATCCGCCAAACTAACACATCCGCCAAACCAACACATCTGCCAAACAAACACATGCGCCAAACTAAGACATCCACCAAACTAACACATCCACCAAACAAACACATGCGCCAAACTAAGACATCCGCCAAACAAAAACATCCGCCAAACAAACACTTTCACCAAACTAAGACAATAAGATATCCGCCAAACTAACACATCCGCCAAACAAACACATGCGCCAAACTAAGACATCCACCAAACTAACACATCCGCAAAACAAACACATGCACCAAACTAAGACATCCGCCAAAGAAACACATCCGCCAAACAAACACATGTGCCAAACTAAGACATCTGCCAAACTAACACAGCCGCCAAACAAACACATCTGCCAAACAAACACATGCGCCAAACTAACACATCCGCCAAACTAACACATCCGCCAAACTAACACATCCACCAAACAAACACATGCGCCAAACTATGACATCCGCCAAACTAACACATCCGCCAAACAAACACATGTGCCAAGCTAAGACATCCGCCAAACTAACACATCCGCCAAACAAACACATGCGCCAAATTAAGACATCCGACAAACTAACACATCTGCCAAATAAACACATGCTCCAAACGAACACATCCGCCCAACAAACAAATGCGCCAAACTAACACATCCGCCAAACTAACACATCCGCCAAACAAACCAATGCACCATAACAAGACACCCGCCAAAAACAAACACATCTGCCAAACAAACACATCCACCAAACAAACACATGCGCCAAACTAAGACATCCACCAAACTAACACATCCGCAAAACAAACACATGCACCAAACTAAGACATCCGCCAAAGAAACACATCCGCCAAACAAACACATGTGCCAAACTAAGACATCTGCCAAACTAACACAGCCGCCAAACAAACACATCTGCCAAACAAACACATGCGCCAAACTAACACATCCGCCAAACTAACACATCCGCCAAACAAACACATCCGCAAAACAAACACATGCACCAAACTAAGACATCCGCCAAAGAAACACATCCGCCAAACAAACACATGTGCCAAACTAAGACATCTGCCAAACTAACACAGCCGCCAAACAAACACATCTGCCAAACAAACACATGCGCCAAACTCAGACATCCGCCAAACTAACACATCTGCCAAACAAACACATGCGCCAAACTAGGACATTCGCCAAACTAACACATCAGCCAAACAAACACATGCGCCAAACTAAGACATCTGCCAAACTAACACATCCACGAAACAAACACATGCGCCAAACCAAGACATCCGCCAAATTAACTCATCCGCCAAACAAACACATGCACCAAACGAAGACATCCGCCAAACTAACACATCCGCCAAAAAAACACATGCGCCAAACTAAGACATCCGCCAAACTAACACATCTGCCAAACAACCACGCCAAACAAACACATGCGCCAAGCTAAGACATCCGACAAACTAACAGCCGCCAAACAAACACATGCACCAAACTAAGCCATCCGCCAAACAAACACATCCGCCAAACAAACACATGAGCCAAACTAAGACATCCACCAAACTAACACATCCGCCAAACAAACACTTTCGCCAAACTAAGACGTCCGCCAAACTAACACATCCGCCAAACAAACACATAAGCCAAACTAAGACATCCGCCAAACTAACACATCCACCAAACAAACACATGCGCCAAACTATGACATCCGCCAAACTAACACATCCGCCAAACAAACACATGTGCCAAGCTAAGACATCCGCCAAACTAACACATCCGCCAAACAAACACATGCGCCAAATTAAGACATCCGACAAACTAACACATCTGCCAAATAAACACATGCTCCAAACGAACACATCCGCCCAACAAACAAATGCGCCAAACTAACACATCCGCCAAACTAACACATCCGCCAAACAAACCAATGCACCATAACAAGACACCCGCCAAAAACAAACACATCTGCCAAACAAACACATCCACCAAACAAACACATGCGCCAAACTAAGCCATCCGCCAAACTAACACATCCGGCAAACAAACACATGCGCCAAAATAAGCCATCCGCCAAACTAACACATCCGCCATACAAACACTTTCGACAAAGAAACACTTTCGCCAAACTAAGACATCCGCCAAACTAACACATCCGCCAAACCAACACATCTGCCAAACAAACACATGCGCCAAACTAAGACATCCACCAAACTAACACATCCACCAAACAAACACATGCGCCAAACTAAGACATCCGCCAAACAAAAACATCCGCCAAACAAACACTTTCACCAAACTAAGACAATAAGATATCCGCCAAACTAACACATCCGCCAAACAAACACATGCGCCAAACTAAGACATCCACCAAACTAACACATCCGCAAAACAAACACATGCACCAAACTAAGACATCCGCCAAAGAAACACATCCGCCAAACAAACACATGTGCCAAACTAAGACATCTGCCAAACTAACACAGCCGCCAAACAAACACATCTGCCAAACAAACACATGCGCCAAACTAACACATCCGCCAAACTAACACATCCGCCAAACAAACACATCCACTAAACCAACACATTCACCAAACTAACACATCCGCAAAACCAACACAGGCGCCACACCAGCACCTCTGCCAAACCAACAAATCCACTAAACTAACACTTCCGCCAAACCAACAAATCCGCTCAACCAACACATCAGCTAAACCAACACATCCGCCAAACCAACACATCCGCCAAACCAACACATCCGACAAACCAACGCATCCGCAAAACCAACGCATCCGCCAAACCAATGCATCCGCCAAACCAACGCATCCGCATAACCAACACATCCGCCAAGCCAACACATCCGCCAAACTAACACATCCGCCAAACTAAGACATCCACCAAACGAACACATCCGCCAAACAAACACATGCGCCAAACTAAGACATCTGCCAAACTAACACATCCGCCAAACAAACACATGCGCCAAACTCAGACATCCGCCAAACAAACACATGCGCCAAACTAAGACATCCGCCAAACTAACACATCCGCCAAACAAACACATGCGCCAAACTCAGACATCCGCCAAACAAACACATGCGCCAAACTAAGACATCCGCCAAACTAACACATTTGCCAAACAAACACTTTCGTCAAACTAAGACATCCGCCAAACTAACACATTCTCCAAACAAACACATGCGCCAAACTCAGACATCCGCCAAACTAACACATCCGCCAAACTAAGACATCCACCAAACGAACACATCCGCCAAACAAACACATGCGCCAAACTAAGACATCTGCCAAACTAACACATTCGCCAAACAAACACATGCGCCAAACTCAGACATCCGCCAAACTAACACATCCGCCAAACAAACACATGCACCAAACTAAGACATCTGCCAAACTAACACATCTGCCAAACAAACACATGCGCCAAACTAAGACATCCGCCAAACTAACACATCCTCCAAACAATCACATGCGCCACAGTAATTCATCCGACAAACTAACACATCTGCCAAACAAAGACATGCGCCAAACTAAGACATCCACCAAACGAACACATCCGCCAAACAAACACATGCGCCAAACTAAGACATCTGCCAAACTAACACATCCGCCAAACAAAAACATGCGCCAAACTAAGACATCCGCCAAACTAACACATCCGCCAAACAAACACTTTCGTCAAACTATGACATCCGCCAAACTAACACATCCGCCAAACAAACACATGCGCCAAACTCAGACATCCGCCAAACTAACACATCCGCCAAACGAAGACATCCACCAAACGAACACATCCGCCAAACAAACACATGCGCCAAACTAAGACATCTGCCAAACTAACACATCCGCCAAACAAACACATGCGCCAAACTCAGACATCCGCCAAACTAACACATCCACCAAACAAACACATGCGCCAAACTCAGACATCCGCCAAACAAACACATGCGCCAAAATAAGACATCCGCCAAACTAACACATCCGCCAAAGAAACACATGTGCCAAACTAAGACATCCGCCAAACTAACACATCCGCCAAACAAACACATGCACCAAACGAAGACATCCGCCAAACTAACACATGCGCCAAACAAACACATGCGCCAAACTCAGACATCCGCCAAACTAACACATCCGCCAAACAAACACATGCGCTAAACTGAGTCATCTGCCAAACTAACACATCTGCCAAACAAACACATCCGCCAAACTAGGACATTCGCCAAACTAACACATCAGCCAAACAAACACATGCGCCAAACTAAGACATCTACCAAACTAACACATCCACAAAACAAACACATGCGCCAAACCAAGACATCCGCCAAATTAACACAACCGCCAAACAAACACATGCACCAAACGTAGACATCCGCCAAACGAAGACATCCGCCAAAAAAACACATGCGCCAAACTAAGAAATCCGCCAAACTAACACATCTGCCAAACAAACACGCCAAACAAACACATGCGCCAAACCAAGACATCCGACAAACTAACAGCCACCAAACAAACACATGCACCAAACTAAGCCATCCGCCAAACAAACACATCCGCCAAACAAACACATGAGCCAAACTAAGACATCCGCCAAACTAACACATTCGCCAAACAAACACTTTCGCCAAACTAAGACGTCCGCCAAACTAACACATCCGCCAAACAAACACAAAAGCCAAACTAAGACATCCGCCAAACTAACACATCCACCAAACAAACACATGCACCAAACTAAGACATCCGCCAAACTAACACATCCGCCAAACAAACACATGCGCCAAATTAAGACATCCGACAAACTAACACATCTGCCAAATAAACACATGCACCAAACGAACACATCCGCCCAACAAACAAATGCGCCAAACTAACACATCCGCCAAACTAACACATCCGCCAAACAAACCAATGCACCATAAAAAGACACCCGCCAAACAAACACATCCGCCAAACAAACACATCCGCCAAACAAACACATGCACCAAACTAAGCCATCCGCCAAACTAACACATCCGGCAAACAAACACATGCGCCTAACTAGGCCATCCGCCAAACTAACACATCCGCCAAACAAACACTTTTGACAAAGAAACACTTTCGCCAAACTAAGACATCCGCCAAACTAACACATCCGCCAAACTAACACATCTGCCAAACAAACACATGCGCCAAACTAAGACATCCACCAAACTAACACATCCACCAAACAAACACATGCGCCAAACTAAGACATCCGCCAAACAAAAACATCCGCCAAACAAACACTTTCACCAAACTAAGACAATAAGACATCCGCCAATCTAACACATCCGCCAAACAAACACATGCGCCAAACTAAGACATCCGCCAAACAAACACATCCGCAAAACAAACACATGCACCAAACTAAGACATCCGCCAAACTAACACATCCGCCAAACAAACACATCCACTAAACCAACACATTCACCAAACTAACACATCCGCAAAACCAACACAGGCGCCACACCAGCACCTCTGCCAAACCAACAGTTCCACTAAACTAACACTTCCGCCAAACCAACAATTCCGCTCAACCAATACATCAGCTAAACCAACACATCCGCCAAACCAACACATCCGCCAAACCAACACATCCGCCAAACCAACGCATCTGCAAAACCAACGCATCCGCCAAACCAATGCATCCGCCAAACCAACGCATCCGCATAACCAACACATCTGCCAAACCAGCACATCCGCCAAACTAACACATCCGCCAAACTAAGACATCCACCAAACAAACACATGCGCCAAACTAAGACATCTGCCAAACTAACACATCCGCCAAACAAACACATGCGCCAAACTCAGACATCCGCCAAACAAACACATGCGCCAAACTAAGACATCCGCCAAACTAACACATCCGCCAAACAAACACAAGCGCCAAACTCAGACATCCGCCAAACAAACACATGCGCCAAACTAAGACATCCGCCAAACTAACACATCCGCCAAACAAACACTTTCGTCAAACTAAGACATCCGCCAAACTAACACATCCGCCAAACAAACACATGCGCCAAACTCAGGCATCCGCCAAACTAACACATCCGCCGAACTAAGACATCCACCAAACGAACACATCCGCCAAACAAACACATCCGCCACACAAACACGTGCGCCAAACTAAGACATCCGCCAAACGAACACATCCGCCAAAGAAACACATGTGCCAAACTAAGACATCCGCCAAACTAACACATCCGCCAAACAAACACATGTGCCAAACGAAGACATCCGCCAAACTAACACATCCGCCAAACAAACACATGCGCCAAACTCAGACATCCGCCAAACTAACACATCCGCCAAACAAACACATGCACTAAACTGAGACATCCACCAAACTAACACATCTGCCAAACAAACACATGCGCCAAACTAAGACATCTGCCAAACTAACACATCCACGAAACAAACACATGCGCCAAACCAAGACATCCGCCAAATTAACACATCCGCCAAACAAACACATGCGCCAAACTAGGACATTCGCCAAACTAACACATCAGCCAAACAAACACATGCGCCAAACTAAGACATCTGCCAAACTAACACATCCACGAAACAAACACATGCGCCAAACCAAGACATCCGCCAAATTAACACATCCGCCAAACAAACACATGCATCAAACGAAGACATCCGCCAAACTAACACATCCGCCAAAAAAACACATGCGCCAAACTCAGACATCCGCCAAACTAACACATCCGCCAAACAAACACATGCGCTAAACCGAGACATCCGCCAAACTAACACATCTGCCAAACAAACACATGCGCCAAACTAGGACATTCGCCAAACTAACACATCAGCCAAACAAACACATGCGCCAAACTAAGACATCTGCCAAACTAACACATCCACGAAACAAACACATGCGCCAAACCAAGACATCCGCCAAATTAACACATCCGCCAAACAAACACATGCACCAAGCGAAGACATCCGCCAAACTAACACATCCGCCAAAAAAACACTTGCGCCAAACTAAGACATCCGCCAAACTAACACATCTGCCAAACAACCACGCCAAACAAACACATGCGCCAAGCTAAGACATCCGACAAACTAACAGCCGCCAAACAAACACATGCACCAAACTAAGCCATCCGCCAAACAAACACATCCGCCAAACAAACACATGAGCCAAACTAAGACATCCACCAAACTAACACATCCGCCAAACAAACACTTTCGCCAAACTAAGACGTCCGCCAAACTAACACATCCGCCAAACAAACACATAAGCCAAACTAAGACATCCGCCAAACTAACACATCCACCAAACAAACACATGCGCCAAACTAAGACATCCGCCAAACTAACACATCCGCCAAACAAACACATGTGCCACGCTAAGACATCCGCCAAACTAACACATCCGCCAAACAAACACATGCGCCAAATTAAGACATCCGACAAACTAACACATCTGCCAAATAAACACATGCACCAAACGAACACATCCGCCCAACAAACAAATGCGCCAAACTAACACATCCGCCAAACTAACACATCCGCCAAACAAACCAATGCACCACAACAAGACACCCGCCAAAAACAAACACATCTGCCAAACAAACACATCCACCAAACAAACACATGCGCCAAACTAAGCCATCTGCCAAACTAACACATCCGGTAAACAAACACATGCGCCAAACTAAGACATCCGCCAAACTAACACATCCGCCAAACTAACACATCTGCCAAACAAACACATGCGCCAAACTAAGACATCCACCAAACTAACACATCCACCAAACAAACACATGCGCCAAACTAAGACATCCGCCAAACAAAAACATCCGCCAAACAAACACTTTCACCAAACTAAGACAATAAGACATCCGCCAAACTAACACATCCGCCAAACAAACACATGCGCCAAACTAAGACATCCGCCAAACTAACACATCCGCAAAACAAACACATGCACCAAACTAAGACATCGGCCAAAGAAACACATCCGCCAAACAAACACATGTGCCAAACTAAGACATCTGCCAAACTAACACAGCCGCCAAACAAACACATCTGCCAAACAAACACATGCGCCAAACTAAGACATCCGCCAAACTAACACATCCGCCAAACAAACACATCCACTAAACCAACACATTCACCAAACTAACACATCCGCAAAACCAACACAGGCGCCACACCAGCACCTCTGCCAAACCAACAAATCCACTAAACTAACACTTCCGCCAAACCAACAAATCCGCTCAACTAACACATCAGCTAAACCAACACATCCGCCAAACCAACACATCCGCCAAACCAACACATCCGCCAAACCAACGCATCCGCAAAACCAACGCATCCGCCAAACCAATGCATCCGCCAAACCAACGCATCCGCATAACCAACACATCCGCCAAACCAGCACATCCGCCAAACTAACACATCCGCCAAACTAAGACATCCACCAAACGAACACATCCGCCAAACAAACACATGCGCCAAACTAAGACATCTGCCAAACTAACACATCCGCCAAACAAACACATGCGCCAAACTCAGACATCCGCCAAACAAACACATGCGCCAAACTAAGACATCTGCCAAACTAACACATCCGCCAAACAAACACATGCGCCAAACTCAGACATCCGCCAAACAAACACATGCGCCAAACTAAGACATCCGCCAAACTAACACATCTGCCAAACAAACACTTTCGTCAAACTAAGACATCCGCCAAACTAACACATTCTCCAAACAAACACATGCGCCAAACTCAGACATCCGCCAAACTAACACATCCGCCAAACGAAGACATCCACCAAACGAACACATCCGCCAAACAAACACATGCGCCAAACTAAGACATCTGCCAAACTAACACATTCGCCAAACAAACACATGCGCCAAACTCAGACATCCGCCAAACTAACACATCCGCCAAACAAACACATGCACCAAACTAAGACATCTGCCAAACTAACACATCTGCCAAACAAACACATGCGCCAAACTAAGACATCCGCCAAACTAACACATCCTCCAAACAATCAAATGCGCCACAGTAATTCATCCGACAAACTAACACATCTGCCAAACAAAGACATGCGCCAAACTAAGACATCCACCAAACGAACACATCCGCCAAACAAACACATGCGCCAAACTAAGACATCTGCCAAACTAAGACATCCGCCAAACTAACACATTCGCCAAACAAACACTTTCGCCAAACTAAGACGTCCGCCAAACTAACACATCCGCCAAACAAACACAAGAGCCAAACTAAGACATCCGCCAAACTAACACATCCACCAAACAAACACATGCACCAAACTAAGACATCCGCCAAACTAACACATCCGCCAAACAAACACATGCGCCAAATTAAGACATCCGACAAACTAACACATCTGCCAAATAAACACATGCACCAAACGAACACATCCGCCCAACAAACAAATGCGCCAAACTAACACATCCGCCAAACTAACACATCCGCCAAACAAACCAATGCACCATAAAAAGACACCCGCCAAACAAAAATCCGCCAAACAAACACATCCGCCAAACAAACACATGTACCAAACTAAGCCATCCGCCAAACTAACACATCCGGCAAACAAACACATGCGCCTAAATAGGCCATCCGCCAAACAAACACATGCGCCAAACTAAGACATCCGCCAAACTAACACATCCGCCAAAGAAACACATGTGCCAAACTAAGACATCCGCCAAACTAACACATCCGCCAAACAAACATATGCGCCAAACGAAGACATCCGCCAAACTAACACATGCGCCAAACAAACACATGCGCCAAACTCAGACATCCGCCAAACTAACACATCTGCCAAACAAACACATGCGCCAAACTAGGACATTCGCCAAACTAACACATCAGCCAAACAAACACATGCGCCAAACTAAGACATCTGCCAAACTAACACATCCACGAAACAAACACATGCGCCAAACCAAGACATCCGCCAAATTAACTCATCCGCCAAACAAACACATGCACCAAACGAAGACATCCGCCAAACTAACACATCCGCCAAAAAAACATATGCGCCAAACTAAGACATCCGCCAAACTAACACATCTGCCAAACAACCACGCCAAACAAACACATGCGCCAAGCTAAGACATCCGACAAACTAACAGCCGCCAAACAAACACATGCACCAAACTAAGCCATCCGCCAAACAAACACATCCGCCAAACAAACACATGAGCCAAACTAAGACATCCACCAAACTAACACATCCGCCAAACAAACACTTTCACCAAACTAAGACGTCCGCCAAACTAACACATCCGCCAAACAAACACATAAGCCAAACTAAGACATCCGCCAAACTAACACATCCACCAAACAAACACATGCGCCAAACTAAGACATCCGCCAAACTAACACATCCGCCAAACAAACACATGTGCCAAGCTAAGACATCCGCCAAACTAACACATCCGCCAAACAAACACATGCGCCAAATTAAGACATCCGACAAACTAACACATCTGCCAAATAAACACATGCTCCAAACGAACACATCCGCCCAACAAACAAATGCGCCAAACTAACACATCCGCCAAACTAACACATCCGCCAAACAAACCAATGCACCATAACAAGACACCCGCCAAAAACAAACACATCTGCCAAACAAACACATCCACCAAACAAACACATGCGCCAAACTAAGCCATCCGCCAAACTAACACATCCGGCAAACAAACACATGCGCCAAAATAAGCCATCCGCCAAACTAACACATCCGCCATACAAACACTTTCGACAAAGAAACACTTTCGCCAAACTAAGACATCCGCCAAACTAACACATCCGCCAAACCAACACATCTGCCAAACAAACACATGCGCCAAACTAAGACATCCACCAAACTAACACATCCACCAAACAAACACATGCGCCAAACTAAGACATCCGCCAAACAAAAACATCCGCCAAACAAACACTTTCACCAAACTAAGACAATAAGATATCCGCCAAACTAACACATCCGCCAAACAAACACATGCGCCAAACTAAGACATCCACCAAACTAACACATCCGCAAAACAAACACACGCACCAAACTAAGACATCCGCCAAAGAAACACATCCGCCAAACAAACACATGTGCCAAACTAAGACATCTGCCAAACTAACACAGCCGCCAAACAAACACATCTGCCAAACAAACACATGCGCCAAACTAACACATCCGCCAAACTAACACATCCGCCAAACAAACACATCCACTAAACCAACACATTCACCAAACTAACACATCCGCAAAACCAACACAGGCGCCACACCAGCACCTCTGCCAAACCAACAAATCCACTAAACTAACACTTCCGCCAAACCAACAAATCCGCTCAACCAACACATCAGCTAAACCAACACATCCGCCAAACCAACACATCCGCCAAACCAACACATCCGCCAAACCAACGCATCCGCAAAACCAACGCATCCGCCAAACCAATGCATCCGCCAAACCAACGCATCCGCATAACCAACACATCCGCCAAGCCAACACATCCGCCAAACTAACACATCCGCCAAACTAAGACATCCACCAAACGAACACATCCGCCAAACAAACACATGCGCCAAACTTAGACATCTGCCAAACTAACACATCCGCCAAACAAACACATGCGCCAAACTCAGACATCCGCCAAACAAACACATGCGCCAAACTAAGACATCCGCCAAACTAACACATCCGCCAAACAAACACATGCGCCAAACTCAGACATCCGCCAAACAAACACATGCGCCAAACTAAGACATCCGCCAAACTAACACATTTGCCAAACAAACACTTTCGTCAAACTAAGACATCCGCCAAACTAACACATTCTCCAAACAAACACATGCGCCAAACTCAGACATCCGCCAAACTAACACATCCGCCAAACTAAGACATCCACCAAACGAACACATCCGCCAAACAAACACATGCGCCAAACTAAGACATCTGCCAAACTAACACATTCGCCAAACAAACACATGCGCCAAACTCAGACATCCGCCAAACTAACACATCCGCCAAACAAACACATGCACCAAACTAAGACATCTGCCAAACTAACACATCTGCCAAACAAACACATGCGCCAAACTAAGACATCCGCCAAACTAACACATCCTCCAAACAATCACATGCGCCACAGTAATTCATCCGACAAACTAACACATCTGCCAAACAAAGACATGCGCCAAACTAAGACATCCACCAAACGAACACATCCGCCAAACAAACACATGCGCCAAACTAAGACATCTGCCAAACTAACACATCCGCCAAACAAAAACATGCGCCAAACTAAGACATCCGCCAAACGAACACATCCGCCAAACAAACACTTTCGTCAAACTATGACATCCGCCAAACGAACACATCCGCCAAACAAACACATGCGCCAAACTCAGACATCCGCCAAACTAACACATCCGCCAAACGAAGACATCCACCAAACGAACACATCCGCCAAACAAACACATGCGGCAAACTCAGACATCCGCCAAACTAACACATCCACCAAACAAACACATGCGCCAAACTCAGACATCCGCCAAACAAACACATGCGCCAAAATAAGACATCCGCCAAACTAACACATCCGCCAAAGAAACACATGTGCCAAACTAAGACATCCGCCAAACTAACACATCCGCCAAACAAACACATGCACCAAACGAAGACATCCGCCAAACTAACACATGCGCCAAACAAACACATGCGCCAAACTCAGACATCCGCCAAACTAACACATCCGCCAAACAAACACATGCGCTAAACTGAGTCATCTGCCAAACTAACACATCTGCCAAACAAACACATCCGCCAAACTAGGACATTCGCCAAACTAACACATCAGCCAAACAAACACATGCGCCAAACTAAGACATCTGCCAAACTAACACATCCACGAAACAAACACATGCGCCAAAACAAGACATCCGCCAAATTAACACAACCGCCAAACAAACACATGCACCAAACGTAGACATCCGCCAAACGAAGACATCCGCCAAAAAAACACATGCGCCAAACTAAGAAATCCGCCAAACTAACACATCTGCCAAACAAACACGCCAAACAAACACATGCGCCAAACCAAGACATCCGACAAACTAACAGCCACCAAACAAACACATGCACCAAACTAAGCCATCCGCCAAACAAACACATCCGCCAAACAAACACATGAGCCAAACTAAGACATCCGCCAAACTAACACATTCGCCAAACAAACACTTTCGCCAAACTAAGACGTCCGCCAAAATAACACATCCGCCAAACAAACACAAAAGCCAAACTAAGACATCCGCCAAACTAACACATCCACCAAACAAACACATGCACCAAACTAAGACATCCGCCAAACTAACACATCCGCCAAACAAACACATGCGCCAAATTAAGACATCCGACAAACTAACACATCTGCCAAATAAACACATGCACCAAACGAACACATCCGCCCAACAAACAAATGCGCCAAACTAACACATCCGCCAAACTAACACATCCGCCAAACAAACCAATGCACCATAAAAAGACACCCGCCAAACAAACACATCCGCCAAACAAACACATCCGCCAAACAAACACATGCACCAAACTAAGCCATCCGCCAAACTAACACATCCGGCAAACAAACACATGCGCCTAACTAGGCCATCCGCCAAACTAACACATCCGCCAAACAAACACTTTTGACAAAGAAACACTTTCGCCAAACTAAGACATCCGCCAAACTAACACATCCGCCAAACTAACACATCTGCCAAACAAACACATGCGCCAAACCAAACTAAGACATCCACCAAACTAACACATCCACCAAACAAACACATGCGCCAAACTAAGACATCCGCCAAACAAAAACATCCGCCAAACAAACACTTTCACCAAACTAAGACAATAAGACATCCGCCAATCTAACACATCCGCCAAACAAACACATGCGCCAAACTAAGACATCCGCCAAACAAACACATCCGCAAAACAAACACATGCACCAAACTAAGACATCCGCCAAACTAACACATCCGCCAAACAAACACATCCACTAAACCAACACATTCACCAAACTAACACATCCGCAAAACCAACACAGGCGCCACACCAGCACCTCTGCCAAACCAACAGTTCCACTAAACTAACACTTCCGCCAAACCAACAAATCCGCTCAACCAATACATCAGCTAAACCAACACATCCGCCAAACCAACACATCCGCCAAACCAACACATCCGCCAAACCAACGCATCTGCAAAACCAACGCATCCGCCAAACTAAGACATCCGCCAAACTAACACATCCGCAAAACAAACACATGCACCAAACTAAGACATCGGCCAAAGAAACACATCCGCCAAACAAACACATGTGCCAAACTAAGACATCTGCCAAACTAACACAGCCGCCAAACAAACACATCTGCCAAACAAACACATGCGCCAAACTAAGACATCCGCCAAACTAACACATCCGCCAAACAAACACATCCACTAAACCAACACATTCACCAAACTAACACATCCGCAAAACCAACACAGGCGCCACACCAGCACCTCTGCCAAACCAACAAATCCACTAAACTAACACTTCCGCCAAACCAACAAATCCGCTCAACTAACACATCAGCTAAACCAACACATCCGCCAAACCAACACATCCGCCAAACCAACACATCCGCCAAACCAACGCATCCGCAAAACCAACGCATCCGCCAAACCAATGCATCCGCCAAACCAACGCATCCGCATAACCAACACATCCGCCAAACCAGCACATCCGCCAAACTAACACATCCGCCAAACTAAGACATCCACCAAACGAACACATCCGCCAAACAAACACATGCGCCAAACTAAGACATCTGCCAAACTAACACATCCGCCAAACAAACACATGCGCCAAACTCAGACATCCGCCAAACAAACACATGCGCCAAACTAAGACATCTGCCAAACTAACACATCCGCCAAACAAACACATGCGCCAAACTCAGACATCCGCCAAACAAACACATGCGCCAAACTAAGACATCCGCCAAACTAACACATCTGCCAAACAAACACTTTCGTCAAACTAAGACATCCGCCAAACTAACACATTCTCCAAACAAACACATGCGCCAAACTCAGACATCCGCCAAACTAACACATCCGCCAAACGAAGACATCCACCAAACGAACACATCCGCCAAACAAACACATGCGCCAAACTAAGACATCTGCCAAACTAACACATTCGCCAAACAAACACATGCGCCAAACTCAGACATCCGCCAAACTAACACATCCGCCAAACAAACACATGCACCAAACTAAGACATCTGCCAAACTAACACATCTGCCAAACAAACACATGCGCCAAACTAAGACATCCGCCAAACTAACACATCCTCCAAACAATCAAATGCGCCACAGTAATTCATCCGACAAACTAACACATCTGCCAAACAAAGACATGCGCCAAACTAAGACATCCACCAAACGAACACATCCGCCAAACAAACACATGCGCCAAACTAAGACATCTGCCAAACTAACACATCCGCCAAACAAACACAACCGCCAAACAAACACATGAGCCAAACTAAGACATCCGCCAAACTAACACATTCGCCAAACAAACACTTTCGCCAAACTAAGACGTCCGCCAAACTAACACATCCGCCAAACAAACACAAGAGCCAAACTAAGACATCCGCCAAACTAACACATCCACCAAACAAACACAAGAGCCAAACTAAGACATCCGCCAAACTAACACATCCACCAAACAAACACATGCACCAAACTAAGACATCCGCCAAACTAACACATCCGCCAAACAAACACATGCGCCAAATTAAGACATCCGACAAACTAACACATCTGCCAAATAAACACATGCACCAAACGAACACATCCGCCCAACAAACAAATGCGCCAAACTAACACATCCGCCAAACCAACAAATCCGCTCAACCAACACATCAGCTAAACCAACACATCCGCCAAACCAACACATCCGCCAAACCAACACATCCGACAAACCAACGCATCCGCAAAACCAACGCATCCGCCAAACCAATGCATCCGCCAAACCAACGCATCCGCATAACCAACACATCCGCCAAGCCAACACATCCGCCAAACTAACACATCCGCCAAACTAAGACATCCACCAAACGAACACATCCGCCAAACAAACACATGCGCCAAACTAAGACATCTGCCAAACTAACACATCCGCCAAACAAACACATGCGCCAAACTCAGACATCCGCCAAACAAACACATGCGCCAAACTAAGACATCCGCCAAACTAACACATCCGCCAAACAAACACATGCGCCAAACTCAGACATCCGCCAAACAAACACATGCGCCAAACTAAGACATCCGCCAAACTAACACATTTGCCAAACAAACACTTTCGTCAAACTAAGACATCCGCCAAACTAACACATTCTCCAAACAAACACATGCGCCAAACTCAGACATCCGCCAAACTAACACATCCGCCAAACTAAGACATCCACCAAACGAACACATCCGCCAAACAAACACATGCGCCAAACTAAGACATCTGCCAAACTAACACATTCGCCAAACAAACACATGCGCCAAACTCAGACATCCGCCAAACTAACACATCCGCCAAACAAACACATGCACCAAACTAAGACATCTGCCAAACTAACACATCTGCCAAACAAACACATGCGCCAAACTAAGACATCCGCCAAACTAACACATCCTCCAAACAATCACATGCGCCACAGTAATTCATCCGACAAACTAACACATCTGCCAAACAAAGACATGCGCCAAACTAAGACATCCACCAAACGAACACATCCGCCAAACAAACACATGCGCCAAACTAAGACATCTGCCAAACTAACACATCCGCCAAACAAAAACATGCGCCAAACTAAGACATCCGCCAAACTAACACATCCGCCAAACAAACACTTTCGTCAAACTATGACATCCGCCAAACTAACACATCCGCCAAACAAACACATGCGCCAAACTCAGACATCCGCCAAACTAACACATCCGCCAAACGAAGACATCCACCAAACGAACACATCCGCCAAACAAACACATGCGCCAAACTAAGACATCTGCCAAACTAACACATCCGCCAAACAAACACATGCGCCAAACTCAGACATCCGCCAAACTAACACATCCACCAAACAAACACATGCGCCAAACTCAGACATCCGCCAAACAAACACATGCGCCAAAATAAGACATCCGCCAAACTAACACATCCGCCAAAGAAACACATGTGCCAAACTAAGACATCCGCCAAACTAACACATCCGCCAAACAAACACATGCACCAAACGAAGACATCCGCCAAACTAACACATGCGCCAAACAAACACATGCGCCAAACTCAGACATCCGCCAAACTAACACATCCGCCAAACAAACACATGCGCTAAACTGAGTCATCTGCCAAACTAACACATCTGCCAAACAAACACATCCGCCAAACTAGGACATTCGCCAAACTAACACATCAGCCAAACAAACACATGCGCCAAACTAAGACATCTACCAAACTAACACATCCACAAAACAAACACATGCGCCAAACCAAGACATCCGCCAAATTAACACAACCGCCAAACAAACACATGCACCAAACGTAGACATCCGCCAAACGAAGACATCCGCCAAAAAAACACATGCGCCAAACTAAGAAATCCGCCAAACTAACACATCTGCCAAACAAACACGCCAAACAAACACATGCGCCAAACCAAGACATCCGACAAACTAACAGCCACCAAACAAACACATGCACCAAACTAAGCCATCCGCCAAACAAACACATCCGCCAAACAAACACATGAGCCAAACTAAGACATCCGCCAAACTAACACATTCGCCAAACAAACACTTTCGCCAAACTAAGACGTCCGCCAAACTAACACATCCGCCAAACAAACACAAAAGCCAAACTAAGACATCCGCCAAACTAACACATCCACCAAACAAACACATGCACCAAACTAAGACATCCGCCAAACTAACACATCCGCCAAACAAACACATGCGCCAAATTAAGACATCCGACAAACTAACACATCTGCCAAATAAACACATGCACCAAACGAACACATCCGCCCAACAAACAAATGCGCCAAACTAACACATCCGCCAAACTAACACATCCGCCAAACAAACCAATGCACCATAAAAAGACACCCGCCAAACAAACACATCCGCCAAACAAACACATCCGCCAAACAAACACATGCACCAAACTAAGCCATCCGCCAAACTAACACATCCGGCAAACAAACACATGCGCCTAACTAGGCCATCCGCCAAACTAACACATCCGCCAAACAAACACTTTTGACAAAGAAACACTTTCGCCAAACTAAGACATCCGCCAAACTAACACATCCGCCAAACTAACACATCTGCCAAACAAACACATGCGCCAAACTAAGACATCCACCAAACTAACACATCCACCAAACAAACACATGCGCCAAACTAAGACATCCGCCAAACAAAAACATCCGCCAAACAAACACTTTCACCAAACTAAGACAATAAGACATCCGCCAATCTAACACATCCGCCAAACAAACACATGCGCCAAACTAAGACATCCGCCAAACAAACACATCCGCAAAACAAACACATGCACCAAACTAAGACATCCGCCAAACTAACACATCCGCCAAACAAACACATCCACTAAACCAACACATTCACCAAACTAACACATCCGCAAAACCAACACAGGCGCCACACCAGCACCTCTGCCAAACCAACAGTTCCACTAAACTAACACTTCCGCCAAACCAACAATTCCGCTCAACCAATACATCAGCTAAACCAACACATCCGCCAAACCAACACATCCGCCAAACCAACACATCCGCCAAACCAACGCATCTGCAAAACCAACGCATCCGCCAAACCAATGCATCCGCCAAACCAACGCATCCGCATAACCAACACATCTGCCAAACCAGCACATCCGCCAAACTAACACATCCGCCAAACTAAGACATCCACCAAACAAACACATGCGCCAAACTAAGACATCTGCCAAACTAACACATCCGCCAAACAAACACATGCGCCAAACTCAGACATCCGCCAAACAAACACATGCGCCAAACTAAGACATCCGCCAAACTAACACATCCGCCAAACAAACACAAGCGCCAAACTCAGACATCCGCCAAACAAACACATGCGCCAAACTAAGACATCCGCCAAACTAACACATCCGCCAAACAAACACTTTCGTCAAACTAAGACATCCGCCAAACTAACACATCCGCCAAACAAACACATGCGCCAAACTCAGGCATCCGCCAAACTAACACATCCGCCGAACTAAGACATCCACCAAACGAACACATCCGCCAAACAAACACATCCGCCACACAAACACGTGCGCCAAACTAAGACATCCGCCAAACGAACACATCCGCCAAAGAAACACATGTGCCAAACTAAGACATCCGCCAAACTAACACATCCGCCAAACAAACACATGTGCCAAACGAAGACATCCGCCAAACTAACACATCCGCCAAACAAACACATGCGCCAAACTCAGACATCCGCCAAACTAACACATCCGCCAAACAAACACATGCACTAAACTGAGACATCCACCAAACTAACACATCTGCCAAACAAACACATGCGCCAAACTAAGACATCTGCCAAACTAACACATCCACGAAACAAACACATGCGCCAAACCAAGACATCCGCCAAATTAACACATCCGCCAAACAAACACATGCGCCAAACTAGGACATTCGCCAAACTAACACATCAGCCAAACAAACACATGCGCCAAACTAAGACATCTGCCAAACTAACACATCCACGAAACAAACACATGCGCCAAACCAAGACATCCGCCAAATTAACACATCCGCCAAACAAACACATGCATCAAACGAAGACATCCGCCAAACTAACACATCCGCCAAAAAAACACATGCGCCAAACTCAGACATCCGCCAAACTAACACATCCGCCAAACAAACACATGCGCTAAACCGAGACATCCGCCAAACTAACACATCTGCCAAACAAACACATGCGCCAAACTAGGACATTCGCCAAACTAACACATCAGCCAAACAAACACATGCGCCAAACTAAGACATCTGCCAAACTAACACATCCACGAAACAAACACATGCGCCAAACCAAGACATCCGCCAAATTAACACATCCGCCAAACAAACACATGCACCAAGCGAAGACATCCGCCAAACTAACACATCCGCCAAAAAAACACTTGCGCCAAACTAAGACATCCGCCAAACTAACACATCTGCCAAACAACCACGCCAAACAAACACATGCGCCAAGCTAAGACATCCGACAAACTAACAGCCGCCAAACAAACACATGCACCAAACTAAGCCATCCGCCAAACAAACACATCCGCCAAACAAACACATGAGCCAAACTAAGACATCCACCAAACTAACACATCCGCCAAACAAACACTTTCGCCAAACTAAGACGTCCGCCAAACTAACACATCCGCCAAACAAACACATAAGCCAAACTAAGACATCCGCCAAACTAACACATCCACCAAACAAACACATGCGCCAAACTAAGACATCCGCCAAACTAACACATCCGCCAAACAAACACATGTGCCACGCTAAGACATCCGCCAAACTAACACATCCGCCAAACAAACACATGCGCCAAATTAAGACATCCGACAAACTAACACATCTGCCAAATAAACACATGCACCAAACGAACACATCCGCCCAACAAACAAATGCGCCAAACTAACACATCCGCCAAACTAACACATCCGCCAAACAAACCAATGCACCACAACAAGACACCCGCCAAAAACAAACACATCTGCCAAACAAACACATCCACCAAACAAACACATGCGCCAAACTAAGCCATCTGCCAAACTAACACATCCGGTAAACAAACACATGCGCCAAACTAAGACATCCGCCAAACTAACACATCCGCCAAACTAACACATCTGCCAAACAAACACATGCGCCAAACTAAGACATCCACCAAACTAACACATCCACCAAACAAACACATGCGCCAAACTAAGACATCCGCCAAACAAAAACATCCGCCAAACAAACACTTTCACCAAACTAAGACAATAAGACATCCGCCAAACTAACACATCCGCCAAACAAACACATGCGCCAAACTAAGACATCCGCCAAACTAACACATCCGCAAAACAAACACATGCACCAAACTAAGACATCGGCCAAAGAAACACATCCGCCAAACAAACACATGTGCCAAACTAAGACATCTGCCAAACTAACACAGCCGCCAAACAAACACATCTGCCAAACAAACACATGCGCCAAACTAAGACATCCGCCAAACTAACACATCCGCCAAACAAACACATCCACTAAACCAACACATTCACCAAACTAACACATCCGCAAAACCAACACAGGCGCCACACCAGCACCTCTGCCAAACCAACAAATCCACTAAACTAACACTTCCGCCAAACCAACAAATCCGCTCAACTAACACATCAGCTAAACCAACACATCCGCCAAACCAACACATCCGCCAAACCAACACATCCGCCAAACCAACGCATCCGCAAAACCAACGCATCCGCCAAACCAATGCATCCGCCAAACCAACGCATCCGCATAACCAACACATCCGCCAAACCAGCACATCCGCCAAACTAACACATCCGCCAAACTAAGACATCCACCAAACGAACACATCCGCCAAACAAACACATGCGCCAAACTAAGACATCTGCCAAACTAACACATCCGCCAAACAAACACATGCGCCAAACTCAGACATCCGCCAAACAAACACATGCGCCAAACTAAGACATCTGCCAAACTAACACATCCGCCAAACAAACACATGCGCCAAACTCAGACATCCGCCAAACAAACACATGCGCCAAACTAAGACATCCGCCAAACTAACACATCTGCCAAACAAACACTTTCGTCAAACTAAGACATCCGCCAAACTAACACATTCTCCAAACAAACACATGCGCCAAACTCAGACATCCGCCAAACTAACACATCCGCCAAACGAAGACATCCACCAAACGAACACATCCGCCAAACAAACACATGCGCCAAACTAAGACATCTGCCAAACTAACACATTCGCCAAACAAACACATGCGCCAAACTCAGACATCCGCCAAACTAACACATCCGCCAAACAAACACATGCACCAAACTAAGACATCTGCCAAACTAACACATCTGCCAAACAAACACATGCGCCAAACTAAGACATCCGCCAAACTAACACATCCTCCAAACAATCAAATGCGCCACAGTAATTCATCCGACAAACTAACACATCTGCCAAACAAAGACATGCGCCAAACTAAGACATCCACCAAACGAACACATCCGCCAAACAAACACATGCGCCAAACTAAGACATCTGCCAAACTAACACATCCGCCAAACAAACACAACCGCCAAACAAACACATGAGCCAAACTAAGACATCCGCCAAACTAACACATTCGCCAAACAAACACTTTCGCCAAACTAAGACGTCCGCCAAACTAACACATCCGCCAAACAAACACAAGAGCCAAACTAAGACATCCGCCAAACTAACACATCCACCAAACAAACACAAGAGCCAAACTAAGACATCCGCCAAACTAACACATCCACCAAACAAACACATGCACCAAACTAAGACATCCGCCAAACTAACACATCCGCCAAACAAACACATGCGCCAAATTAAGACATCCGACAAACTAACACATCTGCCAAATAAACACATGCACCAAACGAACACATCCGCCCAACAAACAAATGCGCCAAACTAACACATCCGCCAAACTAACACATCCGCCAAACAAACCAATGCACCATAAAAAGACACCCGCCAAACAAAAATCCGCCAAACAAACACATCCGCCAAACAAACACATGTACCAAACTAAGCCATCCGCCAAACTAACACATCCGGCAAACAAACACATGCGCCTAAATAGGCCATCCGCCAAACAAACACATGCGCCAAACTAAGACATCCGCCAAACTAACACATCCGCCAAAGAAACACATGTGCCAAACTAAGACATCCGCCAAACTAACACATCCGCCAAACAAACATATGCGCCAAACGAAGACATCCGCCAAACTAACACATGCGCCAAACAAACACATGCGCCAAACTCAGACATCCGCCAAACTAACACATCTGCCAAACAAACACATGCGCCAAACTAGGACATTCGCCAAACTAACACATCAGCCAAACAAACACATGCGCCAAACTAAGACATCTGCCAAACTAACACATCCACGAAACAAACACATGCGCCAAACCAAGACATCCGCCAAATTAACTCATCCGCCAAACAAACACATGCACCAAACGAAGACATCCGCCAAACTAACACATCCGCCAAAAAAACATATGCGCCAAACTAAGACATCCGCCAAACTAACACATCTGCCAAACAACCACGCCAAACAAACACATGCGCCAAGCTAAGACATCCGACAAACTAACAGCCGCCAAACAAACACATGCACCAAACTAAGCCATCCGCCAAACAAACACATCCGCCAAACAAACACATGAGCCAAACTAAGACATCCACCAAACTAACACATCCGCCAAACAAACACTTTCACCAAACTAAGACGTCCGCCAAACTAACACATCCGCCAAACAAACACATAAGCCAAACTAAGACATCCGCCAAACTAACACATCCACCAAACAAACACATGCGCCAAACTAAGACATCCGCCAAACTAACACATCCGCCAAACAAACACATGTGCCAAGCTAAGACATCCGCCAAACTAACACATCCGCCAAACAAACACATGCGCCAAATTAAGACATCCGACAAACTAACACATCTGCCAAATAAACACATGCTCCAAACGAACACATCCGCCCAACAAACAAATGCGCCAAACTAACACATCCGCCAAACTAACACATCCGCCAAACAAACCAATGCACCATAACAAGACACCCGCCAAAAACAAACACATCTGCCAAACAAACACATCCACCAAACAAACACATGCGCCAAACTAAGCCATCCGCCAAACTAACACATCCGGCAAACAAACACATGCGCCAAAATAAGCCATCCGCCAAACTAACACATCCGCCATACAAACACTTTCGACAAAGAAACACTTTCGCCAAACTAAGACATCCGCCAAACTAACACATCCGCCAAACCAACACATCTGCCAAACAAACACATGCGCCAAACTAAGACATCCACCAAACTAACACATCCACCAAACAAACACATGCGCCAAACTAAGACATCCGCCAAACAAAAACATCCGCCAAACAAACACTTTCACCAAACTAAGACAATAAGATATCCGCCAAACGAACACATCCGCCAAACAAACACATGCGCCAAACTAAGACATCCACCAAACTAACACATCCGCAAAACAAACACACGCACCAAACTAAGACATCCGCCAAAGAAACACATCCGCCAAACAAACACATGTGCCAAACTAAGACATCTGCCAAACTAACACAGCCGCCAAACAAACACATCTGCCAAACAAACACATGCGCCAAACTAACACATCCGCCAAACTAACACATCCGCCAAACAAACACATCCACTAAACCAACACATTCACCAAACTAACACATCCGCAAAACCAACACAGGCGCCACACCAGCACCTCTGCCAAACCAACAAATCCACTAAACTAACACTTCCGCCAAACCAACAAATCCGCTCAACCAACACATCAGCTAAACCAACACATCCGCCAAACCAACACATCCGCCAAACCAACACATCCGCCAAACCAACGCATCCGCAAAACCAACGCATCCGCCAAACCAATGCATCCGCCAAACCAACGCATCCGCATAACCAACACATCCGCCAAGCCAACACATCCGCCAAACTAACACATCCGCCAAACTAAGACATCCACCAAACGAACACATCCGCCAAACAAACACATGCGCCAAACTTAGACATCTGCCAAACTAACACATCCGCCAAACAAACACATGCGCCAAACTCAGACATCCGCCAAACAAACACATGCGCCAAACTAAGACATCCGCCAAACTAACACATCCGCCAAACAAACACATGCGCCAAACTCAGACATCCGCCAAACAAACACATGCGCCAAACTAAGACATCCGCCAAACTAACACATTTGCCAAACAAACACTTTCGTCAAACTAAGACATCCGCCAAACTAACACATTCTCCAAACAAACACATGCGCCAAACTCAGACATCCGCCAAACTAACACATCCGCCAAACTAAGACATCCACCAAACGAACACATCCGCCAAACAAACACATGCGCCAAACTAAGACATCTGCCAAACTAACACATTCGCCAAACAAACACATGCGCCAAACTCAGACATCCGCCAAACTAACACATCCGCCAAACAAACACATGCACCAAACTAAGACATCTGCCAAACTAACACATCTGCCAAACAAACACATGCGCCAAACTAAGACATCCGCCAAACTAACACATCCTCCAAACAATCACATGCGCCACAGTAATTCATCCGACAAACTAACACATCTGCCAAACAAAGACATGCGCCAAACTAAGACATCCACCAAACGAACACATCCGCCAAACAAACACATGCGCCAAACTAAGACATCCGCCAAACTAACACATTCGCCAAACAAACACTTTCGCCAAACTAAGACGTCCGCCAAAATAACACATCCGCCAAACAAACACAAAAGCCAAACTAAGACATCCGCCAAACTAACACATCCACCAAACAAACACATGCACCAAACTAAGACATCCGCCAAACTAACACATCCGCCAAACAAACACATGCGCCAAATTAAGACATCCGACAAACTAACACATCTGCCAAATAAACACATGCACCAAACGAACACATCCGCCCAACAAACAAATGCGCCAAACTAACACATCCGCCAAACTAACACATCCGCCAAACAAACCAATGCACCATAAAAAGACACCCGCCAAACAAACACATCCGCCAAACAAACACATCCGCCAAACAAACACATGCACCAAACTAAGCCATCCGCCAAACTAACACATCCGGCAAACAAACACATGCGCCTAACTAGGCCATCCGCCAAACTAACACATCCGCCAAACAAACACTTTTGACAAAGAAACACTTTCGCCAAACTAAGACATCCGCCAAACTAACACATCCGCCAAACTAACACATCTGCCAAACAAACACATGCGCCAAACCAAACTAAGACATCCACCAAACTAACACATCCACCAAACAAACACATGCGCCAAACTAAGACATCCGCCAAACAAAAACATCCGCCAAACAAACACTTTCACCAAACTAAGACAATAAGACATCCGCCAATCTAACACATCCGCCAAACAAACACATGCGCCAAACTAAGACATCCGCCAAACAAACACATCCGCAAAACAAACACATGCACCAAACTAAGACATCCGCCAAACTAACACATCCGCCAAACAAACACATCCACTAAACCAACACATTCACCAAACTAACACATCCGCAAAACCAACACAGGCGCCACACCAGCACCTCTGCCAAACCAACAGTTCCACTAAACTAACACTTCCGCCAAACCAACAAATCCGCTCAACCAATACATCAGCTAAACCAACACATCCGCCAAACCAACACATCCGCCAAACCAACACATCCGCCAAACCAACGCATCTGCAAAACCAACGCATCCGCCAAACTAAGACATCCGCCAAACTAACACATCCGCAAAACAAACACATGCACCAAACTAAGACATCGGCCAAAGAAACACATCCGCCAAACAAACACATGTGCCAAACTAAGACATCTGCCAAACTAACACAGCCGCCAAACAAACACATCTGCCAAACAAACACATGCGCCAAACTAAGACATCCGCCAAACTAACACATCCGCCAAACAAACACATCCACTAAACCAACACATTCACCAAACTAACACATCCGCAAAACCAACACAGGCGCCACACCAGCACCTCTGCCAAACCAACAAATCCACTAAACTAACACTTCCGCCAAACCAACAAATCCGCTCAACTAACACATCAGCTAAACCAACACATCCGCCAAACCAACACATCCGCCAAACCAACACATCCGCCAAACCAACGCATCCGCAAAACCAACGCATCCGCCAAACCAATGCATCCGCCAAACCAACGCATCCGCATAACCAACACATCCGCCAAACCAGCACATCCGCCAAACTAACACATCCGCCAAACTAAGACATCCACCAAACGAACACATCCGCCAAACAAACACATGCGCCAAACTAAGACATCTGCCAAACTAACACATCCGCCAAACAAACACATGCGCCAAACTCAGACATCCGCCAAACAAACACATGCGCCAAACTAAGACATCTGCCAAACTAACACATCCGCCAAACAAACACATGCGCCAAACTCAGACATCCGCCAAACAAACACATGCGCCAAACTAAGACATCCGCCAAACTAACACATCTGCCAAACAAACACTTTCGTCAAACTAAGACATCCGCCAAACTAACACATTCTCCAAACAAACACATGCGCCAAACTCAGACATCCGCCAAACTAACACATCCGCCAAACGAAGACATCCACCAAACGAACACATCCGCCAAACAAACACATGCGCCAAACTAAGACATCTGCCAAACTAACACATTCGCCAAACAAACACATGCGCCAAACTCAGACATCCGCCAAACTAACACATCCGCCAAACAAACACATGCACCAAACTAAGACATCTGCCAAACTAACACATCTGCCAAACAAACACATGCGCCAAACTAAGACATCCGCCAAACTAACACATCCTCCAAACAATCAAATGCGCCACAGTAATTCATCCGACAAACTAACACATCTGCCAAACAAAGACATGCGCCAAACTAAGACATCCACCAAACGAACACATCCGCCAAACAAACACATGCGCCAAACTAAGACATCTGCCAAACTAACACATCCGCCAAACAAACACAACCGCCAAACAAACACATGAGCCAAACTAAGACATCCGCCAAACTAACACATTCGCCAAACAAACACTTTCGCCAAACTAAGACGTCCGCCAAACTAACACATCCGCCAAACAAACACAAGAGCCAAACTAAGACATCCGCCAAACTAACACATCCACCAAACAAACACAAGAGCCAAACTAAGACATCCGCCAAACTAACACATCCACCAAACAAACACATGCACCAAACTAAGACATCCGCCAAACTAACACATCCGCCAAACAAACACATGCGCCAAATTAAGACATCCGACAAACTAACACATCTGCCAAATAAACACATGCACCAAACGAACACATCCGCCCAACAAACAAATGCGCCAAACTAACACATCCGCCAAACTAACACATCCGCCAAACAAACCAATGCACCATAAAAAGACACCCGCCAAACAAAAATCCGCCAAACAAACACATCCGCCAAACAAACACATGTACCAAACTAAGCCATCCGCCAAACTAACACATCCGGCAAACAAACACATGCGCCTAAATAGGCCATCCGCCAAACAAACACATGCGCCAAACTAAGACATCCGCCAAACTAACACATCCGCCAAAGAAACACATGTGCCAAACTAAGACATCCGCCAAACTAACACATCCGCCAAACAAACATATGCGCCAAACGAAGACATCCGCCAAACTAACACATGCGCCAAACAAACACATGCGCCAAACTCAGACATCCGCCAAACTAACACATCCGCAAAACAAACACATGCACCAAACTAAGACATCGGCCAAAGAAACACATCCGCCAAACAAACACATGTGCCAAACTAAGACATCTGCCAAACTAACACAGCCGCCAAACAAACACATCTGCCAAACAAACACATGCGCCAAACTAAGACATCCGCCAAACTAACACATCCGCCAAACAAACACATCCACTAAACCAACACATTCACCAAACTAACACATCCGCAAAACCAACACAGGCGCCACACCAGCACCTCTGCCAAACCAACAAATCCACTAAACTAACACTTCCGCCAAACCAACAAATCCGCTCAACTAACACATCAGCTAAACCAACACATCCGCCAAACCAACACATCCGCCAAACCAACACATCCGCCAAACCAACGCATCCGCAAAACCAACGCATCCGCCAAACCAATGCATCCGCCAAACCAACGCATCCGCATAACCAACACATCCGCCAAACCAGCACATCCGCCAAACTAACACATCCGCCAAACTAAGACATCCACCAAACGAACACATCCGCCAAACAAACACATGCGCCAAACTAAGACATCTGCCAAACTAACACATCCGCCAAACAAACACATGCGCCAAACTCAGACATCCGCCAAACAAACACATGCGCCAAACTAAGACATCTGCCAAACTAACACATCCGCCAAACAAACACATGCGCCAAACTCAGACATCCGCCAAACAAACACATGCGCCAAACTAAGACATCCGCCAAACTAACACATCTGCCAAACAAACACTTTCGTCAAACTAAGACATCCGCCAAACTAACACATTCTCCAAACAAACACATGCGCCAAACTCAGACATCCGCCAAACTAACACATCCGCCAAACGAAGACATCCACCAAACGAACACATCCGCCAAACAAACACATGCGCCAAACTAAGACATCTGCCAAACTAACACATTCGCCAAACAAACACATGCGCCAAACTCAGACATCCGCCAAACTAACACATCCGCCAAACAAACACATGCACCAAACTAAGACATCTGCCAAACTAACACATCTGCCAAACAAACACATGCGCCAAACTAAGACATCCGCCAAACTAACACATCCTCCAAACAATCAAATGCGCCACAGTAATTCATCCGACAAACTAACACATCTGCCAAACAAAGACATGCGCCAAACTAAGACATCCACCAAACGAACACATCCGCCAAACAAACACATGCGCCAAACTAAGACATCTGCCAAACTAACACATCCGCCAAACAAACACAACCGCCAAACAAACACATGAGCCAAACTAAGACATCCGCCAAACTAACACATTCGCCAAACAAACACTTTCGCCAAACTAAGACGTCCGCCAAACTAACACATCCGCCAAACAAACACAAGAGCCAAACTAAGACATCCGCCAAACTAACACATCCACCAAACAAACACAAGAGCCAAACTAAGACATCCGCCAAACTAACACATCCACCAAACAAACACATGCACCAAACTAAGACATCCGCCAAACTAACACATCCGCCAAACAAACACATGCGCCAAATTAAGACATCCGACAAACTAACACATCTGCCAAATAAACACATGCACCAAACGAACACATCCGCCCAACAAACAAATGCGCCAAACTAACACATCCGCCAAACTAACACATCCGCCAAACAAACCAATGCACCATAAAAAGACACCCGCCAAACAAAAATCCGCCAAACAAACACATCCGCCAAACAAACACATGTACCAAACTAAGCCATCCGCCAAACTAACACATCCGGCAAACAAACACATGCGCCTAAATAGGCCATCCGCCAAACAAACACATGCGCCAAACTAAGACATCCGCCAAACTAACACATCCGCCAAAGAAACACATGTGCCAAACTAAGACATCCGCCAAACTAACACATCCGCCAAACAAACATATGCGCCAAACGAAGACATCCGCCAAACTAACACATGCGCCAAACAAACACATGCGCCAAACTCAGACATCCGCCAAACTAACACATCTGCCAAACAAACACATGCGCCAAACTAGGACATTCGCCAAACTAACACATCAGCCAAACAAACACATGCGCCAAACTAAGACATCTGCCAAACTAACACATCCACGAAACAAACACATGCGCCAAACCAAGACATCCGCCAAATTAACTCATCCGCCAAACAAACACATGCACCAAACGAAGACATCCGCCAAACTAACACATCCGCCAAAAAAACATATGCGCCAAACTAAGACATCCGCCAAACTAACACATCTGCCAAACAACCACGCCAAACAAACACATGCGCCAAGCTAAGACATCCGACAAACTAACAGCCGCCAAACAAACACATGCACCAAACTAAGCCATCCGCCAAACAAACACATCCGCCAAACAAACACATGAGCCAAACTAAGACATCCACCAAACTAACACATCCGCCAAACAAACACTTTCACCAAACTAAGACGTCCGCCAAACTAACACATCCGCCAAACAAACACATAAGCCAAACTAAGACATCCGCCAAACTAACACATCCACCAAACAAACACATGCGCCAAACTAAGACATCCGCCAAACTAACACATCCGCCAAACAAACACATGTGCCAAGCTAAGACATCCGCCAAACTAACACATCCGCCAAACAAACACATGCGCCAAATTAAGACATCCGACAAACTAACACATCTGCCAAATAAACACATGCTCCAAACGAACACATCCGCCCAACAAACAAATGCGCCAAACTAACACATCCGCCAAACTAACACATCCGCCAAACAAACCAATGCACCATAACAAGACACCCGCCAAAAACAAACACATCTGCCAAACAAACACATCCACCAAACAAACACATGCGCCAAACTAAGCCATCCGCCAAACTAACACATCCGGCAAACAAACACATGCGCCAAAATAAGCCATCCGCCAAACTAACACATCCGCCATACAAACACTTTCGACAAAGAAACACTTTCGCCAAACTAAGACATCCGCCAAACTAACACATCCGCCAAACCAACACATCTGCCAAACAAACACATGCGCCAAACTAAGACATCCACCAAACTAACACATCCACCAAACAAACACATGCGCCAAACTAAGACATCCGCCAAACAAAAACATCCGCCAAACAAACACTTTCACCAAACTAAGACAATAAGATATCCGCCAAACTAACACATCCGCCAAACAAACACATGCGCCAAACTAAGACATCCACCAAACTAACACATCCGCAAAACAAACACACGCACCAAACTAAGACATCCGCCAAAGAAACACATCCGCCAAACAAACACATGTGCCAAACTAAGACATCTGCCAAACTAACACAGCCGCCAAACAAACACATCTGCCAAACAAACACATGCGCCAAACTAACACATCCGCCAAACTAACACATCCGCCAAACAAACACATCCACTAAACCAACACATTCACCAAACTAACACATCCGCAAAACCAACACAGGCGCCACACCAGCACCTCTGCCAAACCAACAAATCCACTAAACTAACACTTCCGCCAAACCAACAAATCCGCTCAACCAACACATCAGCTAAACCAACACATCCGCCAAACCAACACATCCGCCAAACCAACACATCCGCCAAACCAACGCATCCGCAAAACCAACGCATCCGCCAAACCAATGCATCCGCCAAACCAACGCATCCGCATAACCAACACATCCGCCAAGCCAACACATCCGCCAAACTAACACATCCGCCAAACTAAGACATCCACCAAACGAACACATCCGCCAAACAAACACATGCGCCAAACTTAGACATCTGCCAAACTAACACATCCGCCAAACAAACACATGCGCCAAACTCAGACATCCGCCAAACAAACACATGCGCCAAACTAAGACATCCGCCAAACTAACACATCCGCCAAACAAACACATGCGCCAAACTCAGACATCCGCCAAACAAACACATGCGCCAAACTAAGACATCCGCCAAACTAACACATTTGCCAAACAAACACTTTCGTCAAACTAAGACATCCGCCAAACTAACACATTCTCCAAACAAACACATGCGCCAAACTCAGACATCCGCCAAACTAACACATCCGCCAAACTAAGACATCCACCAAACGAACACATCCGCCAAACAAACACATGCGCCAAACTAAGACATCTGCCAAACTAACACATTCGCCAAACAAACACATGCGCCAAACTCAGACATCCGCCAAACTAACACATCCGCCAAACAAACACATGCACCAAACTAAGACATCTGCCAAACTAACACATCTGCCAAACAAACACATGCGCCAAACTAAGACATCCGCCAAACTAACACATCCTCCAAACAATCACATGCGCCACAGTAATTCATCCGACAAACTAACACATCTGCCAAACAAAGACATGCGCCAAACTAAGACATCCACCAAACGAACACATCCGCCAAACAAACACATGCGCCAAACTAAGACATCTGCCAAACTAACACATCCGCCAAACAAAAACATGCGCCAAACTAAGACATCCGCCAAACGAACACATCCGCCAAACAAACACTTTCGTCAAACTATGACATCCGCCAAACGAACACATCCGCCAAACAAACACATGCGCCAAACTCAGACATCCGCCAAACTAACACATCCGCCAAACGAAGACATCCACCAAACGAACACATCCGCCAAACAAACACATGCGGCAAACTCAGACATCCGCCAAACTAACACATCCACCAAACAAACACATGCGCCAAACTCAGACATCCGCCAAACAAACACATGCGCCAAAATAAGACATCCGCCAAACTAACACATCCGCCAAAGAAACACATGTGCCAAACTAAGACATCCGCCAAACTAACACATCCGCCAAACAAACACATGCACCAAACGAAGACATCCGCCAAACTAACACATGCGCCAAACAAACACATGCGCCAAACTCAGACATCCGCCAAACTAACACATCCGCCAAACAAACACATGCGCTAAACTGAGTCATCTGCCAAACTAACACATCTGCCAAACAAACACATCCGCCAAACTAGGACATTCGCCAAACTAACACATCAGCCAAACAAACACATGCGCCAAACTAAGACATCTGCCAAACTAACACATCCACGAAACAAACACATGCGCCAAAACAAGACATCCGCCAAATTAACACAACCGCCAAACAAACACATGCACCAAACGTAGACATCCGCCAAACGAAGACATCCGCCAAAAAAACACATGCGCCAAACTAAGAAATCCGCCAAACTAACACATCTGCCAAACAAACACGCCAAACAAACACATGCGCCAAACCAAGACATCCGACAAACTAACAGCCACCAAACAAACACATGCACCAAACTAAGCCATCCGCCAAACAAACACATCCGCCAAACAAACACATGAGCCAAACTAAGACATCCGCCAAACTAACACATTCGCCAAACAAACACTTTCGCCAAACTAAGACGTCCGCCAAAATAACACATCCGCCAAACAAACACAAAAGCCAAACTAAGACATCCGCCAAACTAACACATCCACCAAACAAACACATGCACCAAACTAAGACATCCGCCAAACTAACACATCCGCCAAACAAACACATGCGCCAAATTAAGACATCCGACAAACTAACACATCTGCCAAATAAACACATGCACCAAACGAACACATCCGCCCAACAAACAAATGCGCCAAACTAACACATCCGCCAAACTAACACATCCGCCAAACAAACCAATGCACCATAAAAAGACACCCGCCAAACAAACACATCCGCCAAACAAACACATCCGCCAAACAAACACATGCACCAAACTAAGCCATCCGCCAAACTAACACATCCGGCAAACAAACACATGCGCCTAACTAGGCCATCCGCCAAACTAACACATCCGCCAAACAAACACTTTTGACAAAGAAACACTTTCGCCAAACTAAGACATCCGCCAAACTAACACATCCGCCAAACTAACACATCTGCCAAACAAACACATGCGCCAAACCAAACTAAGACATCCACCAAACTAACACATCCACCAAACAAACACATGCGCCAAACTAAGACATCCGCCAAACAAAAACATCCGCCAAACAAACACTTTCACCAAACTAAGACAATAAGACATCCGCCAATCTAACACATCCGCCAAACAAACACATGCGCCAAACTAAGACATCCGCCAAACAAACACATCCGCAAAACAAACACATGCACCAAACTAAGACATCCGCCAAACTAACACATCCGCCAAACAAACACATCCACTAAACCAACACATTCACCAAACTAACACATCCGCAAAACCAACACAGGCGCCACACCAGCACCTCTGCCAAACCAACAGTTCCACTAAACTAACACTTCCGCCAAACCAACAAATCCGCTCAACCAATACATCAGCTAAACCAACACATCCGCCAAACCAACACATCCGCCAAACCAACACATCCGCCAAACCAACGCATCTGCAAAACCAACGCATCCGCCAAACTAAGACATCCGCCAAACTAACACATCCGCAAAACAAACACATGCACCAAACTAAGACATCGGCCAAAGAAACACATCCGCCAAACAAACACATGTGCCAAACTAAGACATCTGCCAAACTAACACAGCCGCCAAACAAACACATCTGCCAAACAAACACATGCGCCAAACTAAGACATCCGCCAAACTAACACATCCGCCAAACAAACACATCCACTAAACCAACACATTCACCAAACTAACACATCCGCAAAACCAACACAGGCGCCACACCAGCACCTCTGCCAAACCAACAAATCCACTAAACTAACACTTCCGCCAAACCAACAAATCCGCTCAACTAACACATCAGCTAAACCAACACATCCGCCAAACCAACACATCCGCCAAACCAACACATCCGCCAAACCAACGCATCCGCAAAACCAACGCATCCGCCAAACCAATGCATCCGCCAAACCAACGCATCCGCATAACCAACACATCCGCCAAACCAGCACATCCGCCAAACTAACACATCCGCCAAACTAAGACATCCACCAAACGAACACATCCGCCAAACAAACACATGCGCCAAACTAAGACATCTGCCAAACTAACACATCCGCCAAACAAACACATGCGCCAAACTCAGACATCCGCCAAACAAACACATGCGCCAAACTAAGACATCTGCCAAACTAACACATCCGCCAAACAAACACATGCGCCAAACTCAGACATCCGCCAAACAAACACATGCGCCAAACTAAGACATCCGCCAAACTAACACATCTGCCAAACAAACACTTTCGTCAAACTAAGACATCCGCCAACTAACACATTCTCCAAACAAACACATGCGCCAAACTCAGACATCCGCCAAACTAACACATCCGCCAAACGAAGACATCCACCAAACGAACACATCCGCCAAACAAACACATGCGCCAAACTAAGACATCTGCCAAACTAACACATTCGCCAAACAAACACATGCGCCAAACTCAGACATCCGCCAAACTAACACATCCGCCAAACAAACACATGCACCAAACTAAGACATCTGCCAAACTAACACATCTGCCAAACAAACACATGCGCCAAACTAAGACATCCGCCAAACTAACACATCCTCCAAACAATCAAATGCGCCACAGTAATTCATCCGACAAACTAACACATCTGCCAAACAAAGACATGCGCCAAACTAAGACATCCACCAAACGAACACATCCGCCAAACAAACACATGCGCCAAACTAAGACATCTGCCAAACTAACACATCCGCCAAACAAACACAACCGCCAAACAAACACATGAGCCAAACTAAGACATCCGCCAAACTAACACATTCGCCAAACAAACACTTTCGCCAAACTAAGACGTCCGCCAAACTAACACATCCGCCAAACAAACACAAGAGCCAAACTAAGACATCCGCCAAACTAACACATCCACCAAACAAACACAAGAGCCAAACTAAGACATCCGCCAAACTAACACATCCACCAAACAAACACATGCACCAAACTAAGACATCCGCCAAACTAACACATCCGCCAAACAAACACATGCGCCAAATTAAGACATCCGACAAACTAACACATCTGCCAAATAAACACATGCACCAAACGAACACATCCGCCCAACAAACAAATGCGCCAAACTAACACATCCGCCAAACTAACACATCCGCCAAACAAACCAATGCACCATAAAAAGACACCCGCCAAACAAAAATCCGCCAAACAAACACATCCGCCAAACAAACACATGTACCAAACTAAGCCATCCGCCAAACTAACACATCCGGCAAACAAACACATGCGCCTAAATAGGCCATCCGCCAAACAAACACATGCGCCAAACTAAGACATCCGCCAAACTAACACATCCGCCAAAGAAACACATGTGCCAAACTAAGACATCCGCCAAACTAACACATCCGCCAAACAAACATATGCGCCAAACGAAGACATCCGCCAAACTAACACATGCGCCAAACAAACACATGCGCCAAACTCAGACATCCGCCAAACTAACACATCTGCCAAACAAACACATGCGCCAAACTAGGACATTCGCCAAACTAACACATCAGCCAAACAAACACATGCGCCAAACTAAGACATCTGCCAAACTAACACATCCACGAAACAAACACATGCGCCAAACCAAGACATCCGCCAAATTAACTCATCCGCCAAACAAACACATGCACCAAACGAAGACATCCGCCAAACTAACACATCCGCCAAAAAAACATATGCGCCAAACTAAGACATCCGCCAAACTAACACATCTGCCAAACAACCACGCCAAACAAACACATGCGCCAAGCTAAGACATCCGACAAACTAACAGCCGCCAAACAAACACATGCACCAAACTAAGCCATCCGCCAAACAAACACATCCGCCAAACAAACACATGAGCCAAACTAAGACATCCACCAAACTAACACATCCGCCAAACAAACACTTTCACCAAACTAAGACGTCCGCCAAACTAACACATCCGCCAAACAAACACATAAGCCAAACTAAGACATCCGCCAAACTAACACATCCACCAAACAAACACATGCGCCAAACTAAGACATCCGCCAAACTAACACATCCGCCAAACAAACACATGTGCCAAGCTAAGACATCCGCCAAACTAACACATCCGCCAAACAAACACATGCGCCAAATTAAGACATCCGACAAACTAACACATCTGCCAAATAAACACATGCTCCAAACGAACACATCCGCCCAACAAACAAATGCGCCAAACTAACACATCCGCCAAACTAACACATCCGCCAAACAAACCAATGCACCATAACAAGACACCCGCCAAAAACAAACACATCTGCCAAACAAACACATCCACCAAACAAACACATGCGCCAAACTAAGCCATCCGCCAAACTAACACATCCGGCAAACAAACACATGCGCCAAAATAAGCCATCCGCCAAACTAACACATCCGCCATACAAACACTTTCGACAAAGAAACACTTTCGCCAAACTAAGACATCCGCCAAACTAACACATCCGCCAAACCAACACATCTGCCAAACAAACACATGCGCCAAACTAAGACATCCACCAAACTAACACATCCACCAAACAAACACATGCGCCAAACTAAGACATCCGCCAAACAAAAACATCCGCCAAACAAACACTTTCACCAAACTAAGACAATAAGATATCCGCCAAACTAACACATCCGCCAAACAAACACATGCGCCAAACTAAGACATCCACCAAACTAACACATCCGCAAAACAAACACATGCACCAAACTAAGACATCCGCCAAAGAAACACATCCGCCAAACAAACACATGTGCCAAACTAAGACATCTGCCAAACTAACACAGCCGCCAAACAAACACATCTGCCAAACAAACACATGCGCCAAACTAACACATCCGCCAAACTAACACATCCGCCAAACAAACACATCCACTAAACCAACACATTCACCAAACTAACACATCCGCAAAACCAACACAGGCGCCACACCAGCACCTCTGCCAAACCAACAAATCCACTAAACTAACACTTCCGCCAAACCAACAAATCCGCTCAACCAACACATCAGCTAAACCAACACATCCGCCAAACCAACACATCCGCCAAACCAACACATCCGCCAAACCAACGCATCCGCAAAACCAACGCATCCGCCAAACCAATGCATCCGCCAAACCAACGCATCCGCATAACCAACACATCCGCCAAGCCAACACATCCGCCAAACTAACACATCCGCCAAACTAAGACATCCACCAAACGAACACATCCGCCAAACAAACACATGCGCCAAACTAAGACATCTGCCAAACTAACACATCCGCCAAACAAACACATGCGCCAAACTCAGACATCCGCCAAACAAACACATCCGCCAAACAAACACATGCGCCAAATTAAGACATCCGACAAACTAACACATCTGCCAAATAAACACATGCACCAAACGAACACATCCGCCCAACAAACAAATGCGCCAAACTAACACATCCGCCAAACAAACACATGCGCCAAACTCAGACATCCGCCAAACAAACACATGCGCCAAACTAAGACAACACAAACACATTTGCCAAACAAACACTTTCGTCAAACTAAGACATCCGCCAAACTAACACATTCTCCAAACAAACACATGCGCCAAACTCAGACATCCGCCAAACTAACACATCCGCCAAACTAAGACATCCACCAAACGAACACATCCGCCAAACAAACACATGCGCCAAACTAAGACATCTGCCAAACTAACACATTCGCCAAACAAACACATGCGCCAAACTCAGACATCCGCCAAACTAACACATCCGCCAAACAAACACATGCACCAAACTAAGACATCTGCCAAACTAACACATCTGCCAAACAAACACATGCGCCAAACTAAGACATCCGCCAAACTAACACATCCTCCAAACAATCACATGCGCCACAGTAATTCATCCGACAAACTAACACATCTGCCAAACAAAGACATGCGCCAAACTAAGACATCCACCAAACGAACACATCCGCCAAACAAACACATGCGCCAAACTAAGACATCTGCCAAACTAACACATCCGCCAAACAAAAACATGCGCCAAACTAAGACATCCGCCAAACGAACACATCCGCCAAACAAACACTTTCGTCAAACTATGACATCCGCCAAACGAACACATCCGCCAAACAAACACATGCGCCAAACTCAGACATCCGCCAAACTAACACATCCGCCAAACGAAGACATCCACCAAACGAACACATCCGCCAAACAAACACATGCGCCAAACTAAGACATCTGCCAAACTAACACATCCGCCAAACAAACACATGCGCCAAACTCAGACATCCGCCAAACTAACACATCCACCAAACAAACACATGCGCCAAACTCAGACATCCGCCAAACAAACACATGCGCCAAAATAAGACATCCGCCAAACTAACACATCCGCCAAAGAAACACATGTGCCAAACTAAGACATCCGCCAAACTAACACATCCGCCAAACAAACACATGCACCAAACGAAGACATCCGCCAAACTAACACATGCGCCAAACAAACACATGCGCCAAACTCAGACATCCGCCAAACTAACACATCCGCCAAACAAACACATGCGCTAAACTGAGTCATCTGCCAAACTAACACATCTGCCAAACAAACACATCCGCCAAACTAGGACATTCGCCAAACTAACACATCAGCCAAACAAACACATGCGCCAAACTAAGACATCTGCCAAACTAACACATCCACGAAACAAACACATGCGCCAAAACAAGACATCCGCCAAATTAACACAACCGCCAAACAAACACATGCACCAAACGTAGACATCCGCCAAACGAAGACATCCGCCAAAAAAACACATGCGCCAAACTAAGAAATCCGCCAAACTAACACATCTGCCAAACAAACACGCCAAACAAACACATGCGCCAAACCAAGACATCCGACAAACTAACAGCCACCAAACAAACACATGCACCAAACTAAGCCATCCGCCAAACAAACACATCCGCCAAACAAACACATGAGCCAAACTAAGACATCCGCCAAACTAACACATTCGCCAAACAAACACTTTCGCCAAACTAAGACGTCCGCCAAAATAACACATCCGCCAAACAAACACAAAAGCCAAACTAAGACATCCGCCAAACTAACACATCCACCAAACAAACACATGCACCAAACTAAGACATCCGCCAAACTAACACATCCGCCAAACAAACACATGCGCCAAATTAAGACATCCGACAAACTAACACATCTGCCAAATAAACACATGCACCAAACGAACACATCCGCCCAACAAACAAATGCGCCAAACTAACACATCCGCCAAACTAACACATCCGCCAAACAAACCAATGCACCATAAAAAGACACCCGCCAAACAAACACATCCGCCAAACAAACACATCCGCCAAACAAACACATGCACCAAACTAAGCCATCCGCCAAACTAACACATCCGGCAAACAAACACATGCGCCTAACTAGGCCATCCGCCAAACTAACACATCCGCCAAACAAACACTTTTGACAAACAAACACATGCGCCAAACCAAACTAAGACATCCACCAAACTAACACATCCACCAAACAAACACATGCGCCAAACTAAGACATCCGCCAAACAAAAACATCCGCCAAACAAACACTTTCACCAAACTAAGACAATAAGACATCCGCCAATCTAACACATCCGCCAAACAAACACATGCGCCAAACTAAGACATCCGCCAAACAAACACATCCGCAAAACAAACACATGCACCAAACTAAGACATCCGCCAAACTAACACATCCGCCAAACAAACACATCCACTAAACCAACACATTCACCAAACTAACACATCCGCAAAACCAACACAGGCGCCACACCAGCACCTCTGCCAAACCAACAGTTCCACTAAACTAACACTTCCGCCAAACCAACAAATCCGCTCAACCAATACATCAGCTAAACCAACACATCCGCCAAACCAACACATCCGCCAAACCAACACATCCGCCAAACCAACGCATCTGCAAAACCAACGCATCCGCCAAACCAATGCATCCGCCAAACCAACGCATCCGCATAACCAACACATCTGCCAAACCAGCACATCCGCCAAACTAACACATCCGCCAAACTAAGACATCCACCAAACAAACACATGCGCCAAACTAAGACATCTGCCAAACTAACACATCCGCCAAACAAACACATGCGCCAAACTCAGACATCCGCCAAACAAACACATGCGCCAAACTAAGACATCCGCCAAACTAACACATCCGCCAAACAAACACAAGTGCCAAACTCAGACATCCGCCAAACAAACACATGCGCCAAACTAAGACATCCGCCAAACTAACACATCCGCCAAACAAACACTTTCGTCAAACTAAGACATCCGCCAAACTAACACATCCGCCAAACAAACACATGCGCCAAACTCAGGCATCCGCCAAACTAACACATCCGCCGAACTAAGGCATCCACCAAACGAACACATCCGCCAAACAAACACATCCGCCACACAAACACATGCGCCAAACTAAGACATCCGCCAAACGAACACATCCGCCAAAGAAACACATGTGCCAAACTAAGACATCCGCCAAACTAACACATCCGCCAAACAAACACATGTGCCAAACGAAGACATCCGCCAAACTAACACATCCGCCAAACAAACACATGCGCCAAACTCAGACATCCGCCAAATTAACACATCCGCCAAACAAACACATGCACTAAACTGAGACATCCACCAAACTAACACATCTGCCAAACAAACACATGCGCCAAACTAAGACATCTGCCAAACTAACACATCCACGAAACAAACACATGCGCCAAACCAAGACATCCGCCAAATTAACACATCCGCCAAACAAACACATGCGCCAAACTAGGACATTCGCCAAACTAACACATCAGCCAAACAAACACATGCGCCAAACTAAGACATCTGCCAAACTAACACATCCACGAAACAAACACATGCGCCAAACCAAGACATCCGCCAAATTAACACATCCGCCAAACAAACACATGCATCAAACGAAGACATCCGCCAAACTAACACATCCGCCAAAAAAACACATGCGCCAAACTCAGACATCCGCCAAACTAACACATCCGCCAAACAAACACATGCGCTAAACTGAGACATCCGCCAAACTAACACATCTGCCAAACAAACACATGCGCCAAACTCGTACATTCGCCAAACTAACACATCAGCCAAACAAACACATGCGCCAAACTAAGACATCTGCCAAACTAACACATCCACGAAACAAACACATGCGCCAAACCAAGACATCCGCCAAATTAACACATCCGCCAAACAAACACATGCACCAAGCGAAGACATCCGCCAAACTAACACATCCGCCAAAAAAACACATGCGCCAAACTAAGACATCCGCCAAACTAACACATCTGCCAAACAACCACGCCAAACAAACACATGCGCCAAGCTAAGACATCCGACAAACTAACAGCCGCCAAACAAACACATGCACCAAACTAAGCCATCCGCCAAACAAACACATCCGCCAAACAAACACATGAGCCAAACTAAGACATCCACCAAACTAACACATCCGCCAAACAAACACTTTCGCCAAACTAAGACGTCCGCCAAACTAACACATCCGCCAAACAAACACATAAGCCAAACTAAGACATCCGCCAAACTAACACATCCACCAAACAAACACATGCGCCAAACTAAGACATCCGCCAAACTAACACATCCGCCAAACAAACACATGTGCCACGCTAAGACATCCGCCAAACTAACACATCCGCCAAACAAACACATGCGCCAAATTAAGACATCCGACAAACTAACACATCTGCCAAATAAACACATGCACCAAACGAACACATCCGCCCAACAAACAAATGCGCCAAACTAACACATCCGCCAAACTAACACATCCGCCAAACAAACCAATGCACCATAACAAGACACCCGCCAAAAACAAACACATCTGCCAAACAAACACATCCACCAAACAAACACATGCGCCAAACTAAGCCATCCGCCAAACTAACACATCCGGTAAACAAACACATGCGCCAAAATAAGCCATCCGCCAAACTAACACATCCGCCAAACAAACACTTTCGACAAAGAAACACTTTCGCCAAACTAAGACATCCGCCAAACTAACACATCCGCCAAACTAACACATCTGCCAAACAAACACATGCGCCAAACTAAGACATCCACCAAACTAACACATCCACCAAACAAACACATGCGCCAAACTAAGACATCCGCCAAACAAAAACATCCGCCAAACAAACACTTTCACCAAACTAAGACAATAAGACATCCGCCAAACTAACACATCCGCCAAACAAACACATGCGCCAAACTAAGACATCCGCCAAACTAACACATCCGCAAAACAAACACATGCACCAAACTAAGACATCCGCCAAAGAAACACATCCGCCAAACAAACACATGTGCCAAACTAAGACATCTGCCAAACTAACACAGCCGCCAAACAAACACATCTGCCAAACAAACACATGCGCCAAACTAAGACATCCGCCAAACTAACACATCCACCAAACAAACACATCCACTAAACCAACACATTCACCAAACTAACACATCCGCAAAACCAACACAGGCGCCACACCAGCACCTCTGCCAAACCAACAAATCCACTAAACTAACACTTCCGCCAAACCAACAAATCCGCTCAACCAACACATCAGCTAAACCAACACATCCGCCAAACCAACACATCCGCCAAACCAACACATCCGCCAAACCAACGCATCCGCAAAACCAACGCATCCGCCAAACCAATGCATCCGCCAAACCAACGCATCCGCATAACCAACACATCCGCCAAACCAGCACATCCGCCAAACTAACACATCCGCCAAACTAAGACATCCACCAAACGAACACATCCGCCAAACAAACACATGCGCCAAACTAAGACATCTGCCAAACTAACACATCCGCCAAACAAACACATGCGCCAAACTCAGACATCCGCCAAACAAACACATGCGCCAAACTAAGACATCTGCCAAACTAACACATCCGCCAAACAAACACATGCGCCAAACTCAGACATCCGCCAAACAAACACATGCGCCAAACTAAGACATCCGCCAAACTAACACATCTGCCAAACAAACACTTTCGTCAAACTAAGACATCCGCCAAACTAACACATTCTCCAAACAAACACATGCGCCAAACTCAGACATCCGCCAAACTAACACATCCGCCAAACTAAGACATCCACCAAACGAACACATCCGCCAAACAAACACATGCGCCAAACTAAGACATCTGCCAAACTAACACATTCGCCAAACAAACACATGCGCCAAACTCAGACATCCGCCAAACTAACACATCCGCCAAACAAACACATGCACCAAACTAAGACATCTGCCAAACTAACACATCTGCCAAACAAACACATGCGCCAAACTAAGACATCCGCCAAACTAACACATCCTCCAAACAATCAAATGCGCCACAGTAATTCATCCGACAAACTAACACATCTGCCAAACAAAGACATGCGCCAAACTAAGACATCCACCAAACGAACACATCCGCCAAACAAACACATGCGCCAAACTAAGACATCTGCCAAACTAACACATCCGCCAAACAAACACAACCGCCAAACAAACACATGAGCCAAACTAAGACGTCCGCCAAACTAACACATCCGCCAAACAAACACAAGAGCCAAACTAAGACATCCGCCAAACTAACACATCCGCCAAACAAACACATGCGCCAGATTAAGACATCCGACAAACTAACACATCTGCCAAATAAACACATGCACCAAACGAACACATCCGCCCAACAAACAAATGCGCCAAACTAACACATCCGCCAAACTAACACATCCGCCAAACAAACCAATGCACCATAAAAAGACACCCGCCAAACAAAAATCCGCCAAACAAACACATCCGCCAAACAAACACATGCACCAAACTAAGCCATCCGCCAAACTAACACATCCGGCAAACAAACACATGCGCCTAAATAGGCCATCCGCCAAACTAACACATCCGCCAAACAAACACTTTTGACAAAGAAACACTTTCGCCAAACTAAGACATCCGCCAAACTAACACATCCGCCAAACAAACACATAAGCCAAACTAAGACATCCGCCAAACTAACACATCCACCAAACAAACACATGCGCCAAACTAAGACATCCGCCAAACTAACACATCCGCCAAACAAACACATGTGCCAAGCTAAGACATCCGCTAAACTAACACATCCGCCAAACAAACACATGCGCCAAATTAAGACATCCGACAAACTAACACATCTGCCAAATAAACACATGCACCAAACGAACACATCCGCCCAACAAACAAATGCGCCAAACTAACACATCCGCCAAACTAACACATCCGCCAAACAAACCAATGCGCCAAAATAAGCCATCCGCCAAACTAAGACATCCGCCAAACAAAAACATCCGCCAAACAAACACTTTCACCAAACTAAGACAATAAGACATCCGCCAAACTAACACATCCGCCAAACAAACACATGCGCCAAACTAAGACATCCGCCAAACTAACACATCCGCAAAACAAACACATGCACCAAACTAAGACATCCGCCAAAGAAACACATCCGCCAAACAAACACTTTCACCAAACTAAGACAATAAGACATCCGCCAAACTAACACATCCGCCAAACAAACACATGCGCCAAACAAACACATGCACCAAACTAAGCCATCCGCCAAACCAAACCAAACAAACACATGAGCCAAACGAAGACATCCGCCAAAGAAACACATCCGCCAAACAAACACATGTGCCAAACTAAGACAACGCATCCGCGTTGGTTTGGCGGATGCGTTGGTTTGGCGGATGCGTTGGTTTGGCGGATGTGTTGGTTTGGCGGATGTGTTGGTTTAGCTGATTTGTTGGTTGAGCGGATTTGTTGGTTTGGCGGAAGTGTTAGTTGAGTGGATTTGTTGGTTTGGCAGAGGTGCTGGTGTGGCGCCTGTGTTGGTTTTGCGGATGTGTTAGTTTGGTGAATGTGTTGGTTTAGTGGATGTGTTTGTTCCGCGTCGGTTTGTTCCATGTTCCGTGTGTGTTTGTTCCAAAGAAACACATCCGCCAAACAAACACATGTCCCAAACTAAGACAATAAGACATCCGCCAAACTAACACATCCGCCAAACAAACACATGCGCCAAACTAAGACATCCGCCAAACTAACACATCCGCAAAACAAACACATGCACCAAACTCAGACATCCGCCAAACAAACACATCTGCCAAACAAACACATGCGCCAAACTAAGACATCCGCCAAACTAACACATCCGCCAAACAAACACATCCACTAAACCAACACATTCACCAAACTAACACATCCGCAAAACCAACACAGGCGCCACACCAGCACCTCTGCCAAACCAACAAATCCACTAAACTAACACTTCCGCCAAACCAACAAATCCGCTCAACCAACACATCAGCTAAACCAACACATCCGCCAAACCAACACATCCGCCAAACCAACACATCCGCCAAACCAACGCATCCGCAAAACCAACGCATCCGCCAAACCAATGCATCCGCCAAACCAACGCATCCGCAAAACCAGCACATCCGCCAAACTAACACATCCGCCAAACTAAGACATCCACCAAACGAACACATCCGCCAAACAAACACATGCGCCAAACTAAGACATCTGCCAAACTAACACATCCGCCAAACAAACACATGCGCCAAACTCAGACATCCGCCAAACAAACACATGCGCCAAAAAAAGACATCCGCCAAACTAACACATCCGCCAAACAAACACATGCGCCAAACTCAGACATCCGACAAACAAACACATGCGCCAAACTAAGACATCCGCCAAACTAACACATCTGCCAAACAAACACTTTCGTCAAACTAAGACATCCGCCAAACTAACACATTCTCCAAACAAACACATGCGCCAAACTCAGACATCTGCCAAACTAACACATCCGCCAAACTAAGACATCCACCAAACGAACACATCCGCCAAACAAACACATCCACCAAACAAACACATGAGCCAAACTAAGACATCCACCAAACTAACACATCCGCCAAACAAACACTTTCGCCAAACTAAGACATCCGCCAAACTAACACATCCGCCAAACAAACACATAAGCCAAACTAAGACATCCGCCAAACTAACACATCCACCAAACAAACACATGCGCCAAACTAAGACATCCGCCAAACTAACACATCCGCCAAACAAACACATGTGCCAAGCTAAGACATCCGCCAAACTAACACATCCGCCAAACAAACACATGCGCCAAATTAAGACATCCGACAAACTAACACATCTGCCAAATAAACACATGCACCAAACGAACACATCCGCCCAACAAACAAATGCGCCAAACAAACACATCCGCCAAACTAACACATCCGCCAAACAAACCAATGCACCATAACAAGACACCCGCCAAAAACAAACACATCTGCCAAACAAACACATCCACCAAACAAACACATGCGCCAAACTAAGCCATCCGCCAAACTAACACATCCGGCAAACAAACACATGCGCCAAAATAAGCCATCCGCCAAACTAACACATCCGCCAAACAAACACTTTCGACAAAGAAACACTTTCGCCAAAGTAAGACATCCGCCAAACTAACACATCCGCCAAACTAACACATCTGCCAAACAAACACATGCGCCAAACTAAGACATCCACCAAACTAACACATCCACCAAACAAACACATGCGCCAAACTAAGACATCCGCCAAACAAAAACATCCGCCAAACAAACACTTTCACCAAACTAAGACAATAAGACATCCGCCAAACTAACACATCCGCCAAACAAACACATGCGCCAAACTAAGACATCCGCCAAACTAACACATCCGCAAAACAAACACATGCACCAAACTAAGACATCCGCCAAAGAAACACATCCGCCAAACAAACACTTTCACCAAACTAAGACAATAAGACATCCGCCAAACTAACACATCCGCCAAACAAACACATGCGCCAAACTAAGACATCCGCCAAAGAAATACATCCGCCAAACAAACACATGTGCCAAACTAAGACAACGCATCCGCGTTGGTTTGGCGGATGCATTGGTTTGGCGGATGCGTTGGTTTGGCGGATGCGTTGGTTTGGCGGATGCGTTGGTTTGGCGGATGTGTTGGTTTGGCGGATGTGTTGGTTTAGCTGATTTGTTGGTTGAGCGGATTTGTTGGTTTGGCGGAAGTGTTAGTTGAGTGGATTTTTTGGTTTGGCAGAGGTGCTGGTGTGGCGCCTGTGTTGGTTTTGCGGATGTGTTAGTTTGGTGAATGTGTTGGTTTAGTGGATGTGTTTGTTCCGCGTGTGTTTGTTCCGTGTTCCGTGTGTGTTTGTTCCAAAGAAACACATCCGCCAAACAAACACATGTGCCAAACTAAGACAATAAGACATCCGCCAAACTAACACATCCGCCAAACAAACACATGCGCCAAACTAAGACATCCGCCAAACTAACACATCCGCAAAACAAACACATGCACCAAACTAAGACATCCGCCAAACAAACACATCTGCCAAACAAACACATGCGCCAAACTAAGACATCTGCCAAACTAACACATTCGCCAAACAAACACATCCACTAAACCAACACATTCACCAAACTAACACATCCGCAAAACCAACACAGGCGCCACACCAGCACCTCTGCCAAACCAACAAATCCACTAAACTAACACTTCCGCCAAACCAACAAATCCGCTCAACCAACACATCAGCTAAACCAACACATCCGCCAAACCAACACATCCGCCAAACCAACACATCCGCCAAACCAACGCATCCGCATAACCAACACATCCGCCAAACCAGCACATCCGCCAAACTAACACATCCGCCAAACTAAGACATCCACCAAACGAACACATCCGCCAAACAAACACATGCGCCAAACTAAGACATCTGCCAAACTAACACATCCGCCAAACAAACACATGCACCAAACTCAGACATCCGCCAAACAAACACATGCGCCAAACTAAGACATCCGCCAAACTAACACATCCGCCAAACAAACACATGCGCCAAACTCAGACATCCGCCAAACAAACACATGCGCCAAACTAAGACATCCGCCAAACTAACACATCTGCCAAACAAACACTTTCGTCAAACTAAGACATCCGCCAAACTAACACATTCTCCAAACAAACACATGCGCCAAACTCAGACATACGCCAAACTAACACATCCGCCAAACTAAGACATTCACCAAACGAACACATCCGCCAAACAAACACATGCGCCAAACTAAGACATCTGCCAAACTAACACATTCGCCAAACAAACACATGCGCCAAACTCAGACATCCGCCAAACTAACACATCCGCCAAACAAACACATGTGCCAAGCTAAGACATCCGCCAAACTAACACATCTGCCAAACAAACACATGCGCCAAATTAAGACATCCGCCAAAGAAACACATCCGCCAAACAAACACTTTCACCAAACTAAGACAATAAGACATCCGCCAAACTAACACATCTGCCAAATAAACACATGCACCAAACGAACACATCCGCCCAACAAACAAATGCGCCAAACTAACACATCCGCCGAACTAACACATCCGCCAAACAAACCAATGCACCATAAAACGACACCCGCCAAACAAACACATCCGCCAAACAAACACATCCACCAAACAAACACAAGCGCCAAACTAAGCCATCCGCCAAACTAACACATCCGGCAAACAAACACATGCACCAAAATAAGCCATCCGCCAAACTAACACATCCGCCAAACAAACACTTTCGACAAAGAAACACTTTCGCCAAACTAAGACATCCGCCAAACTAACACATCCTCCAAACAATCACATGCGCCAAAGTAATTCATCCGACAAACTAACACATCTGCCAAACAAGGACATGCGCCAAACTAAGACATCCACCAAACGAACACATCCGCCAAACAAACACATGCGCCAAACTAAGACATCTGCCAAACTAACACATCCGCCAAACAAACACATGCGCCAAACTAAGACATCTGCCAAACTAACACATCCGCCAAACAAACACTTTCGTCAAACTAAGACATCCGCCAAACTAACACATCCGCCAAACAAACACATGCGCCAAACTCAGACATCCGCCAAACTAACACATCCGCCAAACTAAGACATCCACCAAACGAACACATCCGCCAAACAAACACATGCGCCAAACTAAGACATCTGCCAAACTAACACATCCGCCAAACAAACACATGCGCCAAACTCAGACATCCGCCAAACTAACACGTCCACCAAACAAATACATGCGCCAAACTCAGACATCCGCCAAACAAACACATGCGCCAAACTAAGACATCCGCCAAACGAACACATCCGCCAAAGAAACACATGTGCCAAACTAAGACATCCGCCAAACTAACACATCCGCCAAACAAACACATGCGCCAAACGAAGACATCCGCCAAACTAACACATCCGCCAAACAAACACATGCGCCAAACTCAGACATCCGCCAAACTAACACATCCGCCAAACCAACACATCCGCCAAACCAACGCATCCGCATAACCAACACATCCGCCAAACCAGCACATCCGCCAAACTAACACATCCGCCAAACTAAGACATCCACCAAACGAACACATCCGCCAAACAAACACATGCGCCAAACTAAGACATCTGCCAAACGAACACATCCGCCAAACAAACACATGCGCCAAACTCAGACATCCGCCAAACAAACACATGCGCCAAACTAAGACATCCGCCAAACTAACACATCCGCCAAACAAACACATGCGCCAAACTCAGACATCCGCCAAACAAACACATGCGCCAAACTAAGACATCCCCCAAACTAACACATCTGCCAAACAAACACTTTCGTCAAACTAAGACATCCGCCAAACTAACACATTCTCCAAACAAACACATGCGCCAAACTCAGACATACGCCAAACTAACACATCCGCCAAACTAAGACATCCACCAAACGAACACATCCGCCAAACAAACACATGCGCCAAACTAAGACATCTGCCAAACTAACACATTCGCCAAACAAACACATGCGCCAAACTCAGACATCCGCCAAACTAACACATCCGCCAAACAAACACATGTGCCAAGCTAAGACATCCGCCAAACTAACACATCTGCCAAACAAACACATGCGCCAAATTAAGACATCCGCCAAAGAAACACATCCGCCAAACAAACACTTTCACCAAACTAAGACAATAAGACATCCGCCAAACTAACACATCTGCCAAATAAACACATGCACCAAACGAACACATCCGCCCAACAAACAAATGCGCCAAACTAACACATCCGCCAAACTAACACATCCGCCAAACAAACCAATGCACCATAAAACGACACCCGCCAAACAAACACATCCGCCAAACAAACACATCCGCCAAACAAACACAAGCGCCAAACTAAGCCATCCGCCAAACTAACACATCCGGCAAACAAACACATGCACCAAAATAAGCCATCCGCCAAACTAACACATCCGCCAAACAAACACTTTCGACAAAGAAACACTTTCGCCAAACTAAGACATCCGCCAAACTAACACATCCTCCAAACAATCACATGCGCCAAAGTAATTCATCCGACAAACTAACACATCTGCCAAACAAGGACATGCGCCAAACTAAGACATCCACCAAACGAACACATCCGCCAAACAAACACATGCGCCAAACTAAGACATCTGCCAAACTAACACATCCGCCAAACAAACACATGCGCCAAACTAAGACATCTGCCAAACTAACACATCCGCCAAACAAACACTTTCGTCAAACTAAGACATCCGCCAAACTAACACATCCGCCAAACAAACACATGCGCCAAACTCAGACATCCGCCAAACTAACACATCCGCCAAACTAAGACATCCACCAAACGAACACATCCGCCAAACAAACACATGCGCCAAACTAAGACATCTGCCAAACTAACACATCCGCCAAACAAACACATGCGCCAAACTCAGACATCCGCCAAACTAACACGTCCACCAAACAAATACATGCGCCAAACTCAGACATCCGCCAAACAAACACATGCGCCAAACTAAGACATCCGCCAAACGAACACATCCGCCAAAGAAACACATGTGCCAAACTAAGACATCCGCCAAACTAACACATCCGCCAAACAAACACATGCGCCAAACGAAGACATCCGCCAAACTAACACATCCGCCAAACAAACACATGCGCCAAACTCAGACATCCGCCAAACTAACACATCCGCCAAACAAACACATGCGCTAAACTGAGACATCCACCAAACTAACACATCAGCCAAACAAACACATGCGCCAAACTAAGACATCTGCCAAACTAACACATCCACGAAACAAACACATGCGCCAAACCAAGACATCCGCCAAATTAACACATCCGCCAAACAAACACATGCATCAAACGAAGACATCCGCCAAACTAACACATCCGCCAAAAAAACACATGCGCCAAACTCAGACATCTGCCAAACTAACACATCCGCCAAACAAACACATGCGCTAAACTGAGACATCCGCCAAACTAACACATCTGCCAAACAAACACATGCGCCAAACTAGGACATTCGCCAAACTAACACATCAGCCAAACAAACACATGCGCCAAACTAAGACATCTGCCAAACTAACACATCCACGAAACAAACACATGCGCCAAACCAAGACATCCGCCAAATTAACACATCCGCCAAACAAACACATGCACCAAACGAAGACATCCGCCAAACTAACACATCCGCCAAAAAAACACATGCGCCAAACTAAGACATCCGCCAAACTAACACATCTGCCAAACAACCACGCCAAACTAACACATCCGCCAAACAAACACATGCGCCAAACTCAGAAATCCGCCAAACAAACACATGCGCCAAACTAAGACATCCGCCAAACTAACACATCTGCCAAACAAACACTTTCGTCAAACTAAGACATCCGCCAAACTAACACATTCTCCAAACAAACACATGCGCCAAACTCAGACATCCGCCAAACTAACACATCCGCCAAACTAAGACATCCACCAAACGAACACATCCGCCAAACAAACACATCCGCCAAACAAACACATGAGCCAAACTAAGACATCCACCAAACTAACACATCCGCCAAACAAACACTTTCGCCAAACTAAGACATCCGCCAAACTAACACATCCGCCAAACAAACACATAAGCCAAACTAAGACATCCGCCAAACTAACACATCCACCAAGCAAACACATGCGCCAAACTAAGACATCCGCCAAACTAACACATCCGCCAAACAAACAGATGTGCCAAGCTAAGACATCCGCCAAACTAACACATCCGCCAAACAAACACATGCGCCAAATAAAGACATCCGACAAACTAACACATCTGCCAAATAAACACATGCACCAAACGAACACATCCGCCCAACAAACAAATGCGCCAAACTAACACATTCACCAAACTAACACATCCGCCACACAAACCAATGCACCATAACAAGACACCCGCCAAAAACAAACACATGTGCCAAACAAACACATCCACCAAACAAACACATGCGCCAAACTAAGCCATCCGCCAAACTAACACATCCGGCAAACAAACACATGCGCCAAAATAAGCCATCCGCCAAACTAACACATCCGCCAAACAAACACTTTCGACAAAGAAACACTTTCGCCAAAGTAAGACATCCGCCAAACTAACACATCCGCCAAACTAACACATCCGCCAAACAAACACATGCGCCAAACTAAGACATCCACCAAACTAACACATCCACCAAACAAACACATGCGCCAAACTAAGACATCCGCCAAACAAAAACATCCGCCAAACAAACACTTTCACCAAACTAAGACAATAAGACATCCGCCAAACTAACACATCCGCCAAATAAACACATGCGCCAAACTAAGACATCCGCCAAACTAACACATCCGCAAAACAAACACATGCACCAAACTAAGACATCCGCCAAAGAAACACATCCGCCAAACAAACACTTTCACCAAACTAAGACAATAAGACATCCGCCAAACTAACACATCCGCCAAACAAACACATGCGCCAAACTACGACATCCGCCAAAGAAACACATCCGCCAAACAAACACATGTGCCAAACTAAGACAACGCATCCGCGTTGGTTTGGCGGATGCATTGGTTTGGCGGATGCATTGGTTTGGCGGATGCGTTGGTTTGGCGGATGCGTTGGTTTGGCGGATGTGTTGGTTTGGCGGATGTGTTGGTTTAGCTGATTTGTTGGTTGAGCGGATTTGTTGGTTTGGCGGAAGTGTTAGTTGAGTGGATTTTTTGGTTTGGCAGAGGTGCTGGTGTGGCGCCTGTGTTGGTTTTGCGGATGTGTTAGTTTGGTGAATGTGTTGGTTTAGTGGATGTGTTTGTTCCGCGTGTGTTTGTTCCGTGTTCCGTGTGTGTTTGTTCCAAAGAAACACATCCGCCAAACAAACACATGTGCCAAACTAAGACAATAAGACATCCGCCAAACTAACACATCTGCCAAACAAACACATGCGCCAAACTAAGACATCCGCCAAACTAACACATCCGCAAAACAAACACATGCACCAAACTAAGACATCCGCCAAACTAACACATCCACTAAACCAACACATTCACCAAACTAACACATCCGCAAAACCAACACAGGCGCCACACCAGCACCTCTGCCAAACCAACAAATCCACTAAACTAACACTTCCGCCAAACCAACAAATCCGCTCAACCAACACATCAGCTAAACCAACACATCCGCCAAACCAACACATCCGCCAAACCAACACATCCGCCAAACCAACGCATCCGCAAAACCAACGCATCCGCCAAACCAATGCATCCGCCAAACCAACGCATCCGCATAACCAACACATCCGCCAAACCAGCACATCCGCCAAACTAACACATCCGCCAAACTAAGACATCCACCAAACGAACACATCCGCCAAACAAACACATGCGCCAAACTAAGACATCTGCCAAACTAACACATCTGCCAAACAAACACATGCGCCAAACTCAGACATCCGCCAAACAAACACATGCGCCAAACTAAGACATCCGCCAAACTAACACATCCGCCAAACAAACACATGCGCCAAACTCAGACATCCGCCAAACAAACACATGCGCCAAACTAAGACATCCGCCAAACTAACACATCTGCCAAACAAACACTTTCGTCAAACTAAGACATCCGCCAAACTAACACATTCTCCAAACAAACACATGCGCCAAACTCAGACATCCGCCAAACTAACACATCCGCCAAACAAACACATCCGCCAAACAAACACATGAGCCAAACTAAGACATCCACCAAACTAACACATCCGCCAAACAAACACTTTCGCCAAACTAAGACATCCGCCAAACTAACACATCCGCCAAACAAACACATAAGCCAAACTAAGACATCCGCCAAACTAACACATCCACCAAACAAACACATGCGCCAAACTAAGACATCCGCCAAACTAACACATCCGCCAAACAAACAGATGTGCCAAGCTAAGACATCCGCCAAACTAACACATCCGCCAAACTAAGACATCCACCAAACGAACACATCCGCCAAACAAACACATGCGCCAAACTAAGACATCTGCCAAACTAACACATTCGCCAAACAAACACATGCGCCAAACTCAGACATCCGCCAAACTAACACATCCGCCAAACAAACACATGTGCCAAGCTAAGACATCCGCCAAACTAACACATCTGCCAAACAAACACATGCGCCAAATTAAGACATCCGCCAAAGAAACACATCCGCCAAACAAACACTTTCACCAAACTAAGACAATAAGACATCCGCCAAACTAACACATCTGCCAAATAAACACATGCACCAAACGAACACATCCGCCCAACAAACAAATGCGCCAAACTAACACATCCGCCAAACTAACACATCCGCCAAACAAACCAATGCACCATAAAACGACACCCGCCAAACAAACACATCCGCCAAACAAACACATCCGCCAAACAAACACAAGCGCCAAACGAAGCCATCCGCCAAACTAACACATCCGGCAAACAAACACATGCACCAAAATAAGCCATCCGCCAAACTAACACATCCGCCAAACAAACACTTTCGACAAAGAAACACTTTCGCCAAACTAAGACATCCGCCAAACTAACACATCCTCCAAACAATCACATGCGCCAAAGTAATTCATCCGACAAACTAACACATCTGCCAAACAAGGACATGCGCCAAACTAAGACATCCACCAAACGAACACATCCGCCAAACAAACACATGCGCCAAACTAAGACATCTGCCAAACTAACACATCCGCCAAACAAACACATGCGCCAAACTAAGACATCCGCCAAACTAACACATCCGCCAAACAAACACTTTCGTCAAACTAAGACATCCGCCAAACTAACACATCCGCCAAACAAACACATGCGCCAAACTCAGACATCCGCCAAACTAACACATCCGCCAAACTAAGACATCCACCAAACGAACACATCCGCCAAACAAACACATGCGCCAAACTAAGACATCTGCCAAACTAACACATCCGCCAAACAAACACATGCGCCAAACTCAGACATCCGCCAAACAAACACATGCGCCAAACTAAGACATCCGCGAAACGAACACATCCGCCAAAGAAACACATGTACCAAACTAAGACATACGCCAAACTAACACATCCGCCAAACAAACACATGCGCCAAACGAAGACATCCGCCAAACTAACACATCCGCCAAACAAACACATGCGCCAAACTCAGACATCCGCCAAACTAACACATCCGCCAAACAAACACATGCGCTAAACTGAGACATCCACCAAACTAACACATCAGCCAAACAAACACATGCGCCAAACTAAGACATCTGCCAAACTAACACATCCACGAAACAAACACATGCGCCAAACCAAGACATCCGCCAAATTAACACATCCGCCAAACAAACACATGCATCAAACGAAGACATCCGCCAAACTAACACATCCGCCAAAAAAACACATGCGCCAAACTCAGACATCTGCCAAACTAACACATCCGCCAAACAAACACATGCGCTAAACTGAGACATCCGCCAAACTAACACATCTGCCAAACAAACACATGCGCCAAACTAAGACATCTGCCAAACTAACACATCCGCCAAACAAACACATGCGCCAAACTAAGACATCCGCCAAACTAACACATCCGCCAAACAAACACTTTCGTCAAACTAAGACATCCGCCAAACTAACACATCCGCCAAACAAACACATGCGCCAAACTCAGACATCCGCCAAACTAACACATCCGCCAAACTAAGACATCCACCAAACGAACACATCCGCCAAACAAACACATGCGCCAAACTAAGACATCTGCCAAACTAACACATCCGCCAAACAAACACATGCGCCAAACTCAGACATCCGCCAAACAAACACATGCGCCAAACTAAGACATCCGCGAAACGAACACATCCGCCAAAGAAACACATGTGCCAAACTAAGACATACGCCAAACTAACACATCCGCCAAACAAACACATGCGCCAAACGAAGACATCCGCCAAACTAACACATCCGCCAAACAAACACATGTGCCAAACTCAGACATCCGCCAAACTAACACATCCGCCAAACAAACACATGCGCTAAACTGAGACATCCACCAAACTAACACATCAGCCAAACAAACACATGCGCCAAACTAAGACATCTGCCAAACTAACACATCCACGAAACAAACACATGTGCCAAACTCAGACATCCGCCAAACTAACACATCCGCCAAACAAACACATGCGCTAAACTGAGACATCCACCAAACTAACACATCAGCCAAACAAACACATCCGCCAAATTAACACATCCGCCAAACAAACACATGCATCAAACGAAGACATCCGCCAAACTAACACATCCGCCAAAAAAACACATGCGCCAAACTCAGACATCTGCCAAACTAACACATCCGCCAAACAAACACATGCGCTAAACTGAGACATCCGCCAAACTAACACATCTGCCAAACAAACACATGCGCCAAACTAGGACATTCGCCAAACTAACACATCAGCCAAACAAACACATGCGCCAAACTAAGACATCTGCCAAACTAACACATCCACGAAACAAACACATGCGCCAAACTCAGACATCCGCCAAACAAACACATGCGCCAAACTAAGACATCCGCAAAACGAACACATCCGCCAAAGAAACACATGTGCCAAACTAAGACATACGCCAAACTAACACATCCGCCAAACAAACACATGCGCCAAACGAAGACATCCGCCAAACTAACACATCCGCCAAACAAACACATGCGCCAAACTCAGACATCCGCCAAACTAACACATCCGCCAAACAAACACATGCGCTAAACTGAGACATCCACCAAACTAACACATCAGCCAAACAAACACATGCGCCAAACTAAGACATCTGCCAAACTAACACATCCACGAAACAAACACATGCGCCAAACCAAGACATCCGCCAAATTAACACATCCGCCAAACAAACACATGCATCAAACGAAGACATCCGCCAAACTGTACCGTCTCGGATCTCGCGAGATCTTGGAGACGGCGGCAGGGATTTTCGAAGCTCCACACGGTCTCCACGTTTTTCGAAGTTAAGTCTGTTCACAATTGTATTTTGTCGAAACTGTATTTATCATTCGGTGTGTGAAGTTATTGTGTGCAACTTTGGTTGTTTCTCGGTGTTTATCTTTCATAAATTGATCATCTGTTTGCCGTGTCGTGTCTTGAGGCCTTGTACAGTGTGCACTGTACAACCTTGAGGCTTTGTTTTTCTCTCAGCGGTCCGTCTTTTGTGATCCAATAACTTTCGTTCTCTGTATTCCCAGCCTTTTCACCCATAGCCTACTTCCTTGTGTAAATCTCAACTCAAAAAAAAAAAAAAAAAAAAAAAAAAAACATTTTCCTTCTCTGTTCTCATTCGTTTATTCATTCTTATTCGTTCGTTCGTTCTTCGACCACGTGTTTCTCCCCCATTTCCCCAGATAGTTTTCACTCATTAACCTTCAATGTTTACACTTTCCCCTCAAGTTATGTATTCCGTCATATTTTATAACACCTTTTTCTTCTTCTTCTTTAAAAGGCTGCTTTCGACTTGCTCACCAAATCAATTCATCCCAAAAAAAATATCCATCTCCTATAGTGCCTTTTTTCTACATTCCCTAAACTCTCCTGCACTCCATCCTCCATCCAGCGTCCTTAAACGTATTTTTAACTCGAAGGTCACAAGAAACTCATTTTGCAATAAATGTTCGTTTCCCATAAATCGTACACTTTCAAAAATCCAATCTCACCCCTCCCCTCCAAATCTTCCCCATAACCCCTCCCCTCCAAATCTTCCCCATCACCCCTCCCCTCCAAATCTTCCCCATCACCCATCCCTTTCAAATCTCCCCCCTTGCCCCCTCCCTCCTAAACTACCCCCTCACCCCTCCCCGCCAAGACGCCCCCTCGCCCCTCCCCTCCTAGACTCCTGCCTCACCCCTCCCCTCCAAATCTCCCCCATATCCCATCCCTTTCAAATCCCTCCCCTTGCCCCTTCCCTCCCAAACTCCCCCCTCACCCCTCCCCTTCAAATCTCCCCACCCTCATTGCTTCTCAATTTCCCCCCTCTCACTGCCCCTCCTCAAAGCGTCCTCCCCGCTTCTTCCCCCTTCAAACTCTCACCTCCATCTCCCCCAACCTTCTGCCTCGCTCTTCCCCCTCCTCAAATAACACCTCATTGTGGCTCACCCAATCACCATCAAACCTTTTGTCCGCCCCATCCTTCCCTTTCTCCGAGCTATTCTGAAATCTCTGACACACCTTCAACAGCTCTCCCTACCTCTTCCACCTCTTCCACATCTTACCCTACCCCTCCTCCCCCCTGTTCTGTATCTGATGCTCCCCCTTCCTCTTCATTAACGGTATGGACCTCAAACATCCGGGGCCTTCGTTCAAACTTAACTGATCTCTCCATACAGGTTGCTTCTGTCAAACCAGACGTGATCTGCTTAACAGAAACTTTCCTCCTTTATGATGTCTCTGATTCCATAGTATCTCTCCCGGGCTACTCCCTCCTCCGGTATGATAGACCTGAGCCTCGTCCTGGAGGCGGGGTTGCTATCTTTATCAAAAACTCTCTTCCTCACTCGCCCTGCACTGCACTCTCTCCACCTCACCCCCAGGAATACCTCTGGCTACGGCTTCCCCTTCGCTCCCACCTCTTGTTCATATGTGTGTTGTACCGTCCACCAAACAGTGATGACTCAATCTACATCTCGCTGTCTGATGATATGGACCAACTTCTATCTACTCATCCCAACTCTCTCTTCCTCATATGTGGTGATTTCAACTGTCATCATGCCAGTTGGCTGGGTGTGGGTACCTCTCTCACCAGCCATGGCTCCTCAGCAAAGGACTTCTGCGATTCACTGGGACTGACACAATCTGTCAATTTCCCGACCCGGATCTCAGTCAACGGAACATCTTCTCTTCTGGACTTGGTTATGACTAACTTCCCTGAAAATGTCTGCTGCTCTTCTTCTGCTCCGATCGGATCATCTGATCATGTCCTTGTTAAAGTGGACATCTCTCTGACCATCCTCAGGGAGCCTGCTCAGCGTCGACGAGTCTGGCATTTCACTCAGGCCAACTGGCACGGTCTTCAAGCAGCCATCAATCATCTGGACTGGTCTCCCATCTCTACCACCTCTGACATCAACTCATCCTGGGAATTCTTCCAAAGTAAATTGCTCTCTCTCATGCACAGATTTATCCATCTCGTCTTCAGTTGTCATACCCTTCCTCCCATCCATGGTACACGGAATCTTGTGGTGAGGCTGTTGCCCAGAAACAACTTGCCTTTGTCTCCTGGAAAGCAAATCCAACGGAAGGAAATCTCATTTCCTTTCACAAAGCCCGAAACAAGTGTGTGTCCACCCTCAGGAGAGCCAGGAAACAATATCTCTCCGTTCTCAAGACTGAACTCTCTTATCTGTCTCCCTCTTCCAAATCCTGGTGGCGTCTGGTCAAATCCGTTTCTGGTGTTTGTTCCCCCTCCATCCCCTCCCTTACCTCAAACGGCTACACAGCTGACTCCGCACGTGAAAAAGCTGAATGCCTCAACTCTGTGTTTGCCTCTAAATCTTGTGTCCCAAACCCATCCCTCTCTGTACCCACCATACCCAGTCGTACCCTGCTGCTCCTGGACTCCGTGTCCTTTCCTCCTGACAAGGTGGAAAAGTTTCTGTCAACCCTCGACTCTGATTCTGCAACTGGACCCGACGGCATCAGCCCACGGGTCCTAAAATCCTGCTCTGCTGCTCTGTCTCACCCTCTCTCTGTTCTCTTCACCCTCTCTTTTGCTCAAGGTCAACTGCCATCTGCTTGGAAATCAGCCAACATCACCGCTTTGCACAAAAAAGGTGCAAAAACAGATCCTAGCAACTACAGACCAATCAGCCTTCTCCCAATTATCAGCAAAGTCATGGAATCCATCATTGCTTCGGATATGAAATCTTTCCTCTTCTCCAATGGCTTGATCTCTGATCATCAATTTGGCTTCAGACCAGGTCACTCTACTCTGGACATGCTGCTTCTGCTGTCTCAACAATGGATGGAGGTCCTCAATGCCAAACAGGAAATTAGAGCTGTCTCCCTCGACATATCACGTGCCTTCGACACGGTCTGGCACCCCGCTCTGCTCACCAAACTCTCCTCCTTTGGTATCCATGGAAATCTCCACGCATGGCTGGCGGACTTCCTCTCTAGTCGTCGTCAACGTGTGGCCCTGAATGGGTTTCTCTCATCTCCTCTTCCTGTTCAGGCTGGAGTTCCCCAAGGCAGTGTTCTGGGCCCCGTGCTTTTTCTGGTCTTCATCAAGGATCTCTCTGACTCTCTCGAAAATCCTCTCTATCTCTTTGCTGATGACTCCACTCTCTGCCGCTCCATTCCTCTTCCCTCAGATCGGCAGTCTGCTGCCTCCTCACTCTCTGAAGACCTGGACAAAATCACAGACTGGTCAAACAAGTGGAACATGTCTTTCAATCCTGACAAATCTCACACTCTTACTATGTCTCTCCGAAAAGATCGACTGGACAACCCTCCCATCTACTTTCTCAACAATCCTCTCCAAGAAGTTCTGTCGCTCAAGATTTTGGGTCTCACTATCTGCCATGATCTTTCTTGGGAAAACCACATTTCCAAGCTGGCCTCCAAAGCCAGTCGTCGACTGGGCATCCTCCGTCGTGCGAAGTCCTTCCTCGGCACACCTGAGCTCCTCACCACATACAAGGCTTTCATCCGCAGCTCAATGGAATACTGTTCTCCCCTATGGGCCGGTGCTCCTGCCTCACACCTAGCTCGGCTTCACGCTGTTGAAACCAAAGCTTTCAGAATTATTGGAATCTCCCGCGATGAAGCTATCTCTGAGGGCCTTTCACTCACTCACCGCAGGCAGGTAGGTGGTCTTTCTGTCTTCTACCGACTCCTCTCCGGCCTTGCACCCCCAGCTCTCTCTGTGCTCTGTCCCCCAAATATTCCTACAGGTCGCACAAGATCTGCCAGCAACCCTCTGATGGTTAAACTGCCGAAATCTCGGCTCTCTGCTCACCTTCACTCTTTCAATCCTCTTTTCTCCCGCCTCTGGAACAAACTCCCTCACTCCCTTCAATCCCACTCCTCCCTCGAGGTCTTTAAAACAGCTGTTCACCACCATCTCTTATCTTCCCCCATCCAAAACCTTGATCTTTTCTACCCCCGCTAATTCACCCCAGATCCACCTTGTTTGAAATTCCAACTTCTTTCCTGGAAGTGTTCCAACTTCCTTCTTTCCTTTCCTTTCCAACAACTTCTAACCCTAGCAGTGTCCATATGTTTTATACCTCTCCCACCGCCCGCTTCCCACGCCCCCCCCCCCCAAGCCCTCGCCCTCTCTCAGATCTCTCGATGTCTCCATGTCTCTCGGTCACTGCTCTCAAATGTTGTGTTTGTGTCCTTCCCCCTCTCTCCCCATCTTGTCTACCGCTCCCTATGTTATATGTTTTATGTGTCGGTTTGTCTTTCTGTGTGATTAATGTTCGCTCTTTCACGAGCCTCGACCTTGTATACAAAAAAAAAAAAAAAAAAAAAAAAAAAAACGAAGACATCCGCCAAACTAACACATCCGCCAAAAAAACACATGCGCCAAACTCAGACATCTGCCAAACTAACACATCCGCCAAACAAACACATGCGCTAAACTGAGACATCCGCCAAACTAACACATCTGCCAAACAAACACATGCGCCAAACTAGGACATTCGCCAAACTAACACATCAGCCAAACAAACACATGCGCCAAACTAAGACATCTGCCAAACTAACACATCCACGAAACAAACACATGCGCCAAACCAAGACATCCGCCAAATTAACACATCCGCCAAACAAACACATGCACCAAACTAAGACATCTGCCAAACTAACACATCCGCCAAACAAACACATGAGCCAAACTAAGACATCCACCAAACTAACACATCCGCCAAACAAACACTTTCGCCAAACTAAGACATCCGCCAAACTAACACATCCGCCAAACAAACACATAAGCCAAACTAAGACATCCGCCAAACTAACACATCCACCAAACAAACACATGCGCCAAACTAAGACATCCGCCAAACTAACACATCCGCCAAACAAACACATGTGCCAAGCTAAGACATCCGCCAAACTAACACATCCGCCAAACAAACACATGCGCCAAATTAAGACATCCGACAAACTAACACATCTGCCAAATAAACACATGCACCAAACGAACACATCCGCCCAACAAACAAATGCGCCAAACTAACACATCCGCCAAACTAACACATCCGCCAAACAAACCAATGCACCATAACAAGACACCCGCCAAAAACAAACACATCTGCCAAACAAACACATCCACCAAACAAACACATGCGCCAAACTAAGCCATCCGCCAAACTAACACATCCGGCAAACAAACACATGCGCCAAAATAAGCCATCCGCCAAACTAACACATCCGCCAAACAAACACTTTCGACAAAGAAACACTTTCGCCAAAGTAAGACATCCGCCAAACTAACACATCCGCCAAACTAACACATCTGCCAAACAAACACATGCGCCAAACTAAGACATCCACCAAACTAACACATCCACCAAACAAACACATGCGCCAAACTAAGACATCCGCCAAACAAAAACATCCGCCAAACAAACACTTTCACCAAACTAAGAGAATAAGACATCCGCCAAACTAACACATCCGCCAAACAAACACATGCGCCAAACTAAGACATCCGCCAAACTAACACATCCGCAAAACAAACACATGCACCAAACTAAGACATCCGCCAAAGAAACACATCCGCCAAACAAACACTTTCACCAAACTAAGACAATAAGACATCCGCCAAACTAACACATCCGCCAAACAAACACATGCGCCAAACTAAGACATCCGCCAAAGAAACACATCCGCCAAACAAACACATGTGCCAAACTAAGACAACGCATTCGCGTTGGTTTGGCGGATGCATTGGTTTGGCGGATGCATTGGTTTGGCGGATGCGTTGGTTTGGCGGATGCGTTGGTTTGGCGGATGTGTTGGTTTGGCGGATGTGTTGGTTTGGCAGAGGTGCTGGTGTGGCGCCTGTGTTGGTTTTGCGGATGTGTTAGTTTGGTGAATGTGTTGGTTTAGTGGATGTGTTTGTTCCGCGTGTGTTTGTTCCGTGTTCCGTGTGTGTTTGTTCCAAAGAAACACATCCGCCAAACAAACACATGTGCCAAACTAAGACAATAAGACATCCGCCAAACAAACACATGCGCCAAACTAAGACATCCGCCAAACTAACACATCCGCAAAACAAACACATGCACCAAACTAAGACATCCGCCAAACAAACACATCTGCCAAACAAACACATGCGCCAAACTAAGACATCCGCCAAACTAACACATCCGCCAAACAAACACATCCACTAAACCAACACATTCACCAAACTAACACATCCGCAAAACCAACACAGGCGCCACACCAGCACCTCTGCCAAACCAACAAATCCACTAAACTAACACTTCCGCCAAACCAACAAATCCGCTCAACCAACACATCAGCTAAACCAACACATCCGCCAAACCAACACATCCGCCAAACCAACACATCCGCCAAACCAACGCATCCGCAAAACCAACGCATCCGCCAAACCAATGCATCCGCCAAACCAACGCATCCGCATAACCAACACATCCGCCAAACCAGCACATCCGCCAAACTAACACATCCGCCAAACTAAGACATCCACCAAACGAACACATCCGCCAAACAAACACATGCGCCAAACTAAGACATCTGCCAAACTAACACATCCGCCAAACAAACACATGCGCCAAACTCAGACATCCGCCAAACAAACACATGCGCCAAACTAAGACATCCGCCAAACTAACACATCCGCCAAACAAACACATGCGCCAAACTCAGACATCCGCCAAACAAACACATGCGCCAAACTAAGACATCCGCCAAACTAACACATCTGCCAAACAAACACTTTCGTCAAACTAAGACATCCGCCAAACTAACACATTCTCCAAACAAACACATGCGCCAAACTCAGACATCCGCCAAACTAACACATCCGCCAAACTAAGACATCCACCAAACGAACACATCCGCCAAACAAACACATCCGCCAAACAAACACATGAGCCAAACTAAGACATCCACCAAACTAACACATCCGCCAAACAAACACTTTCGCCAAACTAAGACATCCGCCAAACTAACACATCCGCCAAACAAACACATAAGCCAAACTAAGACATCCGCCAAACTAACACATCCACCAAACAAACACATGCGCCAAACTAAGACATCCGCCAAACTAACACATCCGCCAAACAAACAGATGTGCCAAGCTAAGACATCCGCCAAACTAACACATCCGCCAAACTAACACATGCGCCAAATTAAGACATCCGACAAACTAACACATCTGCCAAATAAACACATGCACCAAACCAACACATCCGCCCAACAAACAAATGCGCCAAACTAACACATCCGCCAAACTAACACATCCGCCACACAAACCAATGCACCATAACAAGACACCCGCCAAAAACAAACACATCTGCCAAACAAACACATCCACCAAACAAACACATGCGCCAAACTAAGCCATCCGCCAAACTAACACATCCGGCAAACAAACACATGCGCCAAAATAAGCCATCCGCCAAACTAACACATCCGCCAAACAAACACTTTCGACAAAGAAACACTTTCGCCAAAGTAAGACATCCGCCAAACTAACACATCCGCTAAACTAACACATCCGCCAAACAAACACATGCGCCAAACTAAGATCCACCAAACTAACACATCCACCAAACAAACACATGCGCCAAACTAAGACATCCGCCAAACAAAAACATCCGCCAAACAAACACTTTCACCAAACTAAGACAATAAGACATCCGCCAAACTAACACATCCGCCAAACAAACACATGCGCCAAACTAAGACATCCGCCAAACTAACACATCCGCAAAACAAACACATGCACCAAACTAAGACATCCGCCAAAGAAACACATCCGCCAAACAAACACTTTCACCAAACTAAGACAATAAGACATCCGCCAAACTAAGACATCCGCCAAACAAACACATGCGCCAAACTAAGACATCCGCCAAAGAAACACATCCGCCAAACAAACACATGTGCCATACTAAGACAACGCATCCGCGTTGGTTTGGCGGATGCGTTGGTTTGGCGGATGCGTTGGTTTGGCGGATGTGTTGGTTTGGCGGATGTGTTGGTTTAGCTGATTTGTTGGTTGAGCGGATTTGTTGGTTTGGCGGAAGTGTTAGTTGAGTGGATTTTTTGGTTTGGCAGAGGTGCTGGTGTGGCGCCTGTGTTGGTTTTGCGGATGTGTTAGTTTGGTGAATGTGTTGGTTTAGTGGATGTGTTTGTTCCGCGTGTGTTTGTTCCGTGTTCCGTGTGTGTTTGTTCCAAAGAAACACATCCGCCAAACAAACACATGTGCCAAACTAAGACAATAAGACATCCGCCAAACTAACACATCCGCCAAACAAACACATGCGCCAAACTAAGACATCCGCCAAACTAACACATCCGCAAAACAAACACATGCACCAAACTAAGACATCCGCCAAACAAACACATCTGCCAAACAAACACATGCGCCAAACTAAGACATCCGCCAAACTAACACATCCGCCAAACAAACACATCCACTAAACCAACACATTCACCAAACTAACACTTTCGCAAAACCAACACAGGCGCCACACCAGCACCTCTGCCAAACCAACAAATCCACTAAACTAACACTTCCGCCAAACCAACAAATCCGCTCAACCAACACATCAGCTAAACCAACACATCCGCCAAACCAACACATCCGCCAAACCAACACATCCGCCAAACCAACGCATCCGCAAAACCAACGCATCCGCCAAACCAATGCATCCGCCAAACCAACGCATCCGCATAACCAACACATCCGCCAAACCAGCACATCCGCCAAACTAACACATCCGCCAAACTAAGACATCCACCAAACTAACACATCCGCCAAACAAACACATGCGCCAAACTAAGACATCTGCCAAACTAACACATCCGCCAAACAAACACATGCGCCAAACTCAGACATCCGCCAAACAAACACATGCGCCAAACTAAGACATCCGCCAAACTAACACATCCGCCAAACAAACACATGCGCCAAACTCAGACATCCGCCAAACAAACACATGCGCCAAACTAAGACATCCGCCAAACTAACACATCTGCCAAACAAACACTTTCGTCAAACTAAGACATCCGCCAAACTAACACATTCTCCAAACAAACACATGCGCCAAACTCAGACATCCGCCAAACTAACACATCCGCCAAACTAAGACATCCACCAAACGAACACATCTGCCAAACAAACACATGCGCCAAACTAAGACATCTGCCAAACTAACACATTCGCCAAACAAACACATGTGCCAAGCTAAGACATCCGCCAAACTAACACATCTGCCAAACAAACACATGCGCCAAATTAAGACATCCGCCAAAGAAACACATCCGCCAAACAAACACTTTCACCAAACTAAGACAATAAGACATCCGCCAAACTAACACATCTGCCAAATAAACACATGCACCAAACGAACACATCCGCCCAACAAACAAATGCGCCAAACTAACACATCCGCCAAACTAACACATCCGCCAAACAAACCAATGCACCATAAAACGACACCCGCCAAACAAACACATCCGCCAAGCAAACACATCCGCCAAACAAACACAAGCGCCAAACTAAGCCATCCGCCAAACTAACACATCCGGCAAACAAACACATGCACCAAAATAAGCCATCCGCCAAACTAACACATCCGCCAAACAAACACTTTCGACAAAGAAACACTTTCGCCAAACTAAGACATCCGCCAAACTAACACATCCTCCAAACAATCACATGCGCCAAAGTAATTCATCCGACAAACTAACACATCTGCCAAACAAGGACATGCGCCAAACTAAGACATCCACCAAACGAACACATCCGCCAAACAAACACATGCGCCAAACTAAGACATCTGCCAAACTAACACATCCGCCAAACAAACACATGCGCCAAACTAAGACATCCGCCAAACTAACACATCCGCCAAACAAACACTTTCGTCAAACTAAGACATCCGCCAAACTAACACATCCGCCAAACAAACACATGCGCCAAACTCAGACATCCGCCAAACTAACACATCCGCCAAACTAAGACATCCACCAAACGAACACATCCGCCAAACAAACACATGCGCCAAACTAAGACATCTGCCAAACTAACACATCCGCCAAACAAACACATGCGCCAAACTCAGACATCCGCCAAACTAACACGTCCACCAAACAAATACATGCGCCAAACTCAGACATCCGCCAAACAAACACATGCGCCAAACTAAGACATCCGCCAAACGAACACATCCGCCAAAGAAACACATGTGCCAAACTAAGACATCCGCCAAACTAACACATCCGCCAAACAAACACATGCGCCAAACGAAGACATCCGCCAAACTAACACATCCGCCAAACAAACACATGCGCCAAACTCAGACATCCGCCAAACTAACACATCCGCCAAACAAACACATGCGCTAAACTGAGACATCCACCAAACTAACACATCAGCCAAACAAACACATGCGCCAAACTAAGACATCTGCCAAACTAACACATCCACGAAACAAACACATGCGCCAAACCAAGACATCCGCCAAATTAACACATCCGCCAAACAAACACATGCATCAAACGAAGACATCCGCCAAACTAACACATCCGCCAAAAAAACACATGCGCCAAACTCAGACATCTGCCAAACTAACACATCGGCCAAACAAACACATGCGCTAAACTGAGACATCCGCCAAACTAACACATCTGCCAAACAAACACATGCGCCAAACTAGGACATTCGCCAAACTAACACATCAGCCAAACAAACACATGCGCCAAACTAAGACATCTGCCAAACTAACACATCCACGAAACAAACAGATGTGCCAAGCTAAGACATCCGCCAAACTAACACATCCGCCAAACTAACACATGCGCCAAATTAAGACATCCGACAAACTAACACATCTGCCAAATAAACACATGCACCAAACCAACACATCCGCCCAACAAACAAATGCGCCAAACTAACACATCCGCCAAACTAACACATCCGCCACACAAACCAATGCACCATAACAAGACACCCGCCAAAAACAAACACATCTGCCAAACAAACACATCCACCAAACAAACACATGCGCCAAACTAAGCCATCCGCCAAACTAACACATCCGGCAAACAAACACATGCGCCAAAATAAGCCATCCGCCAAACTAACACATCCGCCAAACAAACACTTTCGACAAAGAAACACTTTCGCCAAAGTAAGACATCCGCCAAACTAACACATCCGCTAAACTAACACATCCGCCAAACAAACACATGCGCCAAACTAAGATCCACCAAACTAACACATCCACCAAACAAACACATGCGCCAAACTAAGACATCCGCCAAACAAAAACATCCGCCAAACAAACACTTTCACCAAACTAAGACAATAAGACATCCGCCAAACTAACACATCCGCCAAACAAACACATGCGCCAAACTAAGACATCCGCCAAACTAACACATCCGCAAAACAAACACATGCACCAAACTAAGACATCCGCCAAAGAAACACATCCGCCAAACAAACACTTTCACCAAACTAAGACAATAAGACATCCGCCAAACTAAGACATCCGCCAAACAAACACATGCGCCAAACTAAGACATCCGCCAAAGAAACACATCCGCCAAACAAACACATGTGCCATACTAAGACAACGCATCCGCGTTGGTTTGGCGGATGCGTTGGTTTGGCGGATGCGTTGGTTTGGCGGATGTGTTGGTTTGGCGGATGTGTTGGTTTAGCTGATTTGTTGGTTGAGCGGATTTGTTGGTTTGGCGGAAGTGTTAGTTGAGTGGATTTTTTGGTTTGGCAGAGGTGCTGGTGTGGCGCCTGTGTTGGTTTTGCGGATGTGTTAGTTTGGTGAATGTGTTGGTTTAGTGGATGTGTTTGTTCCGCGTGTGTTTGTTCCGTGTTCCGTGTGTGTTTGTTCCAAAGAAACACATCCGCCAAACAAACACATGTGCCAAACTAAGACAATAAGACATCCGCCAAACTAACACATCCGCCAAACAAACACATGCGCCAAACTAAGACATCCGCCAAACTAACACATCCGCAAAACAAACACATGCACCAAACTAAGACATCCGCCAAACAAACACATCTGCCAAACAAACACATGCGCCAAACTAAGACATCCGCCAAACTAACACATCCGCCAAACAAACACATCCACTAAACCAACACATTCACCAAACTAACACTTTCGCAAAACCAACACAGGCGCCACACCAGCACCTCTGCCAAACCAACAAATCCACTAAACTAACACTTCCGCCAAACCAACAAATCCGCTCAACCAACACATCAGCTAAACCAACACATCCGCCAAACCAACACATCCGCCAAACCAACACATCCGCCAAACCAACGCATCCGCAAAACCAACGCATCCGCCAAACCAATGCATCCGCCAAACCAACGCATCCGCATAACCAACACATCCGCCAAACCAGCACATCCGCCAAACTAACACATCCGCCAAACTAAGACATCCACCAAACTAACACATCCGCCAAACAAACACATGCGCCAAACTAAGACATCTGCCAAACTAACACATCCGCCAAACAAACACATGCGCCAAACTCAGACATCCGCCAAACAAACACATGCGCCAAACTAAGACATCCGCCAAACTAACACATCCGCCAAACAAACACATGCGCCAAACTCAGACATCCGCCAAACAAACACATGCGCCAAACTAAGACATCCGCCAAACTAACACATCTGCCAAACAAACACTTTCGTCAAACTAAGACATCCGCCAAACTAACACATTCTCCAAACAAACACATGCGCCAAACTCAGACATCCGCCAAACTAACACATCCGCCAAACTAAGACATCCACCAAACGAACACATCTGCCAAACAAACACATGCGCCAAACTAAGACATCTGCCAAACTAACACATTCGCCAAACAAACACATGTGCCAAGCTAAGACATCCGCCAAACTAACACATCTGCCAAACAAACACATGCGCCAAATTAAGACATCCGCCAAAGAAACACATCCGCCAAACAAACACTTTCACCAAACTAAGACAATAAGACATCCGCCAAACTAACACATCTGCCAAATAAACACATGCACCAAACGAACACATCCGCCCAACAAACAAATGCGCCAAACTAACACATCCGCCAAACTAACACATCCGCCAAACAAACCAATGCACCATAAAACGACACCCGCCAAACAAACACATCCGCCAAGCAAACACATCCGCCAAACAAACACAAGCGCCAAACTAAGCCATCCGCCAAACTAACACATCCGGCAAACAAACACATGCACCAAAATAAGCCATCCGCCAAACTAACACATCCGCCAAACAAACACTTTCGACAAAGAAACACTTTCGCCAAACTAAGACATCCGCCAAACTAACACATCCTCCAAACAATCACATGCGCCAAAGTAATTCATCCGACAAACTAACACATCTGCCAAACAAGGACATGCGCCAAACTAAGACATCCACCAAACGAACACATCCGCCAAACAAACACATGCGCCAAACTAAGACATCTGCCAAACTAACACATCCGCCAAACAAACACATGCGCCAAACTAAGACATCCGCCAAACTAACACATCCGCCAAACAAACACTTTCGTCAAACTAAGACATCCGCCAAACTAACACATCCGCCAAACAAACACATGCGCCAAACTCAGACATCCGCCAAACTAACACATCCGCCAAACTAAGACATCCACCAAACGAACACATCCGCCAAACAAACACATGCGCCAAACTAAGACATCTGCCAAACTAACACATCCGCCAAACAAACACATGCGCCAAACTCAGACATCCGCCAAACTAACACGTCCACCAAACAAATACATGCGCCAAACTCAGACATCCGCCAAACAAACACATGCGCCAAACTAAGACATCCGCCAAACGAACACATCCGCCAAAGAAACACATGTGCCAAACTAAGACATCCGCCAAACTAACACATCCGCCAAACAAACACATGCGCCAAACGAAGACATCCGCCAAACTAACACAGCCGCCAAACAAACACATGCGCCAAACTCAGACATCCGCCAAACTAACACATCCGCCAAACAAACACATGCGCTAAACTGAGACATCCACCAAACTAACACATCAGCCAAACAAACACATGCGCCAAACTAAGACATCTGCCAAACTAACACATCCACGAAACAAACACATGCGCCAAACCAAGACATCCGCCAAATTAACACATCCGCCAAACAAACACATGCATCAAACGAAGACATCCGCCAAACTAACACATCCGCCAAAAAAACACATGCGCCAAACTCAGACATCTGCCAAACTAACACATCGGCCAAACAAACACATGCGCTAAACTGAGACATCCGCCAAACTAACACATCTGCCAAACAAACACATGCGCCAAACTAGGACATTCGCCAAACTAACACATCAGCCAAACAAACACATGCGCCAAACTAAGACATCTGCCAAACTAACACATCCACGAAACAAACACATGCGCCAAACCAAGACATCCGCCAAATTAACACATCCGCCAAACAAACACATGCACCAAACGAAGACATCCGCCAAACTAACACATCCGCCAAAAAAACACATGCGCCAAACTAAGACATCCGCCAAACTAACACATCTGCCAAACAACCACGCCAAACAAACACATGCGCCAAGCTAAGACATCCGACAAACTAACAGCCGCCAAACAAACACATGCACCAAACTAAGCCATCCGCCAAACAAACACATCCGCCAAACAAACACATGAGCCAAACTAAGACATCCACCAAACTAACACATCCGCCAAACAAACACTTTCGCCAAACTAAGACATCCGCCAAACTAACACATCCGCCAAACAAACACATAAGCCAAACTAAGACATCCGCCAAACTAACACATCCACCAAACAAACACATGCGCCAAACTAAGACATCCGCCAAACTAACACATCCGCCAAACAAACACATGTGCCAAGCTAAGACATCCGCCAAACTAACACATCCGCCAAACAAACACATGCGCCAAATTAAGACATCCGACAAACTAACACATCTGCCAAATAAACACATGCACCAAACGAACACATCCGCCCAACAAACAAATGCGCCAAACTAACACATCCGCCAAACTAACACATCCGCCAAACAAACCAATGCACCATAACAAGACACCCGCCAAAAACAAACACATCTGCCAAACAAACACATCCACCAAACAAACACATGCGCCAAACTAAGCCATCCGCCAAACTAACACATCCGGCAAACAAACACATGCGCCAAAATAAGCCATCCGCCAAACTAACACATCCGCCAAACAAACACTTTCGACAAAGAAACACTTTCGCCAAAGTAAGACATCCGCCAAACTAACACATCCGCCAAACTAACACATCTGCCAAACAAACACATGCGCCAAACTAAGACATCCACCAAACTAACACATCCACCAAACAAACACATGCGCCAAACTAAGACATCCGCCAAACAAAAACATCCGCCAAACAAACACTTTCACCAAACTAAGAGAATAAGACATCCGCCAAACTAACACATCCGCCAAACAAACACATGCGCCAAACTAAGACATCCGCCAAACTAACACATCCGCAAAACAAACACATGCACCAAACTAAGACATCCGCCAAAGAAACACATCCGCCAAACAAACACTTTCACCAAACTAAGACAATAAGACATCCGCCAAACTAACACATCCGCCAAACAAACACATGCGCCAAACTAAGACATCCGCCAAAGAAACACATCCGCCAAACAAACACATGTGCCAAACTAAGACAACGCATTCGCGTTGGTTTGGCGGATGCATTGGTTTGGCGGATGCATTGGTTTGGCGAATGCGTTGGTTTGGCGGATGCGTTGGTTTGGCGGATGTGTTGGTTTGGCGGATGTGTTGGTTTAGCTGATTTGTTGGTTGAGCGGATTTGTTGGTTTGGCGGAAGTGTTAGTTGAGTGGATTTGTTGGTTTGGCAGAGGTGCTGGTGTGGCGCCTGTGTTGGTTTTGCGGATGTGTTAGTTTGGTGAATGTGTTGGTTTAGTGGATGTGTTTGTTCCGCGTGTGTTTGTTCCGTGTTCCGTGTGTGTTTGTTCCAAAGAAACACATCCGCCAAACAAACACATGTGCCAAACTAAGACAATAAGACATCCGCCAAACTAACACATCCGCCAAACAAACACATGCGCCAAACTAAGACATCCGCCAAACTAACACATCCGCAAAACAAACACATGCACCAAACTAAGACATCCGCCAAACAAACACATCTGCCAAACAAACACATGCGCCAAACTAAGACATCCGCCAAACTAACACATCCGCCAAACAAACACATCCACTAAACCAACACATTCACCAAACTAACACATCCGCAAAACCAACACAGGCGCCACACCAGCACCTCTGCCAAACCAACAAATCCACTAAACTAACACTTCCGCCAAACCAACAAATCCGCTCAACCAACACATCAGCTAAACCAACACATCCGCCAAACCAACACATCCGCCAAACCAACACATCCGCCAAACCAACGCATCCGCAAAACCAACGCATCCGCCAAACCAATGCATCCGCCAAACCAACGCATCCGCATAACCAACACATCCGCCAAACCAGCACATCCGCCAAACTAACACATCCGCCAAACTAAGACATCCACCAAACGAACACATCCGCCAAACAAACACATGCGCCAAACTAAGACATCTGCCAAACTAACACATCTGCCAAACAAACACATGCGCCAAACTCAGACATCCGCCAAACAAACACATGCGCCAAACTAAGACATCCGCCAAACTAACACATCCGCCAAACAAACACATGCGCCAAACTCAGACATCCGCCAAACAAACACATGCGCCAAACTAAGACATCCGCCAAACTAACACATCTGCCAAACAAACACTTTCGTCAAACTAAGACATCCACCAAACTAACACATTCTCCAAACAAACACATGCGCCAAACTCAGACATCCGCCAAACTAACACATCCGCCAAACTAAGACATCCACCAAACGAACACATCCGCCAAACAAACACATCCGCCAAACAAACACATGAGCCAAACTAAGACATCCACCAAACTAACACATCCGCCAAACAAACACTTTCGCCAAACTAAGACATCCGCCAAACTAACACATCCGCCAAACAAACACATAAGCCAAACTAAGACATCCGCCAAACTAACACATCCACCAAACAAACACATGCGCCAAACTAAGACATCCGCCAAACTAACACATCCGCCAAACAAACACATGTGCCAAGCTAAGACATCCGCCAAACTAACACATCCGCCAAACAAACACATGCGCCAAATAAAGACATCCGACAAACTAACACATCTGCCAAATAAACACATGCACCAAACGAACACATCCGCCCAACAAACAAATGCGCCAAACTAACACATTCACCAAACTAACACATCCGCCACACAAACCAATGCACCATAACAAGACACCCGCCAAAAACAAACACATGTGCCAAACAAACACATCCACCAAACAAACACATGCGCCAAACTAAGCCATCCGCCAAACTAACACATCCGGCAAACAAACACATGCGCCAAAATAAGCCATCCGCCAAACTAACACATCCGCCAAACAAACACTTTCGACAAAGAAACACTTTCGCCAAAGTAAGACATCCGCCAAACTAACACATCCGCCAAACTAACACATCCGCCAAACAAACACATGCGCCAAACTAAGACATCCACCAAACTAACACATCCACCAAACAAACACATGCGCCAAACTAAGACATCCGCCAAACAAAAACATCCGCCAAACAAACACTTTCACCAAACTAAGACAATAAGACATCCGCCAAACTAACACATCCGCCAAATAAACACATGCGCCAAACTAAGACATCCGCCAAACTAACACATCCGCAAAACAAACACATGCACCAAACTAAGACATCCGCCAAAGAAACACATCCGCCAAACAAACACTTTCACCAAACTAAGACAATAAGACATCCGCCAAACTAACACATCCGCCAAACAAACACATGCGCCAAACTACGACATCCGCCAAAGAAACACATCCGCCAAACAAACACATGTGCCAAACTAAGACAACGCATCCGCGTTGGTTTGGCGGATGCATTGGTTTGGCGGATGCATTGGTTTGGCGGATGCGTTGGTTTGGCGGATGCGTTGGTTTGGCGGATGTGTTGGTTTGGCGGATGTGTTGGTTTAGCTGATTTGTTGGTTGAGCGGATTTGTTGGTTTGGCGGAAGTGTTAGTTGAGTGGATTTTTTGGTTTGGCAGAGGTGCTGGTGTGGCGCCTGTGTTGGTTTTGCGGATGTGTTAGTTTGGTGAATGTGTTGGTTTAGTGGATGTGTTTGTTCCGCGTGTGTTTGTTCCGTGTTCCGTGTGTGTTTGTTCCAAAGAAACACATCCGCCAAACAAACACATGTGCCAAACTAAGACATCCGCCAAACTAACACATCCGCAAAACAAACACATGCACCAAACTAAGACATCCGCCAAACTAACACATCCACTAAACCAACACATTCACCAAACTAACACATCCGCAAAACCAACACAGGCGCCACACCAGCACCTCTGCCAAACCAACAAATCCACTAAACTAACACTTCCGCCAAACCAACAAATCCGCTCAACCAACACATCAGCTAAACCAACACATCCGCCAAACCAACACATCCGCCAAACCAACACATCCGCCAAACCAACGCATCCGCAAAACCAACGCATCCGCCAAACCAATGCATCCGCCAAACCAACGCATCCGCATAACCAACACATCCGCCAAACCAGCACATCCGCCAAACTAACACATCCGCCAAACTAAGACATCCACCAAACGAACACATCCGCCAAACAAACACATGCGCCAAACTAAGACATCTGCCAAACTAACACATCTGCCAAACAAACACATGCGCCAAACTCAGACATCCGCCAAACAAACACATGCGCCAAACTAAGACATCCGCCAAACTAACACATCCGCCAAACAAACACATGCGCCAAACTCAGACATCCGCCAAACAAACACATGCGCCAAACTAAGACATCCGCCAAACTAACACATCTGCCAAACAAACACTTTCGTCAAACTAAGACATCCGCCAAACTAACACATTCTCCAAACAAACACATGCGCCAAACTCAGACATCCGCCAAACTAACACATCCGCCAAACTAAGACATCCACCAAACGAACACATCCGCCAAACAAACACATCCGCCAAACAAACACATGAGCCAAACTAAGACATCCACCAAACTAACACATCCGCCAAACAAACACTTTCGCCAAACTAAGACATCCGCCAAACTAACACATCCGCCAAACAAACACATAAGCCAAACTAAGACATCCGCCAAACTAACACATCCACCAAACAAACACATGCGCCAAACTAAGACATCCGCCAAACTAACACATCCGCCAAACAAACAGATGTGCCAAGCTAAGACATCCGCCAAACTAACACATCCGCCAAACTAAGACATCCACCAAACGAACACATCCGCCAAACAAACACATGCGCCAAACTAAGACATCTGCCAAACTAACACATTCGCCAAACAAACACATGCGCCAAACTCAGACATCCGCCAAACTAACACATCCGCCAAACAAACACATGTGCCAAGCTAAGACATCCGCCAAACTAACACATCTGCCAAACAAACACATGCGCCAAATTAAGACATCCGCCAAAGAAACACATCCGCCAAACAAACACTTTCACCAAACTAAGACAATAAGACATCCGCCAAACTAACACATCTGCCAAATAAACACATGCACCAAACGAACACATCCGCCCAACAAACAAATGCGCCAAACTAACACATCCGCCAAACTAACACATCCGCCAAACAAACCAATGCACCATAAAACGACACCCGCCAAACAAACACATCCGCCAAACAAACACATCCGCCAAACAAACACAAGCGCCAAACTAAGCCATCCGCCAAACTAACACATCCGGCAAACAAACACATGCGCCAAACTAAGACATCTGCCAAACTAACACATCCGCCAAACAAACACATGCGCCAAACTAAGACATCCGCCAAACTAACACATCCGCCAAACAAACACTTTCGTCAAACTAAGACATCCGCCAAACTAACACATCCGCCAAACAAACACATGCGCCAAACTCAGACATCCGCCAAACTAACACATCCGCCAAACTAAGACATCCACCAAACGAACACATCCGCCAAACAAACACATCCGCCAAGCAAACACATCCGTCAAACAAACACAAGCGCCAAACTAAGCCATCCGCCAAACTAACACATCCGGCAAACAAACACATGCACCAAAATAAGCCATCCGCCAAACTAACACATCCGCCAAACAAACACTTTCGACAAAGAAACACTTTCGCCAAACTAAGACATCCGCCAAACTAACACATCCTCCAAACAATCACATGCGCCAAAGTAATTCATCCGACAAACTAACACATCTGCCAAACAAGGACATGCGCCAAACTAAGACATCCACCAAACGAACACATCCGCCAAACAAACACATGCGCCAAACTAAGACATCTGCCAAACTAACACATCCGCCAAACAAACACATGCGCCAAACTAAGACATCCGCCAAACTAACACATCCGCCAAACAAACACTTTCGTCAAACTAAGACATCCGCCAAACTAACACATCCGCCAAACAAACACATGCGCCAAACTCAGACATCCGCCAAACTAACACATCCGCCAAACTAAGACATCCACCAAACGAACACATCCGCCAAACAAACACATGCGCCAAACTAAGACATCTGCCAAACTAACACATCCGCCAAACAAACACATGCGCCAAACTCAGACATCCGCCAAACTAACACGTCCACCAAACAAATACATGCGCCAAACTCAGACATCCGCCAAACAAACACATGCGCCAAACTAAGACATCCGCCAAACGAACACATCCGCCAAAGAAACACATGTGCCAAACTAAGACATCCGCCAAACTAACACATCCGCCAAACAAACACATGCGCCAAACGAAGACATCCGCCAAACTAACACATCCGCCAAACAAACACATGCGCCAAACTCAGACATCCGCCAAACTAACACATCCGCCAAACAAACACATGCGCTAAACTGAGACATCCACCAAACTAACACATCAGCCAAACAAACACATGCGCCAAACTAAGACATCTGCCAAACTAACACATCCACGAAACAAACACATGCGCCAAACCAAGACATCCGCCAAATTAACACATCCGCCAAACAAACACATGCATCAAACGAAGACATCCGCCAAACTAACACATCCGCCAAAAAAACACATGCGCCAAACTCAGACATCTGCCAAACTTACACATCCGCCAAACAAACACATGCGCTAAACTGAGACATCCGCCAAACTAACACATCTGCCAAACAAACACATGCGCCAAACTAGGACATTCGCCAAACTAACACATCAGCCAAACAAACACATGCGCCAAACTAAGACATCTGCCAAACTAACACATCCACGAAACAAACACATGCGCCAAACCAAGACATCCGCCAAATTAACACATCCGCCAAACAAACACATGCACCAAACGAAGACATCCGCCAAACTAACACATCCGCCAAAAAAACACATGCGCCAAACTAAGACATCCGCCAAACTAACACATCTGCCAAACAACCACGCCAAACAAACACATGCGCCAAGCTAAGACATCCGACAAACTAACAGCCGCCAAACAAACACATGCACCAAACTAAGCCATCCGCCAAACAAACACATCCGCCAAACAAACACATGAGCCAAACTAAGACATCCACCAAACTAACACATCCGCCAAACAAACACTTTCGCCAAACTAAGACATCCGCCAAACTAACACATCCGCCAAACAAACACATAAGCCAAACTAAGACATCCGCCAAACTAACACATCCACCAAACAAACACATGCGCCAAACTAAGACATCCGCCAAACTAACACATCCGCCAAACAAACACATGTGCCAAGCTAAGACATCCGCCAAACTAACACATCCGCCAAACAAACACATGCGCCAAATTAAGACATCCGACAAACTAACACATCTGCCAAATAAACACATGCACCAAACGAACACATCCGCCCAACAAACAAATGCGCCAAACTAACACATCCGCCAAACTAACACATCCGCCAAACAAACCAATGCACCATAACAAGACACCCGCCAAAAACAAACACATCTGCCAAACAAACACATCCACCAAACAAACACATGCGCCAAACTAAGCCATCCGCCAAACTAACACATCCGGCAAACAAACACATGCGCCAAAATAAGCCATCCGCCAAACTAACACATCCGCCAAACAAACACTTTCGACAAAGAAACACTTTCGCCAAAGTAAGACATCCGCCAAACTAACACATCCGCCAAACTAACACATCTGCCAAACAAACACATGCGCCAAACTAAGACATCCACCAAACTAACACATCCACCAAACAAACACATGCGCCAAACTAAGACATCCGCCAAACAAAAACATCCGCCAAACAAACACTTTCACCAAACTAAGAGAATAAGACATCCGCCAAACTAACACATCCGCCAAACAAACACATGCGCCAAACTAAGACATCCGCCAAACTAACACATCCGCAAAACAAACACATGCACCAAACTAAGACATCCGCCAAAGAAACACATCCGCCAAACAAACACTTTCACCAAACTAAGACAATAAGACATCCGCCAAACTAACACATCCGCCAAACAAACACATGCGCCAAACTAAGACATCCGCCAAAGAAACACATCCGCCAAACAAACACATGTGCCAAACTAAGACAACGCATTCGCGTTGGTTTGGCGGATGCATTGGTTTGGCGGATGCGTTGGTTTGGCGGATGCGTTGGTTTGGCGGATGTGTTGGTTTGGCGGATGTGTTGGTTTAGCTGATTTATTGGTTGAGCGGATTTGTTGGTTTGGCGGTAGTGTTAGTTGAGTGGATTTTTTGGTTTGGCAGAGGTGCTGGTGTGGCGCCTGTGTTGGTTTTGCGGATGTGTTAGTTTGGTGAATGTGTTGGTTTAGTGGATGTGTTTGTTCCGCGTGTGTTTGTTCCGTGTTCCGTGTGTGTTTGTTCCAAAGAAACACATCCGCCAAACAAACACATGTGCCAAAGTAAGACAATAAGACATCCGCCAAACTAACACATCCGCCAAACAAACACATGCGCCAAACTAAGACATCCGCCAAACAAACACATCTGCCAAACAAACACATGCGCCAAACTAAGACATCCGCCAAACTAACACATCCGCCAAACAAACACATCCACTAAACCAACACATTCACCAAACTAACACATCCGCAAAACCAACACAGTCGCCACACCAGCACCTCTGCCAAACCAACAAATCCACTAAACTAACACTTCCGCCAAACCAACAAATCCGCTCAACCAACACATCAGCTAAACCAACACATCCGCCAAACCAACACATCCGCCAAACCAACACATCCGCCAAACCAACACATCCGCCAAACCAACGCATCCGCAAAACCAACGCATCCGCCAAACCAATGCATCCGCCAAACCAACGCATCCGCATAACCAACACATCCGCCAAACCAGCACATCCGCCAAACTAACACATCCCCCAAACTAAGACATCCACCAAACGAACACATCCGCCAAACAAACACATGCGCCAAACTAAGACATCTGCCAAACTAACACATCTGCCAAACAAACACATGCGCCAAACTCAGACATCCGCCAAACAAACACATGCGCCAAACTAAGACATCTGCCAAACTAACACATCCGCCAAACAAACACATGCGCCAAACTCAGACATCCGCCAAACAAACACATGCGCCAAACTAAGACATCCGCCAAACTAACACATCTGCCAAACAAACACTTTCGTCAAACTAAGACATCCGCCAAACTAACACATTCTCCAAACATACACATGCGCCAAACTCAGACATCCGCCAAACTAACACATCCGCCAAACTAAGACATCCACCAAACGAACACATCCGCCAAACAAACACATCCGCCAAACAAACACATGAGCCAAACTAAGACATCCACCAAACTAACACATCCGCCAAACAAACACTTTCGCCAAACTAAGACATCCGCCAAACTAACACATCCGCCAAACAAACACATAAGCCAAACTAAGACATCCGCCAAACTAACACATCCACCAAACAAACACATGCGCCAAACTAAGACATCCGCCAAACTAACACATCCACCAAACAAACAGATGTGCCAAGCTAAGAATCCGCCAAACTAACACATCCGCCAAACAAACACATGCGCCAAATTAAGACATCCGACAAACTAACACATCTGCCAAATAAACACATGAGTAGTGTAATAATGTTGCTTCTGGGACACCTCCGTTTAACATGGGAAATCCCTATCTAATGTCATTTACCCCCTTGTCTTTTTCAAAAATCATAAACACCTCTATTTCTCCCACCCTCATCTTTATGAACCTTTTGTCTGTAGTACCTATCCTTAATGTTGTTCATTAGACCACTCAAACACTACAAATATTTGTTTTCTCTTATAGACCTATCATCCTTCTTCTACATATCATCTGGCAGATTAATCTTTGACCCACTCAAACATTGACCCATTCACTTCCATATTAATTCTTTCCCTCCCTCATTGCCCCTAAAGACCTCTATTTCTCTCACCCTGTTCTTTACGAACCTTCTAACCTTTTGACATGTTATCCTTATTCATTAGACCACTTAAACACCTGTGATCCTTCTGACCTTATGAACCTTTTAACCTTTTACTCTTAATATCATCTGGTGAATATAACCCACTCAAACAACGACCCTACAAATATTTGTTTATGTGTAGGAAATAATTTATTTCGCCTCCAACTTCCATCACCATCTAATATATTATTAAAGAAGAGGTTTGAGTTTGGTTCTTTTTCAAGATATTTTAACTGAGCTAAGATAAAATGGTAAACCTCCCTCAATGTTCTTGTTTGAGCACCTCCAGTGCCACATACCATTTTAAAATTATAGTATATATTTTCCTGACAACCATCAAAGTTTTCCGTCCACTCAAAAATATTTCCATGTTTTTTACCCAACTCACCGGTATTTAAATTAATTCTCTTATTTGTTTTGTGAACTTTTTTACCAGTTGCCTTTTCAATAAGTCTTATTTGATATTTTTCACATTCATTAAGGATGCCATACTTAAACCTCGAACCTTTTTTTAATTAAAGAAAGAAATGGCATGTTGCTTAACTTTACAAGAAATGACGCGTTGGGAATTTCTCATGGTCTTATTTCCTGTTTCCTCGAAATGTTAAAGCTGAGTTCTGTTCCCGAAAATATATTTTGGACATTATAAAAGTCGTGTTGTCGTGCTGTTTTCATAATTACGAATCGATGAAGATGAACGACAACTCGTCTTATTCCAGTGATGAAGAATACTCACAAGGGTAAGTTTGAACTGTTTGAACATTCAGAATTGAACTGTTGGTGAGAGCTTTGTATGTGATTAATTTAAATTTATATAACATGATATATTTTTTTTATTACAGCAATTCAGGTTTTGAAAATGACCTGGTCTTGGCAGAAAATGAAGTTTTTCCGAAAGAGATTTACAACGAGGCGAATGAGCATTTAAACCATTTGCCAGTTTCACCGTTCTTAGAGGATTCATGTAAAAGGTATGACACTAAATAAAATACGTTGGTGTTAAATGACGCTGCCTTAGTGTGTGTGTATGTGTGTGTATGTGTATGTGTGTGTGTGTATGTGTGTGTGTTTGTGTGTGTATGTGAGTGTATGTATCTGTGAAAGTGTGTGCGTGTGTGTGATGTTTTGTCGGGCTTACTTCAGCATAGTAATTTCTCCTTATTTTGTTTGCAGTATTAACCTCGAAGACCAAAATTTTGAGTGGGATGATTTTGATCTCCCAAGGAGTGGTTATTTCCTACCAACCTGTGGTACTCTTCATTTTCAACTCAACGATCTTGACGCTAAGCTGGATTTTTTCGAGGTAAGCATGTGTGTACGTGTGTGTATGTGGTTCACCGTTTATAATAGGTACACCATATCCCTGCGCATCATAAGAGGTGATTCAAGGTTGGTGTCAGGAAGGGCATCCGACCCTATATTAATAATAATAATAATAATACATTTATTTTGTATAGCGCTTTTCAAGACGCTTTGACATGGAACATAAATATGAAATAAATATCTCTCCCCTCTTGTCTTTAATAGAAAGAGATTCAAAACCTGAAGACATCTGCTGAACCAACCTTTGACTTGTGCTGGGAAGAAATTGATGACTTATGCTGGGGAGAAGTTGAATGTATACCTCAAGAAAAATGTTTTAATAATATAAAGATTTTAATGTTTTCAATATTTATATATATTTGTTTTGTTTACAATTATTTAATTCTTAATTACAAAAAGAGAATAAAGGAAAAGGGACAGGAAGGTGCGTCCCCCTCCCTTGGCCCCCCCTCATCCCACCCCTCCCCTCCCCTTGTGTGTGTGGGGAAGGTGGGGGTGGGATGAGGGGGGATCAAGGGTGGGGGACGCACTGGGGGTGGGGGATGATGGGTGTGGTCTGTGTGGGCGGGGTCTGTGTGGGCGGGGTCTGTGTGGGTGGGGTCTGTGTGGGCGTGGTCTGTGTGGGTGTGGCTTATGATTTTTGTTTATTTAATATTTTTTTTATTACCACTAATTAAATTAGCTAATCTGGGTGGGGTGAATAGAAATGTTGTTTAATGAATTATTAGCTTTGTTTTTTGTAATTCTTGCGAGTAAAATGAACCCAAGATTTCTTCTCCATTTAAATCATTTAATTTGTAAGTCCAAGGGACTGTATCCATTACATCAATGATTTTAAATAATTCACGAGTCCATTTTTGTGTATAACCTTTCTCAAAATGGCTTTTCCATTTGTATATCCTTACCATATCACCAACTTTGAACTTGGGCTTTCTCAAATTAATCTCCTTTTCATATTCTAATTTTGTAAATGTTTCTGATGGTTTTGATTTTGTTGATGAATGAACTGTATTATTGTAATTATCTACAATATCCTGAATTAAATACACCCATTTTTGAGAACCGAGTTGTGTGAATTTTTTATATAATTTCTCTTTTAAAGTACGATTAAAACGCTCAATAACAACTGCCTTTCCTTCATTAAAGGTGCTGTATAATTTAATACCCTTCCCCTTAAGAAATTTCATGAATATTTTGTTATAGAACTCTGTTCCCTCATCAGTCCATAACTTCTTTGGTTTCCTTTTATCCCGATCAAATATTAGCTTAAAGGCTAACATTAAAGTATCACCCCTTTTTTTTTTTAAAGGGACAACCCAGGCAAATCTACTCCTCAAATCAATAACGGTTAAAGCATACCTGTATCCCCTGTCATTATTCAATTCAATTAAATCAGCGGACCATATGTGGTCGGTGTATTTAGAATAAACCTTCCTTCTTTTAAACTTTGTGATTATAGGTTTGTGTAATTCTTCAGCCAAAAGCTCCTCAGTCTTGATGACATCATTAGAGCCTAATAGTTTTTTGAGGAATAACCAAGACCAAGTTTCAATTTAGCATTTATCAAATTTCTCACAATAAACCTATCAACTTTCTCTCTCAACGTTGGATTTTGTATCAAAGACAAATTATACAACATTTCGCTGTCGGCTTTATGTTTTTCAGTCAACGTAGTGGTTTTCCCATAAGCAATATCATGCTTCATACACACTTCGTCAACCCTATTTGTAGGTTTAGACCAAGGTTTAGGATTGTCAGCCTCATCTAATCTTTTATCCAAGTTTGTTCCTGGACCACAGAAAGAATACCCTGGAAGGTGTAATTCCCCTGGAATTCCAGTTGTTGTAAATTTACTTCCTGACAGAAACTTTTGTATGTCTCCTCCTCTTTTAGGAGAGATGAATTGGCACTTTTTAGAGCCACATACTTGACATATTCCTTTTTGATAAACTCTATTATTTTTAGCTTTAACATAAGAGATATTTTTAGATTTAGTTTTCTTTTTACATTTGAGACAATAACTCATATTTATTTATCAGAAAAATTCCGACAGAGTATCAAAACCTTTTTGGTTTTCAACATATACATTTCAATCTTTATTTTTAAAACATAAAGAATCCTAAGGAATGCCTTCACTCTCTCCTCCATTTATTTACAAATAAAAACTAACTAAAGTCAATGACACCAACATCATCAATCACATAATCTTTTCCTTCTTCTTCTTCTTCTTCTTCACCACTTTCTCGTTTAAATCTCCTCCCTGAAATTGAAGACATTGACGTTGTTATTCTTGAAAATAATATTTTCATTAGACTTCTCATTTCTTTATTTTCCTCCTCAGTGCGTTGAGTTTGATTTATTTGCTGTAATACCTTCAATCTTTTATTAATCTCACTGATTTCCATCTTTTTATATTTTTCCTCCCTCTCTCTTTGCTCCCTCTCCTCCTTCTCTCTTTTCTCCCTTTCCTCCTTCTCTCTTTTCTCCCTTTCCTCCCTCTCCTCCTCCTTTTTCTCCCTTTCCTCCTTCTCCTTTTTCTCTCTTTTCTCCCTTTCCTCCCTCTCCTCCTCCTTTTTCTCCCTTTCCTCCTTCTCCTTTTTCTCTCTTTCCTCCTTCTCTTCTTTAACTCCTTCCTCATTTATCTTAGCAATTTTTGATATCAATATTTTCACAGCATTCATTCTTTCTTTATTTTCCTCTTCGGTGAGTTGAGATTTATCTTCTTGCTGTAATACATCCACTCTTTTTTGAATCGCTCTGATTTCCATCTCCCTCTCCCCCCTCTCTCTTTGTTCCCTCTCCTCCTTCTCTCTTTTCTCTCTTTTCTCCTTCTCTTCTTCAACTCCTTCCTCATCCCTTGCTACCCTTGAGTTTAAACCCCAAAGAATATTATACATATACTCATCTGGATTTTGAGATATTCTTGTATCTATAATTATTTTTCTCATAATAGGATACCAATAAGATTTGTTGACGATTTCTAAAAGAGTTTTATATTTCATAACTTTGAGAAGTTCATTTTTATTTAATATTTTAAACAAGTCTCTATTTGTGGGTTTAACAATATCAGTATAAGGCCAGTTTTTTATGACAAAATTCCCATGTATATGCTCCAAATCATAAGGTATGTAATACCGAGCACCCTTTTCTTGTAGGTATCCTTGAATACAAAAATTATAATTCTCTTGTAGTCTTCTTCCTGCCATTTATGTATCAGAAATATATGTGAGATTAATATTATGACAGGTAATACCACCCCATCTTCCCACTACCAAATCGGTTTGTATTCCTCGGCTTTCTATCCTTATCTCATTACCTTCCTTCTTTGTCATGCGAACCATCGCTATACTATCATATATTTTTATTTTCTTAAAATCACGTATTTGTTGTTTACTAATTGTACTTCCACATAAATCCTTATCTTCACCAAGTGGATAATATTCTTCTTTACGAGACTGATTTAAATCATGTAGGTCTTCTATGTTTATTGAAAAAGACCAATTATACCCTAAATCAGGCATATCATACCCCCATTTATTAATTCGCATATTAACTAAATGTCCTTCTTTATAAAATTTAATTGTAAGCAGGTAGTTAAATTCAATGAGGAAAGGTGTATGGTCAGTATAACCAGGTGTTGTGGTTGTAAATTTTACTTGTTTCACAAAACGTGCTGTTTTCTTTAAAGATATATATTGTGATAAATCACTGAATCTAATCAAGTCATTCGCATCTGTAGGGTTTGGATAATTGATTAATTTATAAGTATTCTTCATATTAATATTTTTACTTACACTATATTTTTGTCGTTCAGCCTGTGCCTTTGTATAATAATTTGATAAATCAATATCCTGAGAGGATTTTCCAAAGATAGAACCATCTTTTCCAACATAGGTCATTTATATTAGATAAAAAATGATATCATAAAAATTTTCATTATTGTTGAGTTGAAATAATACATATAAACATAATTGGCCACAACATTTAGAATTAATTTCTTGAACTTGGAATGTTTGATAAACACCATTCTGTAAGAATTGTATTACTTCAACAGGTGGTGGCATACCATAACTATCAAAATAATATTTATCCTGACTATTATGAATACAAACCCAATGAGAACCATTCTGTGTGTCTAAATTCATAATAATATTCTTTGTATTCTTATTTATATGTATTAATTCATCTCTCATACAAATAACCACATTATCAATTTTTAGTGTTTTACAATACTTAGCTAGTTCTATATTTGACGTTGTATTCTTTCCAAATTGTTTAAACCATTTATCCATTTATTTATGAGAAAGATACAATCCATTACCCCATTTAGTTAGTTTAACACCCGCTTGAGCGATAGAGGAAAGCATATCTCCAACCAACAATCTAGCTTTATCAGGTAGACTTTCAAGTTTTTGAGCAAAATCTACAATTACACCACTTCCACTAATTTGTTTCTCCAACTCCTTGTTATGTCTTTCCAATTCTTTTTGAGCTTTTAGTTGTGCCTTCCTTTCGTTAGCAGTTTTTACCGCTGCTGAAATACCACCAGTCAATGCTCCCGCCGCACTTAAACCAGCAAATAAAGGAATTAGAAACGGGAGAAATCCTCCTCTTGACTCATCTATTGAATATTTCTTTAACATAGGTTTCGTCATTTTAATTTTAAGTGATCCAACATCATTTAGTGTTTTTACTTGTGTGTGTGTGAGTAAAACATCAATTCTTACAGCTCCTTTTCTTTGAATTGTATTAACATTAATAATACAAGGCTTTTGATTTTGAATACAAGATGTTAATTTATTAAGATTGATTTGATTAACATATACCCCAACCATTTATTTATGAGAAAAAACCTATGTGATATTAATCATAACACCATTATCTGTATTAATCTGTAATTCTGTTTCCTCCAAAAGCAAACAATATGCATTAACCTCTTCACTCTCCCCTCTTTCAATGTATAGAGAAGTATCCACTCGATTAGACTTTATAGTTTCCTTTTGAGAACTCAGGTCAATTGCGTAGATTGTATATAAACCTTTAAATGCAACCATATCCAAAATAGGATCATTATTACCATTACTTTCACACACCTTTTGGTAGGACTTGTAGGCTTCCGCATAATCATTTTTTTCCCAATCAATTTCCAATCTATCTCGTGGATAAAATGTGCCATCAAGAGAAACCCGAAGTTGTTTCACCTTAGCATTATCACTCAGCGCATTATTCTTATTAGTACCGTCCTCTCCATCTGGTTTTTAAAAAATGAGCCATAGGTATCGTGGCTTTCCTTCAAGAACACCCAAATTCCAAGTGTAGGTAGTGTGTTCCAGTTTAACGTGTTGACATCTTCTTTTAAGGTATGATACATTTAGCGGTTTCTTTGAGTTAAGTCTTCTATTTAACATCTCCTCCGTTTTAAGATTAGGAGTATATTCATTGATATACCAACACAAATCATTAATAACAAATTTATTATTGTCGCCAAAAGCATTTTCAGCCCCAAAAAGCAATCTATTTACATTATCATTCCTTTGTAGTTGAAATCTAATTTTAAGACCATACAAAACTTTATCATAATCACAAAATCCAAATATACCTTTAAGAGGTACTGCTACGGTAAAACTATTCTCAGCTTTTGCGTCATCATTATACATTGACTTCCTTTGACTATAACCAGGGTCTGTGTTTGTTCCCGTTGACATATCAGGAATAAAGCCTTCAACAGCTCCCTTACCCATTCTATCACCAAACGAATATAGTGTAAATTTCATCATTTCAGATGTAGCAGAGACATAATCAACCGCTTCAACCTCTTGTGTTCCAATATACAGGCGAACACTGTCAAACATTTTCCAGAAGAAATCATTTACGAGTGTAGCATTAGTATTATTCGCAGCCTTAGTGAATTTAAATTTACACAGCAAGAAACTATCAGCTATATTCAAGTAAGTTTGTTGATTATTTATTTCAAAACTTTTTGTTCCGTTTGAATTCCAGTCGGTTCCTGTAATAGCATTTACCTTAAAATAGTCTTCCTTTTTAGTAGAGTTTGAAATGATAATCGTATCATCCAAATCATAGATACTATCAATCGCTTCCATACTTGTATTTATATAGTATTAAAATTGTTGAAACCCTGACCCAAGTATTTTAATGATTTTTTGTCGTTCTTGTGAAGATAGTTGAGTTTTACCTTTTTTAATTTCTTTGATTGCTTGTAATTTATGGGACTCCTTTTGAGCATCTTTTATACTCTTTACAACACCTGCTACATTTCCCATGAGAGAAGCAGTTGAACCAATTAGGTCTTTATGTTTAAGAATGGTTGAACCAATACCCATTAGAGTATCAATTATCCCATCTCCTTTATTTCGAAATTGATGACCCACACCCCGTTGTCTCTTAGGTTTATAGTATCCTTTACCCACATACCTTGTATAGTCTGGTGAAAGGAACATGCCCTCCCCTGTAATTATTTTATATTTTCCCAACTCGTGTTTTCTTACAATAACCATTATTTATTTATTGAAAAACTTCACGTAGGTGAATTCTGATGGATATAATTTCATCATTAAAGGATATCATACGATTATCTTGGTCGGTTATCCTAAAATTTACTCTGTATATGGTTTTTCCTGACACAGGTAAATAGACAAGATTTTTTGGTTCCATATTAAATTTATAACCAATCGGGGTTGAGTATGCACTGAATGAAAATATTGTATTTGTTCTTATTCCATCGTTATAAGCACCATCAATCAAATCACAATGAATTAATACTGAATTTATACCGGAGGATATTTGGATAACATTATCACTGTAAAACGTCCCGTTATTTTCAATCTTTTTTGAAGAGAAACCCAATAGCTCTCTAAACGAATTTTCAATCGTGAAATCAACTTTATAATTATTTTTAAGTTTAATAGTTGATTTTGAAGTGTGTTTTTGAATATCTATTACAATATTTTTTGGTTCATCACCTTTTTCTTTCATAAGGCGAGAGACTTCTGAAGATATTTGAGAAATCTCGTAAGCTCCAGGTGAAACGGTTATAGTTTTATATCCACTTCCTGGATTATAACTAAACTTGTTGTTTTTCTCTGTGATATTAAAAAGGGTATTGTAAGTTTCCATTGACAACAAAGATGCCTCATATGAGGTAAGGGGGTCAAGTTGTAGTGGGTAAGGGAATGAAGCTGTGTAATCGCTCGTTGTGAAATTAAAACTAAGAATTGTGCTTCTCATCTTATTTAATATCTAATAAAATATCTTTGTATTGACATTTATTAATTATTTTCATGTTCATCAACTGATCTAAAATGGCTGAGGATTCATTAAAACAATTGTTGTTTCCAGCCTTCTTACTACCTAACAACAATAATAGCCTATTAACTAATTGTGATGGGTCATTTGGAAGAAAACTAACACCCGAACCAAGCTTACTTAAAGCATCAATAATATGTTTCTCCTTCTCATTCTTCTTACTTTTACCAGCAACAGAAACTCCATAATCAAGTGCATTTAGCAACTCAATATATACCCTATCTTCCTCTCTTTCCATATCAAGTGGTTCCTCAAAATATTTTGAACCGCTGAATCCGGGGTTTGTTAGAAGAAACATTAATCTTGGAGTTAATTTAACATTTGGTTGAGTAGAACTCAAGAACATCAATTCATCATTAAATATCAATACCTTTTCTTCCACAAGATGAAACACTGCTGGTTCTTCTGTTGGAATGAGACCTGCTCTGGTTTTTGAACCCGCCGAATATTCATTGTTTTGAAGAGCTTCCACAACATAATTAGGGGGTTGATTTACCTCCTCAAGTTTCCGAAATAATCCCTCGTCATCATATTCTAATTCACCAAGTTCTTGTTTTGTTATCTGACTAAAATCTTTGAGCATTTGAAGTTTTTTCGGAGTAAATTCTACCGTGGGAACTGTAGGTGATTGTTGAGTTTTCAAAAGTGGTTTAAAGAATTTCTCTTGTTTTCTTTCAAAGGCTTCTTCACCAGTTAGTTTCTGTCTCCGTTTCTTCTTTATCTCTTCCTGTTGTTTAACAACTTTTGAAACTAATTGTTGATGTTCCTTAAACTTTCTTTCTCTTTCTTCGGTATTCATTTTCTGTATTTATTTATTGAAAAATATCATTTAGTATCTCATCTTGTTTCACAACAATATATTTATATTTTCCAATCGTGTGTTTCATATAATTTTCAAATTCTTTTTTACTACATAACGTAGAGCAATTATCTCTCCAAAAATTATTTACATCTATTGAATTTAACTTAAATAAAATAAAAGTATTGGCATTGTTTCTTATTGAGCGTCGAGGGAGTTGAAAATATGATTGACTAAGATATATACAATTACAAGAAGAATGTCTCCCTCTTGTATAGTAGCTATCCATTACTGTTTGGTTTCTCTCATTAACACAATCATCAAAGATGACGAGGTTCTTTTTTGATTTATCTAAATCTTGAGGTGAAGGTATATCATCCGTATTATCACTGAGAATACAAGTTATGGGTTTCGATTTTGATTTCTGTGTATCACAAAATAATTGTATTATATCTTCAATATTATAATCATTCAGTTTGTTTTGAAGTTTAAATAAACCGATAATGTCTTCCTTTTTAAGACCTGCATTAAAACCCTGTGAGAGTAGTTGATACTCGGGTTGAAAACTTGACTTTGTAAAAATTATTAAATTATCATAATCTAAAAAATTAGGACCAAGGAGCATCTTTAAAAGTAAACAGGTTTTCCCACATCCGCTTGAACCAACTATTAGACATCTCAATGAATTTGGAATGTTTTTATGGTTATTAAATTTTATCTTATTTTCCCAAACGGGTAAAAAATCATTCATTTATATATTTGGAAAACAAGTCATCCAACTTTTTTTGAGCTATTTTAGAAACTCTATATTTTATCCTGAGTTCGGGTTTAATTTCAAAATAATTCATTATTTTATTTATGTAGTATCTTGTATTAACATTTCCATTAAAATTATTTTGAATAATAAATATCATTAAACCCTTATACATTTCCTCAATACAAAGAGTCTCTTTCCTTGTAAGAAATGGTGTATTATCACCATAATGCTTAACATTCATCTCTCTTATTAATCTTGTAAAGTAATTCATTTTTGGTTCTAATTTAAAAGAGTTATATGTTTTTTTATATTTCTTATTATCATTAATTAGAATATAATCACAGAATAAACATTGTTTATATGAATCCTCATCATTAAGCCCCACTCTATCACAAGCCGGACAATTCTCTAATTTATCATATGGAGAGTCTGGAAATTCTAAATATCCTTCAGAACTTATCATATTTATGTGGTAAATTTTTACTTAAACTAAACGCAAGTTTATTCATTAATAAATACAATGTTTCAAAGCACAAAAGACAAATTTCAATCAATCTCTACTTCGGTGGAAGATATAGAAAAATATGTCAAAGATGTTAAATTGAACAAAGATAAATATGGAAATTTTTGGGTAAAACCAGTTATGGAAAATAACATGAGCCCCTCTATTTCATTTAAAGGAAGAGCTCTAACTATACCTGGAAAGACATCCATTAAAGTAAATCTAACAAAAGTTTCTCCTCTACTCCTGGCAATTTATTCAAAGCTTGAAAAAGTGATTGACCACGATACTTTGAAAAAGAATGATAAGACCATTAATAATTCTAGAGGAGACATTTGTATTTTCTTTAATAATCCAAAGGGTGTAGATCTAAGTAAAATGAATGATGTTAATATTTCTGGTGAAATGTCATTTCGTTCTATGATAGTTAGAGATTATTTAAAGATAACTTTTGATATAAAAATTGTAGAGATTGAATCTGTTAATGAAAGAAAGTATATAGATATTGATGGGAATATTTTTCTTGCTAATTAAATATGAGTCAATACAGCAGTGAAGATTTTACTATTTCATTGAACTCGGACGATAGTGATGATAGTATTTCATTGAACTTGGACGATGGTGATGATAGTATTTCATTGAACACAGATGATAGTTATGATACTAATAGTTATGAGAGTAGCTTTATTGATGACTCTGAGTATGATTCTGAGTATTCATGTGATAGTTATGACTTAGATGATTCTGAGTGAAAAAGTGTTTTAGTTTAAGCACAGCGATATATATAAAACGGAGCTGTAAAGCTCAAAAGTGTTTTATTTTAAGCACAGTGATATATATAAAACACCACGTTTTCTCACGCTATAAATATGGTTTATTGTGATACTTGCGAGAAGGAAGTAAAATATTATAAACAACATATTCTCACCGCAAAACATACATACAACATTTTAAACAAACTTTCCCCTCTTCCACCTGAAACAAAACACTGTTCTACATGTAATAAAAATATCCTCAAGAAAGGCTTCAAAATACATCTTAAAACAAATCTACATTTATCAAATTTTATCACAACTAAAAACTCTGATGGAGCATTCAAAGGACATATTAAAATAAGAGTCTTTAACTTCAAACCTCCTGAACCAGAGTCTATAGTTGATGCTGTAGAAATAGTTAAACCTGCTGTTCAAACGTTGATTGAAAAAACACTAAAGGAAATGAAACCACTTAAATTTTATATGGGAGTAAAATTAGAAATGACAAAGGATGAAGGAGTTATAGATGCACCATACATGAGAACTGAGCCACACTTTATATCTTCATATCAAGATTTTAAAACATCAGGAGTCTATGATGAACTTATTAAACAAGAGCAAGATGTGGATAATTCAATCGTAGGAAGTGGATTCAATATAGGAAAAATTATTTACATAGACATTCATATTCTTAAATCAGATCCTCTAAAAGCTTCTTCTTACATTGATTTACCCAGTGTTATCAAAAATAGAAAAGCAGTTATCAATATCAAAAATAAAGACAATAAATGTTTTCTCTGGTCTATTTTAGCACACTTACATCCTCCACATTTTCATGATGAAAGAGTATCTCATTATAAAAAATATGAGAATACATTAAATACGAAAGATCTAAAGTTTCCGATGACTTTAAATGATATTCCTAAATTTGAAAAGATGAATAATTTATCAGTTAATGTTTATGGCCTAACAGAAACAAACAACATTCAGGTTTTAAAGCTTTCTGACAATTGTAAACAAACTCATATTAATCTTCTATATTTTAATTCAGACGAAAATTCACATTATACATACATCAAAGATATTGCTAAATTAATAAAACCACAAGTCTGTAAGAGAACAAATAAAATATATATTTGTTTGCGTTGTCTTAACTTCTTCAATTCACAAGAAAGATTAGATAAACATTCAAATTATTGTGGCGAACATAAATCAACGGTAATCAATATGCCTAAAGAAGGCTCAAAGATCACATTCAAAGATGAAAATAAAAAGATCAAACATCCATTTGTTATATATGCTGATTTTGAAAGTATTTTAGAAAAAATTGATACTGCTTCTCAAGATCCAAAAGAATCATACACAAATAAATATCAAAAACATACTCCTTGTGGTTTTTGTTATTATATCAAATCATCCGTTGGTGATAAATATAACAAGTTAGAGATGTATAGAGGCTCAAATACCCCAGAGGAGTTTGTGAAACGACTAGAAAAAGACTGTGTTCGATTAACCAAGATAATGAGAGAAACCAATAAACCAATGTCCTTAACAAGTAAAGAAAAAAGGGAATTTATAAAAAACAATGTCTGTCATATTTGTGAGGAGAAAATTGGTAAAGGTCTAAAGGTTAGAGACCATTGTCATCTCACTGGTAAATATAGAGGTCCGGCTCATCAAAGTTGTAATATTAATTATCAACTCCCCTCTTTCATTCCTGTCTTTCTTCATAACAACGCTCATTATGATACACATCTATTTATCAAGGAACTCTCAAAGACTTCTGGAAGTATCTCAGCAATTCCAAACACGGATCAGAAATACATTTCATTCACAAAAACAATTCACACATCTCCTATTACTCATATCAGATTTCTTGATACATTTAAATTCATGGCAAGTCCATTGGTTAACTTGGTTCAAAATCTAAAAGAGTTTCCATGTCTTTCAGAGTATTTTTTAGATAAAGATTTTCTAACACAAAAGGGAATTTACCCCTATGACTATATGGACTCATTTGAGAGATTCAATGAAACACAACTTCCTTCAAAAGAAAATTTCTATAACAAATTAAATAATAGTCATATATCTGATAAAGATTATGTACACGCACAAAATGTTTGGGAAAAATATAACATCAAGAATCTTGGCGAGTATCACGATTTGTATCTCAAAACTGATGTGCTTTTATTGGCCGATGTATTTGAAGCCTTTAGATCTGTTTGTCGCACTGGATATGGATTGGATCCTGCTCACTACTACACAGCACCTGGATTGGCCTGGAGTGCGATGTTGAAAATGACAAAACAAGATTTGGATTTGATAATCGATGTTGATATGCTTTTGATGATTGAAAAGGCAAAAAGAGGTGGAATTTCACAAGTCTGCTCGAGTAGATACGCAAAAGCAAATAACAAATATCTTCCAAATTATGATCCAACGAAAGAGAGTTCTTACTTGATGTACTATGACGCGAACAACCTGTATGGCTGGGCAATGTCTCAGGCTCTTCCTTATGGAAAACTTAGATGGGTAAAGGAAAAAGACTACAAAAACGTTTTACAAGATGTATGTATCTCTACACAAAAAGAATTGGATGAAGAAAAAGTTGGTTATTATTTTGAAATTGATTTAAAATATCCAGAGGAACTCCATAACCTACACAAAGATCTCCCATTTGCTTGTGAGAAAGAAAGTCCAAAGAAAGAATGGTTGAGTGATTATCAACGATCGTTTGATATAGGTGAATCAACAGAAAAATTACTTACTACATTATATAACAAGAAAAATTATGTTCTACACCAAAGAAATTTGCGACAATATTTATCAAAAGGTCTAAGAGTAGAGAAGATCCATAGGGTTCTAAAGTTCAATCAAAGTCATTGGTTAAAGGGGTACATTGATTTTAATACACAAAGAAGAACAGAGTCAAAAACAGATTTTGAGAAAGACTTTTATAAATTAATGAATAATGCGGTCTTTGGTAAGACTATGGAGAATGTGAGGAAAAGACAAAATATCAGACTATCAACATCTTGGGAACAAGCATCAAAATTAATTAATAGACCGAGTTTTACTCGAGCTGAGGTCTTTACTGAGAACTTTTGTGCGATCCATTTGATTAAAGAGAGTATTGAAATGAACAAACCTATTTATATTGGAACAACAATTCTTGATTTATCAAAGTCATTAATGTATGATTACTTTTATAATAACTTGAGGAAGAAATATCAAAATGATGTTAATCTACTTTATATGGATACAGATAGTTTTATTTTGAAAATTAATACCAACGATGTTTATTCAGACATGAAAAGAGACATTAATATCTATGACACGAGTAATTACAGTCCAGAGAGTGAGTTGTTCTCTTCTAAAAATAAAAAGGTGATTGGAAAGTTCAAGGATGAATTAGGAGGAAATGTTATGAGTGAATTTGTGGGATTGAGGTCAAAGGCTTATGCTTATAAATACATTGTGAATAACGTTGAAAAGACTGATAAGAAGTTAAAAGGTGTAAAGAAAAATGTTATTAAAGAAACAATAAACTTTAAGGATTATTATAACTGTTTAACAACAAAGAAAGAAGAGTTTAGAAAGATTAATGGAATAAGAAGTTATAAACATCAATTATATTCAGAAGAGATAAATAAGAAAGCATTGGGGGCTTTTGATGATAAGAGGTTTATTTTAGAAAATGGAATTGATAGTCTCCCTTATGGTTATATAAGTATATAAGTGATAAGATATATATAAGTGATAAGATATATATAAGTGATAAGATATACATAAGTGATAAGATATATATAAGTGATAAGATATATATAAGTGATAAGTTAAAAAGGGGGGGGGTTGGGGATTTTAACGGGCTACCGCCGCCTTTTTTACTATTATATAAATGATAGAACCAAGTATCAACCAGACTAAAGAGTGGAGGTGTAATCAACCTTGGTATATAAATGGAAAACATAATGAATGTGAAAAATATCAAATAGGTATAATTGAAAAGGCAACTGGTAAAAAAGTTCACAAAACAAATAAGAGAATTAATTTAAATACCGGTGAGTTGGGTAAAAAACATGGAAATATTTTTGAGTGGACGGAAAACTTTGATGGTTGTCAGGAAAATATATACTATAATTTTAAAATGGTATGTGGCACTGGAGGTGCTCAAACAAGAACATTGAGGGAGGTTTACCATTTTATCTTAGCTCAGTTAAAATATCTTGAAAAAGAACCAAACTCAAACCTCTTCTTTAATAATATATTAGATGGTGATGGAAGTTGGAGGCGAAATAAATTATTTCCTACACATAAACAAATATTTGTAGGATCATTGTTTCAGTGGTCTACTCGGGATCATTGATAGTAAGAGTACCATAAGACCAAGGGGGAATCCTAGGTTCATAAGGGTAGAGGGATCACAGGTGTTTAAGTGGTCTAATGAATAAGGATAACATGTCAAAAGGTTAGAAGGTTCGTAAAGAACAGGGTGAGAGAAATAGAGGTCTTTAGGGGCAATGAGGGAGGGAAAGAATTAATATGGAAGTGAATGGGTCAATGTTTGAGTGGGTCAAAGATTAATCTGCCAGATGATATGTAGAAGAAGGATGATAGGTCTATAAGAGAAAACAAATATTTGTAGTGTTTGAGTGGTCTAATGAACAACATTAAGGATAGGTACTACAGACAAAAGGTTCATAAAGATGAGGGTGGGAGAAATAGAGGTGTTTATGATTTTTGAAAAAGACAAGGGGGTAAATGACATTAGATAGGGATTTCCCATGTTAAACGGAGGTGTCCCAGAAGCAACATTATTACACTACTCACATGCACCAAACGAACACATCCGCCCAACAAACAAATGCGCCAAACTAACACATCCGCCAAACTAACACATCTGCCACACAAACCAATGCACCATAACAAGACACCCGCCAAAAACAAACACATCTGCCAAACAAACACATCCACCAAACAAACACATGCGCCAAACTAAGCCATCCGCCAAACTAACACATCCGGCAAACAAACACATGCGCCAAAATAAGCCATCCGCCAAACTAACACATCCGCCAAACAAACACTTTCGACAAAGAAACACTTTCGCCAAAGTAAGACATCCGCCAAACTAACACATCCGCCAAACTAACACATCCGCCAAACAAACACATGCGCCAAACTAAGACATCCACCAAACTAACACATCCACCAAACAAACACATGCGCCAAACTAAGACATCCGCCAAACAAAAACATCCGCCAAACAAACACTTTCACCAAACTAAGACAATAAGACATCCGCCAAACTAACACATCCGCCAAACAAACACATGCGCCAAACTAAGACATCCGCCAAACTAACACATCCGCAAAACAAACACATGCTCCAAACTAAGACATCCGCCAAAGAAACACATCCGCCAAACAAACACTTTCACCAAACTAAGACAATAAGACATCCGCCAAACTAACACATCCGCCAAACAAACACATGCGCCAAACTAAGACATCCGCCAAAGAAACACATCCGCCAAACAAACACATGTGCCATACTAAGACAACGCATCCGCGTTGGTTTGGCGGATGCATTGGTTTGGCGGATGCATTGGTTTGGCGGATGCGTTGGTTTGGCGGATGCGTTGGTTTGGCGGATGTGTTGGTTTGGCGGATTCGTTGGTTTAGCTGATTTGTTGGTTGAGCGGATTTGTTGGTTTGGCGGAAGTGTTAGTTGAGTGGATTTTTTGGTTTGGCAGAGGTGCTGGTGTGGCGCCTGTGTTGGTTTTGCGGATGTGTTAGTTTGGTGAATGTGTTGGTTTAGTGGATGTGTTTGTTCCGCGTGTGTTTGTTCCGTGTTCCGTGTGTGTTTGTTCCAAAGAAACACATCCGCCAAACAAACACATGTGCCAAACTAAGACAATAAGACATCCGCCAAACTAACACATCCGCCAAACAAACACATGCGCCAAACTAAGACATCCGCCAAACTAACACATCCGCAAAACAAACACATGCACCAAACTAAGACATCCGCCAAACAAACACATCTGCCAAACAAACACATGCGCCAAACTAAGACATCCGCCAAACTAACACATCCGCCAAACAAACACATCCACTAAACCAACACATTCACCAAACTAACACATCCGCAAAACCAACACAGGCGCCACACCAGCACCTCTGCCAAACCAACAAATCCACTAAACTAACACTTCCGCCAAACCAACAAATCCGCTCAACCAACACATCAGCTAAACCAACACATCCGCCAAACCAACACATCCGCCAAACCAACACATCCGCCAAACCAACGCATCCGCAAAACCAACGCATCCGCCAAACCAATGCATCCGCCAAACCAACGCATCCGCATAACCAACACATCCGCCAAACCAGCACATCCGCCAAACTAACACATCCGCCAAACTAAGACATCCACCAAACGAACACATCCGCCAAACAAACACATGCGCCAAACTAAGACATCTGCCAAACTAACACATCCGCCAAACAAACACATGCGCCAAACTCAGACATCCGCCAAACAAACACATGCGCCAAACTAAGACATCCGCCAAACTAACACATCCGCCAAACAAACACATGCGCCAAACTCAGACATCCGCCAAACAAACACATGCGCCAAACTAAGACATCCGCCAAACTAACACATCTGCCAAACAAACACTTTCGTCAAACTAAGACATCCGCCAAACTAACACATTCTCCAAACAAACACATGCGCCAAACTCAGACATCCGCCAAACTAACACATCCGCCAAACGAAGACATCCACCAAACGAACACATCCGCCAAACAAACACATGCGCCAAACTAAGACATCTGCCAAACTAACACATTCGCCAAACAAACACATGCGCCAAACTCAGACATCCGCCAAACTAACACATCTGCCAAACAAACACATGTGCCAAGCTAAGACATCCGCCAAACTAACACATCTGCCAAACAAACACATGCGCCAAATTAAGACATCCGACAAACTAACACATCTGCCAAATAAACACATGCACCAAACGAACACATCCGCCCAACAAACAAATGCGCCAAACTAACACATCCGCCAAACGAACACATCCGCCAAACAAACCAATGCACCATAAAACGACACCCGCCAAACAAACACATCCGCCAAACAAACACATCCGCCAAACAAACACATGCGCCAAACTAAGCCATCCGCCAAACTAACACATCCGGCAAACAAACACATGCACCAAAATAAGCCATCCGCCAAACTAACACATCTGCCAAACAAACACTTTCGACAAAGAAACACTTTCGCCAAACTAAGACATCCACCAAACTAACACATCCACCAAACAAACACATGTGCCAAACTAAGACATCCGCCAAACAAACACTTTCACCAAACTAAGACAATAAGACATCCGCCAAACTAACACATCCGCCAAACAAACACATGCGCCAAACTAAGACATCCGCCAAACTAACACATCCGCAAAACAAACACATGCACCAAACTAAGACATCCGCCAAAGAAACACATCCGCCAAACAAACACATGCGCCAGACTAAGACATCCGCCAAACTAACACATCCGCCAAACAAACACATCCCCCAATACAAACACATGCGCCAAACTAAGACATCCGCCAAACTAACACATCCGCCAAACAAACACATCCACTAAACCAACACATTCACCAAACTATCACATCCGCAAAACCAACACAGGCGCCACACCAGCACCTCTGCCAAACCAACAAATCCACTCAACTAACACTTCCGCCAAACCAACAAATCCGCTCAACCAACAAATCAGCTAAACCAACACATCAGCCAAACCAACACATCCGCCAAACCAACGCATCCGCCAAACCAACGCATCCGCCAAACCAACGCATCCGCCAAACCAATGCATCCACCAAACCAACGCATCCGCATAACCAACACATCCGCCAAACCAGCACATCCGCAAACCAACACTTCCGGCAAACCCACACATCCGCAAACCAACACATCCGCAAACCAACACATCCGCCAAACCAACACATCCGGCAAACCCACACATCCGCAAACCAACACATCCGCAAACCCACACATCCGCAAACCAACACATCCGCAAACCAACACATCCGCCAAACTAACACATCCGCCAAACAAACACATGCGCCAAACTAAGACATCCGCCAAACTAACACATCCGCAAAACAAACACATGCACCAAACTAAGGCATCCGCCAAAGAAACACATCCGCCAAACAAACACATGCGCCAAACTAAGACATCCGCCAAACTAACACATCCGCCAAACAAACACATCCGCCAAACAAACACATGCGCCAAACTAAGACATCCGTCAAACTAACACATCCGCCAAACAAACACATCCACTAAACCAACACATTCACCAAACTAACACATCCGCAAAACCAACACAGGCGCCACACCAGCACCTCTGCCAAACCAACAAATCCACTCAACTAACACTTCCCCCAAACCAACAAATCCGCTCAACCAACAAATCAGCTAAACCAACACATCCGCCAAACCAACACATCCGCCAAACCAACGCATCCGCCAAACCAACGCATCCGCAAAACGAACGCATCCGCCAAACCAACGCATCCGCCAAACCAATGCATCCGCCAAACCAACGCATCCGCATAACCAACACATCCGCCAAACCAGCACATCCGCAAACCAACACATCCGGCAAACCCACACATCCGCAAACCAACACATCCGCAAACCAACACATCCGCCAAACCAACACATCCGCCAAACCAACACATCCGCAAACCAACACATCCGCCAAACCAACCCATCCGCCAAACCAACCCATCCGCCAAACCAACCCATCCGCCAAACCAACACATCCGCCAAACCAACACATCCGCAAACCCACACATCCGCAAACCAACACATCCGCCAAACCAACACATCCGCCAAACCAACACATCCGCAAACCAACATATCCGCCAATCCAACACATCCGCCAAACCAACCCATCCGCCAAACCAAAGAATAAAAAGGTTATTGGAAAGTTTATGGATGAATTGGGGGTAATGTGATGAGTGGGTTTGTAGGTTTAAGGTCTAAAGCTCATACTTATAAATACTTTGATAATAATATTGAAAAGTGTGATAAAAAATTAAAGGGAATAAAGAAGAATGTAATTAAAGAGACAATAAACTTTGAAAATCATTATAATTGTTTAACAGAGAAGAAAGTAGAGTATGTAAAAATGAATACTATAAGAAGCTATAAACATGAGTTGTATTCAGAATAGGTGAATAAGAAAGCATTGGGTGCTTTTGATGACAAGAGGTTGATTTTATAAAATGGAATTGATAGTCTCCCTTGTGGTTGGTGTTGAGGAATAAAAGTGTTAAGATATTTAAAAGATAAGTATAAGTTCTAAGACATGTAAGTGTGAAGATAAACATAAGAGTTAAGATATTTAAAAGATAAGTAGAAGTGTTAAGACAATATATCAGTGATAACGATAATTTAAAAACAGGGGGGGGGGGGGGGGGCTCGGGGTGTTAACGGGCGACCGCCGCCTTTTTAACTGCTATATAAATGTTAGAACCACGCTATAATCAAACAGGGGAATGGAGACGTAATCAGCCTTGGTGTATAAATGGGAAACACAATGAGTGTGAAAAATATCAAATAAGTATTATCGAGAAGATAACGGGGATGTCCGTAAATAAAACGAGTAAGCGGATAAATTTAAATACGAGTAAGTTAGAGAATCCTCCTGGACTTAGAGGATATAATATCATTGAATGGACTGAGAACTTTGATGGTTGTCAAGAAGTCAGTGGAAAAATAATTTACTGCAATCGCAAATTGATATGGAGTTCAGGAGGAGCTCAAACAAGATCATGAAGAGGAGTTTATCATTCCATTTTACCTCAGCAGAGGTGCTCAGATCAAGGAGTAAATTCCAACATATTTGTCAATATACTCAAAGGTGATGAGTGTTATAAGAAAATTAAGTTATTTCCTAAAATATAACGGGAGGAAATATTTGTTGGTTCTCTGTTTGAGTATAATGAAAATATGGATATTTTAGAATTAAGGATTTAACCTTTGTTAACGCAAAGATTGGGAAGGGAGAATAGGGATGAAAATTTATTATTTAGTTTGAAAAGTCAAAATGTTTTTCCCTTTTTTCCCATTAACTTCAATGTTAAACTTGAAATGAGCCAGGACCTGCTTTTCCCCTCTACTGGAATGACCCCACAACACAACAGCAGCTTATCAATTATTTAGAACTTATTACATTATTTAGATCTTCCAATCAGTTATTTTTGCGATTTGTATTTGTGCGACTTCTTTTGAAGATAATTATGAATATTTTATGATAATATTGGCGAATATAATAGGCTTACTGTTTTGCATGTTTTACTATTTTCATATGGATTCCATCACTCTATGTTTTTACATGTTTTAAATCGTTGTTTCTGTTGATTTTGGGGGGAATATCCAGTGTGAGTTTCGAGGCTAATTGTTCACTCATCTTTACCTCCCCCAATCCTGGCTTGTTTTTGTCTTTTAGAAAACCTTTACAAGGTGAAGTTTATTGTGCTGAAAACTGCCCTTGTGTGTAGTACCAGTCATATAGCAGATGGACATCCAGCCACTATAAGCCCATAGACATTGGTAGCATGCTTGTCCAAGTTGAAAAGCATTCGGCACTGGACCATTGAAACCCAAGGCGAGGGAACCAGGTTTTCCAGAGACCATGAAGACGACTCCAGAGACGGTGATAATGCAGAATGCGATCAGCTTCAGCATTGTCAAGGTGTTTAGTGCGTGGATTGCCCACTTAACACTGCAAACACACACACACACACACACACACACACACACACACACACACACACACACACACACACACACACACACACACACACACACACACACACACACATACACACACACACACACACACACACACACACACACACACACACACACACACACATGATTGCTTCAAAAGATTGTTCCTCACAAACAATTATAATCACTTATTGAACAGTAACACCTATTCCATAGCATCACATGAACATATTATAAAGGCTGTTGTATATTACACTAATTATAAAACATCGAAATGTAACTTTGTTATAACCAGTACACCCGCTCACTATGGAGCAGCAGGTGGGAGTCATGTTATTCATCCCCTACTGGTTTCACCGGAAGGGACCAAAGGTTTGCTCTGTCTGACCAAAGGTCCAAAGGTCAACATAGGGCAAAGGTCAAACACTTTTCTCAAATTTCTAAAATCCTCAATTTTCATCCGATTGATTTGAAATTTGAATAGGATTAACATATCAGCGAACTGAATTAAACCACCAACTATTTTTGAGATCAACATAGGTCACAACGTCAACATAGGCCAAAGATCAACCACTTTTTTTTAATTTCTAAAATCCTCAATTTTCATCTGATTGACTTGAAATTTGAATAGGATTTTCATATCAGCTAACTGAATTCAACCACCAACTATTTTTGAGATCCACATCGGCCAAAAGGTCAACATAGGCCAAAGGTTAACCACTTTTTCAGATTTCTAAAATCCTCAATTTTTATCCGATTGATTTGAAATTTGAATAGGATTTGCATATCAACTTACTGAAACCAACCACCAACTATTTTCAGGTCAACATAGGTAACAAGGTCAATGTATGCCAAAGGTCAACCACTTTTCTCAAATTTCTAAAATCCTCAATTTTCATCCGATTGATTTGAAATTTGAATAGGATTAACATATCAGCGAACTGAATTAAACCACCAACTATTTTTGAGATCAACATCGGTCACAACGTCAACATAGGCCAAAGATCAACCACTTTTTTTTAATTTCTAAAATCCTCAATTTTCATCTGATTGACTTGAAATTTGAATAGGATTTTCATATCAGCTAACTGAATTCAACCACCAACTATTTTTGAGATCCACATCGGCCAAAAGGTCAACATAGGCCAAAGGTTAACCACTTTTTCAGATTTCTAAAATCCTCAATTTTTATCCGATTGATTTGAAATTTGAATAGGATTTGCATATCAACTTACTGAAACCAACCACCAACTATTTTCAGGTCAACATAGGTAACAAGGTCAATGTACGCCAAAGGTCAACCACTTTTCTCGAATTTTCTAAAACCCTAAATTTTCATCCGATTGACTTGAAATTTTAATAGGATTTTCATATCAGCTAACTGAATTCAACCACCAAGTATTTTTTTTAACATCAGCATAGGCCAAAAGGTCAACATAGGCCAAAGGTCAACAACCATTTCGAATTTCTATAATCCTCAATTTTCATTTGCTTGACTTGAAATCTGAATACAATTTTCATATGGGCGAACTGCATTCAACCACCAACTATTTTTGAGATCAACATAGGCCAAAAGGTCAACGTAGGCCAAAAGGTCAACCACTTTTTCTAGGTTTCTAAAACCCTACATTTTCATCCGATTGACTTGAAATTAGAATATAATTTTCATATCAGCTAACTGAATTCAACCACCAACTATTTTTTTAGGTCAGCATAGGCCAAAAGGTCAACATAGGCCAAAGGTCAACAACCATTTCGAATTTCTAAAATCCTCAATTTTCATCCGATTGACTTGAAATTAGAATATAATTTTCATATCAGCGAATTGAATTCAACCAACAACTATTTTTGAGATCAGCATAGGCCAAAAGGTCAACATAAAGCCTAAGGTCAAACACTTTTTCCAGATTTCTAAAACCCCCAATTTTAATCTGATTGACTTGAAATTTGTTTAGGATTTTCACATCGGTGATCTGAATTCAACCACCAACTATTTTTGAGATCAACCTTGGTCACAAGGTCAACATAGGCCAAATTTCTAAAATCCTCAATTTTCATCTGATTAACTTAAAAGTTGAAGACGATTTGCATATCAGGTCACATAATTCAACCACCAATTATTGGCGCTGAGGAAGCGCCTTTAGCGATTGACTTCCAGCCAGTGTAACGCTAATTCCTGTCACAGGAATTCTGAGATCATATAAGTGGGCGTGGCAGTTCCTGATTGGTTCGTGTTGGGGAACGCCTTCTCGCTGCCGACGTGACGTAAATTCGCGCACGCGCACTGGTGAAGCTTACTCGATCTTACTCGATCCCATATTACATGTACTTTCATTGCATACAAATTATACTTCCTCCTAGAAATTCCATGCCCGAACCTCAGCGCAATCCAAGAGGATTCACTTGTTTGTGAGGTCAAAAGGATGCTCTACTGAGTGCCATACTACTTTGTTCTCTTTTACCAAGTGCCAGTCTATGAGCGATTTTTCTTTTGTTTGTTTGTTTGTGAACAAAATATCTCAAAACGTTGCGGACAGATTCACATGAAACTTGGTGGACAGGTTGGATGCGTGACAAGGAAGAAATGATTCAATCTTGGTGAAAATCCGAATACCTATCTGGATACGAGAATTATTTAATTTCTAAGTGATTCTTCACCAATGAGCGATATATAACATGATATTTCAAAAAGTTATGGACGAGTTATGACAAAACTTGGTGGATGAGTTGGTTTGGCAACAGGAACAAGCCAATTCGATTTTGGTTCATGTCAGATCGAGATCTGACCCATCAGTGGAATACAAACCGTAAACTGTTCAGCCTGGCAGACGTTTGCTCTCTACCTAGTGTTGTTATAGTTTCCATGGATGCTCTACTGAGTGCCACTATACTTTGTTCTTTTTTGCCAAGTGTCGCTCTACTGAGTGATTTTTCATTTGTTTGTCTGTCTGTCTCTGAACAAGAACAAGATATCTCAAAAATGTTGTGGACAGATTCGGATGAAATTTGGCAAAGAGGTCAATGTCGATGTAAGAGAGGTCAATGTCGATGTAAAAGCCGATGTGTGTGACACCGTCGAAATTATTATATTTTGGTGAAGATCCGGATTTGGTTCCGGCTAGTATAATTTTAAAGTGATTTTTCACCATTGTGAGATCGGGCCAAAAACGATATATAGCAGGATATCTCAAAAAGTTGTGGACGGATTTGGACGAAACTTGGTGGACAGGTTGTGTCTGTGACAATGACTAATCGATTCGATTTTGGGGAAGATCTGAATATGGATTCGGTTACGAGAATTATTTAATTTTTAAGTGATTCTTCACCATTGGTAGATTGTGCGAAAGGAGATATACAACATGATATTTTTAAAAGTTATGGATGACTTATGACTAAACTAGGTGGATGAGTTTGTTAGGTGACAAGAACAAGCCGATTAGATTTTGGTTCAGGTCCGAATCCAGATCCGGCCTATCATTGGGATACAAAACATAAACTGTTCACCAGGTGGAGGTATGCGCTCTACCGAGTGCCGTTCTAGTTATGCATGCAAAGTTTCGGGCTCCTCGGTTTCATGGTTTTGGAGGAGTTTCCTGGTTACACACTGACATTTATTGTTATAGATCCCCTTGTTAATCCAACCTAAAACGACATTAGCCTTGCGGCCTGGCAATGTGCTGCGTACCTAACGCTATATCTACTACCACCACTAGATCTTTCTCCTGTGTCCCTTGAATCATGCAGTCCCTATTTTATTCATTATTAACCATCCACAGCACCTTCCTATCCCAAACTCCAACTCTTAACCGAATCCTGGTCGCTTGTCGCTAAACACTCTCCTATCAGCTACCAACCTTTCCTATCGGCTACTATCCCCTATCGACTTTAGCCCCGACATGAGCCTCGATCTTGTATACAAAAAATAATAATAATTTTAAAAACCTTCTCTGCCATATTCAGGTCATTACTTAAGAGGTGCAACATTTCACTCCCCTCGGGGCTCATCTACAAACTGCCTTAAAAAGCAATTCACCATAAAACACGAGGGCTATCTTTGTCTTTAATCACGTCATTAAGACTGCCTCATTCTGTACGGAATGTCCATCTGTGCCAACCCCCGAACTGTACAGTAAGTTCAGGTTGAATGCTTCAATTATTTTGAACATTTGTAATATTTTGACATATAGAAGGCACAGCGACTTAACACCAGGTATTAGCATATCCATTTCAGTGACTTCTAGGCCCACATGCCAAATCCTGAAACAGATCGATTCAAGCTTTTAGCATCAATGAACACTCACTGCTTCATTCAAGAATGAAAAATATTTCTTCGGTTATATTTACTGCAACATATAATATTTGCTCTTTGTGGTTTTGGAGTCCTCTGTATGCATGCAAATGTATTTTTATTTTCCGGATGGTAAGCAGAAGAAGCTGAGATACTGTATGCCACAGGAGGACCCCCAATGCCATGTGTGCGTTTCTGGCCGGTGAGCGCCATCATGTGATTCTTTGTTGGGAATGCACTTCCAATCATCTGATAAGCAGATGGAGGAAATATTGCCCCATTCGGCATTCATATCGGACCTAATTACAGGGTAAGGAATCATCTGCAGTAATGATGATTGTTTTACATAGTGCGAGTAACTATCGGTATGTCGAATAACAAATAAGTGTTAATTGCCTTGTGATTCTCCAGGAAAGAAGATTCATTTGTCGACCACACAATTATTACCTTCGATGGAGGTTATGTTTTCTCCAGTTGGTTGTTATCTCCATATGCGGGTTCCAGGAGGAGGGAGAAAGTTCTCCCAGAACTCAAAATCTCCATCTCCATTTTCGGTAAAGGATCATTATTCATGAACCAGATTGTGAATCTTCCTTCTCATATCTTTGTTCCCAGGGATCTTTTCAGAATCCTCACTGAAACTCTGACAACCTCCACTTGTGGCTCATTTTTTGTGATATTCCCCAGAATGCTTTTTAAGTACTCGGTAAGGGTTTTCTTGATCATCCCTGTTAGTCTGACTATCACTGGTACCATTTCAGCTTTCTCCAATTTCCAAGACCTGTTGACCGCATGTCTCAGCTGCTGGGATTTGATCATCTTCCTGATTTCTGCAACATTTAGTCCAAAGTCATTTGGAACGGAATCCTCAATAAGCAATGCTGTCTTTTCCTTTTTGTGTTTGAGCACTATGTCCGGACGCAATCCTCCGCCTGCAATGTCCACACTTGATGGGATCATCTTCCCATGCGTGAGCACTATGTGTTCATTTTCAAGGATTGGATTTGGTTTGTGTTTCCATGATTGTTCTGGAACTGGAATGTTGAAATGTTTACAGATGTGCCAGTGGATTACTCTACAGACGCTGTTATGTCTTTCTGTGTACAACTGTTCTGACATGAGAGTTTTGCATCCCAAAAGGAGGTGACTAGTACTTTTTCTTTGTACCCCATAAAACATACATTTGTCCGTTTGGTTTAATGCCACCATTTTCTTAAAGCCATTAGTGTAGTGTCCCTGGTCTTGGGCATTTTTGATTACTCGTTCTCCATCCAAATTAATTTGACCTCTTCTTAGCCATTCCAATGAGCCTTCCTTGTCGATCCCTGTTCTGTGAAGCTCTTTTTTGAAGTTCCTTTTTTCCAAGCTGTTTTTTCTGCCCTGTCTGTCTGTTTACTTGCAAATTTGAAGATTTTTCTAGTATCTTGGTTGGTCTTGTGCGCTATTCTGTCTGTCTGTCTGTCTGTCTGTTTGTTTGACTGTCAATCGCCTACAGGTCACAATTCTAAACCAATTGTCATGAAACTTTACCAAGCTGTAGAAGTAGCCACAATTGAGGAGCCTATTGATTTTGAAATCAAAAGGGCAATGGTCAACTCGAGGTTAAACTTCTAAAATCATCGATTTTCGTCTGATTGACTTCAAAATTAAACAGCAATTGCATAGTGCATAGCTTAATTGGGAAACCAACTATTTTTGAGGTCAAAAGGTCAAAGGTCAACTCAAGGTCAAACTTCTAAAACCATCAACTTTCATCTGAAATGAAAAATCGTCATTTTTCATCCGATTAACTTGAAAAGTAAACAGCAATTGCATAGTGCATAGCTTAATTGGGAAACTAACTATTTTTGAGGCCAAAAGGTCAAAGGTCAACTCAAGGTCAAACTTCTAAAACCATCAACTTTCATCTGAAATGAAAAATCGTCATTTTTCATCTGATTAACTTGAAAAGAAAACAGCAATTCCATAGTGCATAACTTAATTGGGAAACTAACTATTTTTGAGATCAAAAGGTCAAAGGTCAAGTCAAGGTCAAACTTCTAAAATCATCAATTTTCATCTGAAATATAATAAATTTTAATCCGATTGACCCCGGCTTTGATTGAGATCATCAATTTTAATCTCAATGAAATGGACAATTTGATGTATCCATAGCAACATGACTTTGAGCAGGAAATCTCAAAAAAGTTAAGGATAGAAATAGACGAAACTTGGAGGACATGTTGAGTGTGTGACATGGACGAACTGATTAGATTTTGATGAAGATCTGGATCCAGATACAGTTCTATAACTTTTAAGTGATTCTTCACCATTGAAAGATAGGGCATGACACTATATATAGCACGATATCTCAAAAGTTGTAGACTGATTCAGCTGAAACTTGATGGATAGGTTGTGTGTGTAACAAGGAAGGGCTTATTCTATTTTGCTGAAGATTCGAAACCGGATCCGGATCACATAATTTTTTTAGTGATTCTTCACCATTAGGAGATAGGGGCCAAAAACGATAAATAGCACGATATCTCAAAACGTTGTGGACTAATCAAGACAAAACCTGGTGGATGAGCTGGGGAGGTGACAAGAACAAGCAAATTTGATTTTGGTGTGTGTGTATGACAAGGATGAATGGTCCAGATGCTGATCCGGCCTCTCAGTGGGATACAAAGTGTAAACTGTTCAGCCTGGCGAGGGAATACTCTCTACCGAGTGCCGTTCTCGTAACATCTACCACCAAAGGTGGACGGAGGTTATGTTTTCACCCCTGTCTGCATGTGGCTCATTTGTTATGACCAAAATTGAATATTTGGTCCGTCTGTCTCGTTTGTTTGTTTGTCTGTGAGTGCGATAACTTTTGAATGCTTTCATCTATCCTCATGAAACTTCACCAGAGGATTTGGAAGGACAAAATTGAGGCTGTCAATGTTTTTGGACTTTATAGATTAACGGTCAAGATTATCTAGTTTGTCTGGGCAATATCTCAGCCATCCTTTGGGCTAGAAAGCTGAAATTTGGGCACAACAGTGAACAGGTGCATTGGCCAAAACTGTATATATATATATATATATATATATATATATATATATATATATATATATATATATTATATATATATATATTATTTATTTATCAATTGATTGATTAATTACTTAATTATTATCGATTTATTAAGTACTTATATATTTCCTTTCATCTCTGGGTAATATCTCAGGAACGTTTTGAGCGAATAAGCTGATATTTGGACATGACAGTGATCACGTGATTTGGATGTAAAGGGTATTTTTGGTAAATGGATTAATCAATTTATCGATTAATTATTCGATTAATTACTAATTTTCAAAAAGTTACATATTTGGATGAAACAGTGGTGATTTAGCTATGCTATTAGCCAATTGATTAAGTAATTAATTGTTTTTGCGATTATTATTTATTTATTTCAATTACACAATTATTCAAACAATTATTTTATTTTTTCTCATCTGGGAAATAATTCCGGAACATTTTAATCTGTGAAGCTGATATTTGGACACGAGAGTGACCAAGTGATTTGGCTATAAAGGGTAATCTTGGGTAAAATGCCAAGGGCATAGAAAAAGCCCCTTTATATAAGGGTATGTGCCATGTGGCAGAGTAGAGAAAAGAAGGGACATTCCACAGCTTATAGAAAATGTCAAACAATAGAAAATAAGGGACATTCCACAGCTTATAGAAAATGTCAAACAATAGAAAAGAAGGGACATTCAAAAAAATTTGTGTGCATGCTGGACTACCCTTGTGTTCTTAGGAGGAACCAAGTAATGCTCTAGAAAAGTTCATATAAAGGCGTGCCAATTTGATTCATACACCTGCATGAAGAAGTAAATGTATTTTATTTGCCAAGTGTGGGGCCTGCCATGTGTGGGGCCTATTAAGGCATCGGTTAAGTAAACTATTTCAAATTGGGCGGTATAAATGTAACAGTGGAAATGTGCATCAGTTTTATGTTGCATGGCTGTTTAATTGTTTGATAAATCATTTGGAACTACTGCTCTGTTTACACCCCTATTGGCGAGAGGACAACGTGAATGTGAAGTGGAGCGCAACTTATTTGCTGAAAGAAAATATTGTGTAACATGTCGGTCGGTGATAAGTTTAATAGATGTAGTCACGTCTTGCTGAGAGGGGCGGAGACCTTCGTGCTGAGGAGAGGGGCGGAGCTTGCATCAAGCAAATAAGTAAACAAACTCGGTTTATTGTATATACTAGCAAAAAGTCATTGACGTGGGTGCATAAATGTCTCACCTGAAACGAGCAATTTCCTTTGGAATGTGTATTGGTAAAAATGGGAATTCTGTGTAAATATTCAGTGAGCATACGCCGCAATGGCTGTACCTGGTAACCTCGACCACTTCGTTCCATTCGATCAGCTAAGATTTCCAATTAGACCAGGAGCCCAGAAGGTTTATTCAAGTGAAAAGCACCGAAGCAACTGACCACGTGGGTTGAAAGGGTTCTACCCACACATCACAAAATTGCATTGCTGCCGGGTCAGGGCCGGTGCCTTCCCGTCCAAATCGCCCAAAATAGGGACGCCATTACCGAAAATCCTATTTTCATCAATATCTGGAAAACTATACAAGGCAGTATCACAAATCTGGTGTCTACACCCATGTTTTCATGGTAGTGTAGCAGCATAGCAAACCTGTTGTGCATTTTGTGATACAAGCACCAAATTTGGCACAAATGTACATTAATATGTTGCGAACATTTTCAGATATTGGGCCACTTGAAATTCCGTAATTTTTTTTTTCAAATTTTTTCAAATTTCGTAATTTCAAATTTTTCGGGTGACACCGTCACAATTTCGGTCTTCGAGGCCGGCCGATATAGTGGGGCGGCTTAGCCCAAATATTCAAAAGAATTGTGCATTTTGTGATACAAGCACCAAATTTGGCACAAATGTACATTAATATGTTGCGAACATTGTGTGGTCAGCAATGAAGACGAGAGTCTGAATTACATGTATGCAAAAGACCTTGTGAACCAGTGAAGCAAATACACGGGTAAGCATGAATAAATCTAGGGCATGATATAATTTCCATGATGTTTACCTCTACACTCAATGGTGGAAGGAGGTAATGTTTTGATCCCAGCTTGTCTGTATGTCTGTTTGTCTGTTAGTCCACAAAATTCCAGACAAAGCTTGTAGTAGTGGTAGTTGTAGTGGTAGTGGTGATAACAGAAATTGTTATATAGAACTGAACTTATATTATTATTATATGCAGAAAATAACTTCATTTCTATATGCCCTGCAGTGAACAGGTTAATTAGTTTATGCACTGAAGGGGTCACCCTGGTGTGCACTGCTGTGTTCTGCCTCACTGAGTTGTTCAGGTATGATGTACTCAGCACAAGCTTCCGGTCGGCCCGGAGGTGGGGGTGCGGGGCCTGTCACGGAACGTCAAAACAAACGGCCTGCCGGGGCCGCCCAAAAGTCGGGCGTGAGGGGCGCGTCCACTAATGGAACGCCTCTCGCTTCCCAGATCGAGGGCCACGTGGTCAGGAGAACCTCGTCCCTTCCGGTCACACTTTGCCTATCGGCCGGCCTCGAAGACCGAAATTGTGACGGTGTCACCCGAAAAATTTGAAATTACGAAATTTGAAAAAATTTGAAAAAAAAAATTACGGAATTTCAAGTGGTCCAATATCTGAAAATGTTCGCAACATATTAATGTACATTTGTGCCAAATTTGGTGCTTGTTTCACAAAATGCACAATTCTTTTGAATATTTGGGCTAAGCCGCCCCACTATGGTCAGTCATTACATTGATAACATTTACAGTGTTTAAAATATCTAGTTCACCATGCATTACCTCAACAATGGTGTATTATGGTATTTCCATCCAACTTGTGTCCTTAACTAACAACTTGCAGAGTCATTGTCCTTCAGGATGAAAATAGTACTGTTCAATGACACTAGTTGTTCTGACATCTCTGCATTTTTACGTGTCTACTTCGTCACTCTCATCACTAGTATTGCTGTCCTCACTCCAAGTACTATCGACGTCTGATTCCTCGTCATCTATGGAAGCTGCTCCAACTCCGTCTCCGTCATCCATAGGTAGGCCTGTGAGGGACTCTGGTACTGCACTTCCTGGGTACCAATCTGGTTCAAAGCAGTTTTGAGTCAACTTCCATCCATAGTCTGTGGGACTTACCCCACCTGTTGGATCAGTCTGGTCAGCCCTCTTCCAGATTCTTGCCACATATTGGGCTCTTTTGATATGATTACTAAGTGTCTTGCTGCACGGGCGAAGAGAAACACAGTTTATCTTCTTTATTCTGGCAAGGGGCTCCTTCTTATTACCACCACTCATGCGCATGACTGCCTTGTATCTGATTTCTTCCACCTTTTCATTGGATTCGTTTAACGTAGCAAATGCTTCTGCAGACGTCATTGGTGAAGGAAAGACCATGTTTCCAGATTTGTTAGATCGTTTGTCGACACAAAAGACATCCTGAAATCGTTCCTTTACCTTCAAAATGAGACTTTGTAGAGTGCACCTATCAATGTCATGCTGTGTTCCTCCAATGGCAAGAAACTCTTCTTTGTACAAAGTGAAAGTTACCGTTTGCCAATATGGGAGTTTTGTTATGGATGACTTCATTCTCGAGGAACATTGACAATTTTTGGAAGGCTTCAGCATGCGTCTTCCGATTGGATGCTTCCTCTTCTTGCGTGTGTGTCGCATTCTGCCGCACATAGTCACGGCGACAACTGTTATAGTATTTTGCTTCTTTTGCAATTAAATCTTCACCAAGTGCAATAATCCTGCCATCACCCTGTCCATTGGCAGCAAGCATGATTGCCTTACCCCGTCTGTGGTCATACATTGGCTGAGGGGTTCATATTTTTGTGACCTTTTCTTTCTGATCTTTCTACAGATAGTTAGGCAGTTAAGAGGAAGCATCGTTCATTTTTTCAGGAAAGCACCAAATTTGGCACAGATGTAGTATGGACCTATACAATTGTTTTCCTGAGGGGCGCCCAAAAATTCAGAAAATTCAAAAAATCCAAAAAAATGTCCTGGATGCCGTGAAAAAGGGGAGAAAACGGGTATTGATTCGAACTGTAGATTCTGATATTGTGGTCTTGGCAATAGCACACTACTTTACCTACCAGTCACACGGTGTGGAGGAACTCTGGATTGCCATTGGCACTGGTAAAAGCTACCGCTACCTTGCCATCCATAAAATTGCCACCGGCCTTGGCCGCAGGAAGTCCGAGTCTAGAAAGATATGTTGCCATCCTCTATGACCGGACTACCGAGATAAAGACAGTGAATGACATGCGCCGACACTTGTTCACGAAGAAGGCAAGAACAATTGATCACATTCCCCCAACAGCAGATGCCTTCGAACAACACCTAAAACGTGCATGTTTTCAGGCTGGACACGTATGGAGTCAGGCACTTGTGCCCTACCCAGAACTTCCATCACCAGCTGATTGGGGCTGGATGAAAACAGGGACTTCTTGGACACCAATTTGGACCACAATACCACTGATACAGGAGGCATGTTCAGAGCTTACAAGCTGCCATTGTAAGTCGGCCTGTAAAGGCAACTGTAAATGCTCCACTGCTCCAGGGCAAATCTGCCCTGCACATCACTGTGGGACTGCGTTGTACAGTGCTTGTAGTACTACGCGTCTGTGCGAGAGCCTCCACCTTTCAAGTGCCCACAATATTTTAAGTTAAAACTGCAACTGTGTGTAACTTTGATTAATTAATACCATTCCATTGTTATCAGAGACCAATAAAACAATGTTTTTCACTTGGAATTGAAATTTTACATAAAATACTATGAGAGATTCAAGGAAAATGGAAACACCATGGCGGCCATCTTGAAATTAAAGATGATGGATGCCAATCTTTATGCAATTGATCCCATTGGATTCAGAGACCATGAAAACATGGGGTAAGACACTGGAACTGTGGTGTTATCGCTCATAGTATAGAAGTTATTGAGGGAAATAGGTCACAGAGGGCGGTCATGTTGAAATTCAATATGGCGGCCACCAGGGGTTCTCAATTTTTGGTCGCCCCTCAGGAAAACAATTGTATAGGTCCATACTACATCTGTGCCAAATTTGGTGCTTTCCTGAAAAAATGAACGATATGCCCTATTTTTCGGTCTTAACTGCCTAAGTAAGAAGAGGCATTCCGGTCCAAGGACACCCCTTGTGTTGCTGGACGGGTGACTGAAACTTGAGCGAGTGGCTTTGCGGGGTGGTTCAGAAGGTTCCTCGGTAGGTGGTGCTTGTCTCTTAACAGCACAAAATCGACTGAGACAAACTGAGTGGTAATATTTGCCTTCTGGTGCCTTAGTCTTGGTGATCTCTTCTAAAGTGCTGGAAAACTTGTCACTTTGCAGTGCCATTCGACGTCTAGCAGCATTTTTAGCTGTTTCCCAGATTTCCAAAGTGAAAGACTTCTGGCCAGGCTCCTCCTCTTCTGTCTCTCTGCAAATCATGCAAGCAGGGTTGTTATTTGCCATGATCTGGAAATAACAAAATAAGACAAAGTGTTCATTATTTGCTTCAACTGCAACAACAAACACTCTGATAGGAACATTTCAGGATGAAATACATAGTTTATAAGCACTACAATAATTTTCTCAATGTAATGATTGACCATGAAAACATGGGTGTAGACACCAGATTTGTGATACTGCCATGTATAGTTTTCCAGATATTGAAGAAAATAGGATTTTCAGTAATGGCGTCCCTATTTTGAGCGATTTGGGTGGAAGGCACCGGCCCTGACCCGGCAGCAATGCATTTTTGTGATGTGGGGGTAGAACCCTTTCAACCCACGTGGTCAGTTGCTACGGCGCTTTTCACTTGAATAAACCTTCTGGGCTCCTGGTCTAAATCCATGCTTGTTGTACCTCTGAAGTACTGCTCCGGAGTGAGGGTAATATTATGAAAGCTCACCTGGGAAACGCGTTTAGGCATGTTTTGAGCCTACTGCCTGACAGAAGATCACCAAAGTTCTTTCCATACCAACCGACCACCTCCAAGCACCTATCGCTCTGCACATCACTTCTTCTGTGCCTGACCTGTCTCCCCTCTCTATACTGCTCATAGCTTTGCTATTGGCAATTTCCCACAGCATTTCATTCTGGTTTCCCATTCCATGATCCATAGATCAGTGGTTTCAGTTTCACTTTTCAATATCAGCATGATTCAATCAATCAGTTTTGATTCGTCATTGCAACTTGTGATGCAATGCAAGTAGTGCATGGAAAACGTCGTCAGAACCGATTTTTCCCCCTATTTTCTAACCGGTCAAAAGTGTTTAAAGAGTCTAAGCTCTTAAAAGGACTTGAGGCTCTTAAAGGGGTTCTCTTGAAAGGCCTTGGTTAAAACAGCCTTAGTTTAGTGGGGTCCTCTTCAAACGACCTAAGGCTCTTAATGGGGTCTAAATGGGTCAAAAGGTGTCAAAAGTGTCCATTTGGTCATAACTTGTCCAAAGGGTCTTAAAAACTCACTATAGGTCTGAAAAATGTCGAAGAAGGTGTATATGTCTCAATGGGTCTAAATGGGTCTAAAGGGGTTTAAATGGGTCTAAAGGGGTCTAAATGAGTGAAGCTGTTGTAAAGACATTACCTGGGTTCATAAATAAATTAACTCGGGAGTGCAACACGGCAATAATGGGCCAAATGACCTCCTCATGACCGTTTGAACCCCCTAGTCGGGTGCACCGTGGTTAAAAATCTGATCATATAAGGTTTCGTTGTGATTAACACTGGCAGCTAAAAGCAATATGATCACAAACAAAAAGCAAAACAACCCACCATATCCGTTATAGTGCGGCGATTGTTAGAGGTTTACACGTTGAACGACAGTAATTGTACATATGGATCTACCAATACCATCGTTTATGATCGTACAACTAACTGACGCGTGCTGTAAACACTCCACACCTCGTCTTTTTCGCCCCTTCTGACTTGTGTCATTGAATGTCTGGCTTTAATTGAATGTACAGTATTTGTTTAATCTGCACCACTTGTAATTTTCAAACTTTAACCTATGAGAACTCATAACGGCCTTAGTTAAAAACGCACCAATTGCCCCAATAACCCTGAAATAAGATATTCAAATTGCGTTTTGTTCTCAATCAGAACTTGCTCTCAAAAGTCCGACATATGTATCCGGATCAAAATTGCTAGTTTTACACTATGGGATGTACATTTGGAGGTGTATATCTTTTTAAGTTAGCTAATATGGTAACCTTTTTTCTACAAAATATTTTTTCACATTTGAGAGTAATGTCGTTAAATGAGCAGTAAAATTACCTTTAAATCGATGTTTCGGTGTTTTTGTACTATTTTCGGTTTTTGAACGATTGGCGCATTTGGAAGGTCACGTGACTCCTCCTTTGCCGATCTTACAGCATCAGATCATCGTAACATCTTCGTTAACACTTATTTTTCACATCTGATAACATATTTCATGATTGGAGCTTATCATCTCACCAATTATACATGTGTCTGTGTTGAAATCCGAAAGCATTTGGTCTTTTTGTTTTTATAAAACATTGTACAGGTGTCCGAAAAGTCTGGAATTGTAGGGAAAATGTATTTACAAAGAATATGCTCGACATTCTTCCCATCGACCTCCAGTCACCTTTGCAGACGAAGTACCATGTTTCTCTGTATTCGAAGGAGCATAAGAGGATCAACATCTTGACAGGTGACAGTAATTCGCACTTGCAGAAGCTTCAGGGTTTAGATTTTGTCAAAACAAGTCAAGTGAATCCACTTGGATTCCGCCCAGGTTGGCACATGGAAATTATGATGTAGCATAATTATCATCTCGGGTCAAGATTTGAAATTATGCCATGGTTTTTGTAAAATTGCTACTAGTATTCACATTATGTACTTTCACCAAAACATACATCATCATAGAAACATACATAGAATTTGGGTCCTCTGGGTCATTTGGGTCCTCTGGGTCATTTGGGTCCTCTGGGTCATTTGGGTCCTCTGGGTCATTTGGGTCCTCTGGGTCATTTGGGTCATTTGGGTCCTCTGGGTCATTTGGGTCCTCTGGGTCATTTGGGTCCTCTGGGTCATTTGGGTCCTCTGGGTCCTCTGGGTCCTCTGGGTCATTTGGGTCCTCTGGGTCATTTGGGTCCTCTGGGTCCTCTGGGTCCTCTGGGTCCTCTGGGTCATTTGGGTCCTCTGGGTCCTCTGGGTCCTCTGGGTCATTTGGGTCATTTGGGTCCTCTGGGTCATTTGGGTCCTCTGGGTCATTTGGGTCCTCTGGGTCATTTGGGTCCTCTGGGTCATTTGGGTCCTCTGGGTCATTTGGGTCCTCTGGGTCATTTGGGTCCTCTGGGTCATTTGGGTCCTCTGGGTCATTTGGGTCCTCTGGGTCATTTGGGTCCTCTGGGTCATTTGGGTCCTCTGGGTCATTTGGGTCCTCTGGGTCATTTGGGTCCTCTGGGTCATTTGGGTCCTCTGGGTCATTTGGGTCCTCTGGGTCATTTGGGTCATTTGGGTCCTCTGGGTCATTTGGGTCATTTGGGTCCTCTGGGTCATTTGGGTCCTCTGGGTCATTTGGGTCCTCTGGGTCATTTGGGTCCTCTGGGTCATTTGGGTCCTCTGGGTCATTTGGGTCCTCTGGGTCATTTGGGTCCTCTGGGTCATTTGGGTCCTCTGGGTCATTTGGGGCCTCTGGGTCATTTGGGTCCTCTGGGTCCTCTGGGTCATTTGGGTCCTCTGGGTCATTTGGGTCCTCTGGGTCCTCTGGGTCCTCTGGGTCATTTGGGTCCTCTGGGTCATTTGGGTCCTCTGGGTCATTTGGGTCCTCTGGGTCATTTGGGTCCTCTGGGTCATTTGGGTCCTCTGGGTCATTTGGGTCCTCTGGGTCATTTGGGTCCTCTGGGTCATTTGGGTCCTCTGGGTCATTTGGGTCCTCTGGGTCATTTGGGTCCTCTGGGTCATTTGGGTCCTCTGGGTCATTTGGGTCCTCTGGGGCATTTGGGTCCTCTGGGTCATTTGGGTCATTTGGGTCCTCTGGGTCATTTGGGTCCTCTGGGTCATTTGGGTCCTCTGGGTCATTTGGGTCCTCTGGGTCATTTGGGTCCTCTGGGTCATTTGGGTCCTCTGGGTCATTTGGGTCCTCTGGGTCATTTGGGTCATTTGGGTCATTTGGGTCCTCTGGTTCATTTGGGTCCTCTGGGTCCTCTGGGTCATTTGGGTCCTCTGGGTCATTTGGGTCCTCTGGGTCATTTGGGTCCTATATTCCTATCCTATAACATATATATCCTATAACCTATCCTATATATATCCTATATCATATAACATATATCCTATATATCCTATAACATAACATATAACAAATATATCCTATATTATGTACTAGCGAGCGGCCGCGTACCAGCCAAAGGGGTAGCCCATGGTTAGCCTAAATATAGATTTGATGACGTCATGTTTACACATCTGAGCGACAGAAACTGGCTACACATCTGAGCGACAGAAACGGAGCTTCACTTTTGGAGAGACAGAAATTCCCAGGCAAACGCTATAACGCACCAGGTTTACAACCTGTGCGTTAATAAACTTTTTCCTTGAGGTCGGCCCAGAAAGAAAAACCGAGAGGATTCAGGTCAGGAGATCTCGAAGCCCATTCAATTGATCCTCTCCTTCCTATCCATCGGTTAGGAAACGTGTTGTTCAACCAGGTATGAACCGGTAGTGCGTAATGTAGACGAGACGGATTGATGGAAAAAAGCCATGTATAAGCTTCTTGGTGCATTTTGGGGTAAAAGTTGTAAAGTTAAAGTAAAAGAGCTGCATGTATATACATGATATATAAATGCTTGTTCAAAGAAATTGTCCAAAAATGGCAATTTGGCAGCCATTTTGTTTATGCTTTGAAGTAGAAGGTCAAAAACTCCAAATTCAGCTTAGGAACCGGGTTGATCGAATTCAGCATACCCCAATTATGATAAAAAGTGAGGTTCCCAACTTTTACCCAAAAATGCACCGAACTTTCACATTTCTCACAAATCCGTCTAGTCCAGTCTAATGGGGAGGGGCGCCAGATTTCCCTTATGATTCAGGACTTTTCCGACACCCTGTATATATATATATGGATCTATCCTTGAAATTGGGTTGGAAGTTGAAATTGGTGGCTTGGGTGTTCTTTACAAGTTATAAATTATGAGAAAATAGCATTTAACCCCCTACTTTATAGGTGCATAATGGTAAAAAATGTTATCCTACAAAGTTTCATGCTGATTAACCTTGGGAGCTCAGAGGAGTAGGGTCACAAACAACAAACATTTTGCCGAAATATATATACGTATATATATATACAGTGCATTCAGAAAGTATTCAGACCCCTTCACTTTTTTCACATTTTGTTATGTTGCAGCCTTATGCTGAAATCGTTTAAATTCATTTTTCCCTCATCAATCTACACTCGATACCCCATAATGACAAAGAGAAAATAGGATTTTAGACAGTTTTGCAAATTTATTAAAAATAAAAAACTGAAATATCACATTTACATAAGTATTCATACCCTTTGCGATGACACTTGTAATTTAGCTCAGGTGCCTCCCATTTCTTTTGATCATCTTTGAGATGTTTCCACACCTTTATTGGAGTCCACCTGTGGTAAATTCAATTGATTGGACATGATTTGGAAAGGCACACACCTGTCTATGTAAGGTCTCACAGCTGACAATGCATATCAGAGCAAAATACAAGCCATGAGGTCGAAGGAACTGCCTGCAGAGCTCAGAGACAGGATTGTGTCGAGACACAGATCTGGAGAAACCTACAAAAAAAATTCAGCTGGATTGAAGGTTCCCAAGAGCACAGTGGCCTCCATAATTCTTAAATGGAAGAAGTTTGGAACAACCAGGACTCTTCCAAGAGCTGACTGCCCGGCCAGACTGAGCAATCGGGGGAGAAGGGCCTTGGTAAGAGAGGTGACCAAGAACCCGATGGTCACTCTGGCTGAGCTCCAGAGATCCTGTGTGGAGATGGGAGAAACTTCCAGAAGGACAACCATCACTGCAACACTCCACCGATCTGGGCTTTATGGCAGAGTGGCCAGACGGAAGCCTCTCCTCAGTGAAAGACATGAAAGCCCGCTTTGAGTTTGCAAAAAAGCACCTGAAGGACTCTCAGACTCTGAGAAACAAGATTCTGTGGTCTGATGAAACCAAGATTGAACTGTTTGGCTTCAATTCTAAGCGTCATATCTGGAGTAAACCAGGCACCGCTCATCACCTGCCCAATACAATCCCAACGGTGAAGCATGGTGGTGGCAGCATCATGCTGTGGGGGTGTTTTTCAGCAGCAGGTACTGGGGGACTGGTCAGGCTTGAGGAAACAATGAACAGAGCAAAGTACAGAGATTTCCTTAATGAAAACCTGAAACAGAGCGCTCAGGACCTCAGACTGGGCCGAAGGTTCACCTTCCAACAGGACAATGACCCTAAGCACACAGCCAAGACAACACAGGGGTGGCTTAGGGGTAGGGACAACTCTGTGAAGGTCCTTGAGTGGCCCAGCCAGAGCCCTGACTTGAACCCAATCGAACATCTGGAGAGATCTGAAAATGGCTGTCCACCGACGGTCCCCATCCAACCTGACAGAGCTTGAGAGGATCTGCAGAGAAGAATGGCAGAATATCCCCAAATTCAGGTGTGCAAAGCTTGTCGCGTCATACCCAAGAAGACTCGAGTCTGTAATCGCTGCCAAAGGTGCTTCAACTAAGTACTGAGTGAAGTGTCTGAAACTTATGTCAATGTGATATTTCACTTTTTTATTTTTAATAAATTTGCAAAACTTTCTAAAATCCTGTTTTCTCTTTGTCATTATGGGGTATTTAGTGTAGATTGATGAGAGAAAAAATGAATTTAAACGATTTCAGCATAAGGCTGCAACATAACAAAATGTGAAATAAACATATGTCACCCACAGGGTGAACCGTATCTTGCCAAGTGACCTTGACCTTTGACCTTGACCTTCATAATTTTGTGTGCTAAAGGGTATCTCTAAAAGACTCTGATATGCGAACTTACAAGAGTTTCCAAAGGGAACTGTGCTCTACAGAGTGACCTAAACAATGCGAACTAAAGCAATACAATATACATGAAAAGTGCAGTTTTTTCGTCATAACGCCGTCAAATGACGTCACATTGTCAAACTAGTTATATGTTTGGAAAGCACTCAACAAGGGCTTCAATTTGAGGTACTACTCGATATGGTAACTGAAACTTGAAAATTTTACCTTTTGGTCAAAATTGAATGACCTTCAAAATGACCTTGAAGGTCAAGGCCGATCGACACCAAAAACTAATCAGCTGAGCGCCATACCACACCCTATATACCCACCAAGTTTGGAGATCATAAGATCAAAGTTACTCAAAAAATAAGGGTTTCGTTGACCTCCATGATTGACCCAATTGAATGACCTTCAAAATGACCTTGAAGGTCAAGGCCGATCGACACCAAAAACTAATCAGCTGAGCGCCATACCACACCCTATATACCCACCAAGCTTGGAGATCATAAGATCAAAGTTACTCAAAAAATAAGGGTTTCGTTGACCTCCATGATTGACCGCAAAGTGACCTTGACCTTTGACCTTGACCTTCAAAATTTTGTGTGCTGAAGGGTATCTCTATAGGACTCTGATATGCGAAGTTACAGGAGTTTCCAATAATAACTGTGGTAAATATGGTAACTGAAACTTGAAAATTTTACCTTTTGGTCAAAATTGAATGACCTTCAAAATGACCTTGAAGGTCAAGGCCGATCGACACCAAAAACTAATCAGCTGAGCGCCATACCACACCTTATATACCCACCAAGTTTGGAGATCATAAGATCAAAGTTACTCAAAAAATAAGGGTTTCGTTGACCTCCATGATTGACCCAATTGAATGACCTTCAAAATGACCTTGAAGGTCAAGGCCGATCGCCACCAAAAACTAATCAGCTGAGCGCCGGACCATATACTAGATTCCCATGAAGTTTGGAGACGATCCGATCAAAGTTACTCAAAAAATAAGGGTTTCGTTGACCTCCATGATTGACCGCAAAGTGACCTTGACCTTTGACCTTGACCTTCAAAATTTTGTGTGCTGAAGGGTATCTCTATAGGACTCTGATATGCGAAGTTACAGGAGTTTCCAATAATAACTGTGGTCTACAGAGTGATCTAAACGTGAAAAAAAAATGATTAACCACAAACAAAAAAACAAACAAACAAACAAACATACAAGCTGACTGATACATCTAGCAAAAACTTCGTTTTGGCAAGATAAAAAGTGAAGAGGTCTGAATACTTTCTGAATGTACTATATATATATATATATAAGCTTATATATATATTTTATTTCACATGCAGGTAGTCGACAAACAAATGGAAGCACCACCGTAAAGTCACTGAATAGGGTGTTGGGCCACCACGTGTGGCAAGTATGGCCTGTATGCTCCATGGCATAGAGTCAAACAACATCTGGAATTCTGCAGGAGGTATGTGGAACCATTCTTCCATGAGGAAGTCAATCAACTCACACCTGTTTGATGGAAGTGGAAAACACTGTCTAAGGCGTCATTCCAGAATCTATATAAATAAAACACAGTTTGTGTGTGTGTGTTACCTATGGACTCCTAAACGGAGAGGCTCACGTACTTGATTTTTGGCATAGACATGGCCATTGGGCCTGGGAAGGACATGGCCTACCTAAAAATGACCTCCGATGACGAGATCCATATTTTTTATTCATATTTAACTTAGCGCATTTCAGCGAGGAACATTATACACTAAATCTCAGCCTGTGCCAGAGCAGCTCGCTGATTCGCTCAGAGCGATCAGCTGATGTTCCATCCTCGCCGCCAGACTCGCTCACGTACTTGATTTTTGGCATAGACATGGCCATTGGGCCTGGGAAGGACATGGCCTACCTAAAAATGACCTCCGATGACGAGATCCATATTTTTACCTTCGCAAAAGCGGAAGGTTATGTTTTGATCGCTGTGTATTTATTTGTATGTCTGTGTGTGTGTGTGTATGTTATTCGCATAACTCAAAAAGTATTCAACCGAATTGCATGAAATTTGGTGGGATGATTGGTTATTATACGGGACACATTTGATTAGATTTTGGGAGCAATCGGGTCAAAGGTCAAGGTCAAGGTCACGAAATGGTCAAAATCGTATTTTTACCAAGTACAGAACAGTAGCTGCGGCGAAGGTATGCGCTCTACCGAGTGCCCGTTCTAGTTTATTCATATTTAACTTAGCGCATTTGAGAAGAATCCCCCCTGCCCCCCTCCCCTTCCCCCTCCATTCCCCTCCTCTTCCCCCCCTCCTCCTCCCCCTCCACCCCTTCCCTCCCTCCCTCCCCCCCCATCCCCTTCCCCCTCCCCTCCACTCACCTTCCACCCTCCTACCCCCCCCTTCCTCCCCTTCCCCCTCCTACCCTCCTCTCCCCTCCTCCACCCCCTTCCCCTCCTCCCCCCCATTACCCCCCGCCCCCTCCATCCCTCCCCTCCCCTCCCACCCCTTCCCCCCTCCCTCCCCTCTCCTCCCATCCCCTTCCCTCCCCTCCCCTTGCACCCCTCTCCTCCCCTCCTCCTCCGCCCGGCAACGCCGGGTACTTCTGCTAGTATCCCATAAATGTTTGATTGGGTTCAGATCTGGTGACTGAAAAGGCCATGACATATGGATAACATCAGGTCGTGCTCATCAAACCATTAAGTGACCACACATGCTCTGTGGATGGGGCAGGCATTGGTGGGGGGTGGGGCGGGATGGAGTGGGGGTCTCCTCTTGCAGCCATACTAGCCATAATTATAGGCAACCGGATCTGTACAGTATTTTTAAACATGACCCTAAGCATGCTGGGATGTTATTCGCTTCTATAACACATGGGGCACGCGGACGCCTGGGTGGAAGCCGTTGGTTGGTATCCTTCATTTACCTGGGTTTTTCCAGTTTTTGTCTACTACCTGAGAATACATTCTTGTACAGGTATCCCCCACTTAACAAAGGGGTTACATACCTTTATAACCCTTCGTTCTGTGAACCGTCGTTATGCAGGAGCTCATTATCCATTATTTCTAATGGGAAAATTCTACTTTATTATTATTATTTTTAGCCGCGTCGCAAGACGCTGGTCATAGAGTGCCCTCTGCTGTTGTTGTTGTTGTTCTTCTTCTTGTTCTTCTTCTTGTTCTTGCAGAGAAGACAAAACCTCAAAGCTTCACCCATTCTGGGAACCATAGCTCCACCCATTGTGGGAGAGGCTTCATAGAAAGAAATATCCACCATTTTATTAACTCGCATAGCTTTGAGGCCTGTTTTGTAGGCCCGTGGTGTCTTCCTCTCTCACACAGTTTTATTTCAAATCAAATTCGATATATCATTTCATTTTTCACAGTCGCTAACATAGTTTTAGACTCGGTTGAAAAAAAACGGGAAGAAAATCCAATGAAAGTTGCCCTTTATAGAACGAAATGAATTCTCAAAGGCCTGTAACTTCAAGTCCATTGAGATTTTTTTTTTTTTAATCGCGGCATGGTCAGTCATACACCGCCCGAAATAAGAGACGGGAAAATGCCGAGATATATATATTTTGTTTAAATCGCGGCATGGTCAGTCATACACCGCCCGAAATAACAGACGGGAAAATGCCGAGATATATTTAAAATTCGTCCATTTGATGACAATCGTCACGATTAAATATTTAATTTATACGTCGTCACAATAATGTGGAGAGAGGAGCATAGCTTCGTTCATGTGTCGCCACATACGGGAAATTGCCGAGATATCTTTTTTTTAAATCGCGGCATGGTCAGTCATACACCGCCTGAAATAACAGACGGGAAAATGCCGAGATATATTAAAAATTCGTCCATTTGATGACAATCGTCACGATGAAATATTTAATTTATACGTCGTCACAATAATGTGGAGAGAGAGCATAGCTTCGTTCACGTGTCGCCACACACGGGAAATTGCCGAGATATATTTTTTTAAAATCGCGGCATGGTCAGTCATACACCGCCTGAAATAACAGATGGGAAAATGCCGAGATGTATTAAAAATTCGTCGCCACACACGGGAAATTGCCGAGATATATTTTCACTTTGCACAAAAATAACATCAAGTAATCGAATCAATAAGAATGTCCTGTGCCTATAACATCGACGTTATAGGCACAGCTGCATCTAGGCATTGTGTAACATCGACGCGGCTTTTGTTTTAATTAAAACTTTTTGTACTTGTTTTGTATAAGAAGTCGAGGAGTCTCCCCCAGAGGGGAGAGCAGTATTCCATCAAAGCATGAGGGCACTACTTTGTTTCCTAAGCATAATTTTCAGTCGAAAAGCAAAGCCACGTGCTTGGTATAACGATGGTTTAAGTTTCAAGTGACATTATAATATTATTATTTACCTAATAATAAAGACAGTAACACAATAAAAAAGTTAACTTAGTTGTAACTAGAGTCCCTGTATAGAGAGAGTTGCGACATGAAGAGTCCGAAAAAAATTGGTCACGTGGTCTGTGGACGCCATGTTGTTTCCTGTCGGATCTTCGCGTGTTTCTGGCCTTGCATTGAATACATACGAGGAACGCTCTATTTTATTGTCTGGCTTTGTTTGCTGTCTTTAATAATACTTAATAATGTGAGTATTGTCTTTAATACGCATTCTAATGACGCGATCACACGCTGATAAGACTCTCCTTGTCTGTAATCGAACTCATATGGCATACGGGGACAAAGCCTTTTGCAACTCAGAACCTGCCCTCTGGAACAAACTACCTATAACTATTCGGACCTCACACAACATAAAAACTTTCAAATCAAAACTCAAAACACATTTATTTCCCAAAGGGGGAGGGAATATGGGGAGGGGGGAGGGGAGGGGGAGGAGGAGGGGGAGGGGGGAGGGGAGGGGGAGGGGGGATGGGGAGGGGGGAGGGGAGGGGGAGGGGGGAGGGGGAGGGGAGGGGGAGGGGGGAGGGGAGAGGGAGGAGGAGGGGGGAATGGCTAGCTTGGCAAGCGATAGCAGGCTTTTTACTTTTATTTTTACCTCAATGAGGGCTATATATATAGTCCGTGCTTGGAGCCTTCAAGTTCAACATAAAGTTTTTTAATGAAAAATAATGCAGATGTATAACAATCCACCAATGCAAGTTCAGAAATGAATGCAGATCCTTTACTTTGCGATACAAACGCAATTCCCGCCATTTCCACTCACGATCGAGGCCTCCACAGTGACCGCGCCTCTTCTTCCTCCTACAACTTCGTCTCACTTCTTTCACTCAAAATGCACGAAATGCTGCCGCATGAAATTATGTAGAGGCCTCGTCGGGGGGATATAAGGTAGATAAGGAAGGCGTTGTAACAGAAGAATCAAAATAAAAGTGGAAGAACATAAGGAAATGGGAGCTATTCTGGACCCACAGCCAAACCCGACAAACCATTGCAATACACCCCGAACGTCTCGCGCCGCCACAAACCACACCATGGAATTGCAGCTGGCGCGGTTTTTTTTAAACCATTGATATTAAAATAAAACGTAGCCTAAAACCACCGGGATTTTATGCTGATTCCGAATCTGTGTCTAAAACTTTTCTCCGATGTGTAGTTCTTGAGTTATAAGCGGACATCCAGACAGACACACACACACACACACACACACACACAGACACTCCTCCTTTATATATAGACAATTTAATTGTGCATATGTATTTCTCCCGGTGCGCCGACATGAAAAGTTAAATTGCTTTTTAATTTTCATATTTAAAATCAACATTTCTGTCATTTGTCAATGATGGTTTTAAGGCAATCTTGTTGTAATAATAGGAATTTATATATTGCGTAAATTGCAGGAGCCTCTAAGCGCTTAGAAAAGAGAAGAAAGCTAACGGGATGAATATACAAATACAAATTATACAAGAAGAAAACCTAAGATATAATCAGATGTAGGCATTTTCAAATAAATGAGTCTTTAACAGAGATTTGAAAATGTTCACATTGTCGGCTTTGTGTGCATGCGTGCTAGTCAAGAGAGTAAGGTGCAAGAGAGCAAGGTAGTCCAGAAAATGATGGGCACTTCCTGTCCCCTCTTTCCCTTTTATTCCTTTAGAGAGCTATTCTGGACCCACAGCCAAACCCGACAGATCTTTAGAGAGCAAGTTTCCTCCTCTCCTCCCTCTCCTCCCCACAAAAAACTACATTTCTGAACAAAGATTATTGCAATAAACAAAATCCGATTCTTATCTTGGACTAAGAGAAAATCATATCAAAAGCGAGGGGCACGGTGCAAATCACAAATTACACAGTGTAGGCACTCGAATTTTGTACTAGGTTACGCACAATGTATACACACTAGCGGGTGGTGCACTAGTGCGGGGCGCAAACAATGGAAACAAAATGGCTTCTAATTCCGGGTTGTCGTAACTCTCTCTATACAGGGACTCTAGTTGTAACACTTACCCAAACAATAAGGAGTCCAAGTTTCCGTACAAGGCAGCGGCAGGAAGTGTTCTTCTTCTTATTTTGGGGCTTAATGCCATTTTCGGAGCTGCAAGGCTCTATATATGTCACACACCTAAACACGTCTTCCTCGATATGACCTCAACAGCACCTCTATCCTGAGGAGGTGACCTTTCTCTACAACTTCACTTCACTTTGAGTATGTTCTGCAATCATAAATATTAATCATCATTCTCATGTATCTCCGGTGGAATGCTTGAAACTTCTGTATGTTCCTGACCGAAGTAGAAGAAGTTCTACAGCCAATGGAAGTGAGCGGAGAACAGGTACCTATGCTTAGTTATCTTTGTACATGCTCTGAAGTGCCTATTACTCCACCGAATAAGCATGAGAGATACGTCATAATCCAAGGTGAATATTATACCTTTAGAAAGAGATCTAAATAAATCTATCAACTTACCTGACACTTTGACAGGTGTCAGGTAAGTTGACACCTGACATACCACAGTTTTTGTCTGAGATCGCTCAAGATTTTCTATCCGTGAGTCGCTGTGAGTGAGTTCATCATGATTATCACTTACAATTGCGCTGTCAGCAAACAAGAATTCCTGGATGAAAAGTGAGGTATACCTGCGTGGTGTGTTTGGATCTCGAGGTGTAGCAAACAGGAAGTTTAAAGATTTGATGTCATAACCAGATATCCTATCATCATAAACATCAACAAGTATGACGAAGAGGTTAATCCTGTAGATCCTTGGTCTTCTCTTCGGTGTGCAGTATCTTCACTATAACTGGGCACGCGAGAGAGATCATTTTAGTTTAAATCGTTGTCCCCAACGGTGCTTGTCTAGTTTTGTTTTGAAGGAATTTACGGTAGTTGCTTCTACGACCTCCTGAGGTAGGCTGTTCCCGGCCGATACCACCCGGTTATTGAGGAACTTATTCAGTACATCAAGGCAGCGTCTGTCTTTGAATCATTTCAAGGAACGACCCCTTGTTGACCTGTATTCTGCAATCATCAAGAAGTGATCTCATTCCAGTTTTATGAGTTCATTCAGGATCTTGTACAGTGTACACTGTGATGACTCCCCTTCACCTCTTCCTGTAGAAAATTGAGTCCAATATCTGTAACCTTTCTGAACCTAGCAGTTTTGAGATCAACTCAACCTTCCAAGCCAACAAGTCCAAGCTGGCCTCCAAAGCCAGTCGCCGACTGGGCATCCTCCGTCGTGCAAAGTCCTTCCTTGGCACCCCTGAGCTCCTCACCACATACAAGGCTTTCATCCACAGCTCAATGGAATACTGCTCTCCCCTCTGGGCTGGTGCTCCTGCCTCACACCTAGCTCGCCTTCACGCTGTTGAAACCAAAGCTTTCAGAATCATTGGAATCTCCCACGATGAAGCTAACACTGAAGGCCTTTCACTTACTTACCGCAGGCAGGTTGGTGGTCTTTCTGTCTTCTACCGACTCCTCTTCGGCCTTGATCCCCCAGCTCTCTCTGTGGTCTGTCCCCCAAATATTCCTACAGGACGCACAAGATCTGACTGCAACCCTCTTATGGTTAAACTGCCAAAATCAAGACTGTCTGCTCACCTTCACTCATTCATTTCTCTTTTCTCCCACCTTTGGAACAAACTCCCTCACTCCCTTCAATCCCACACCTCCCTCCAGGTCTTTAAAACAGCTGTTCACCACCATCTCTTATCTTCCCCAATCCAAAACCTTGATCTTTTCTACCCCCGCTAATTTCACCCCAGATCCACTTTTTTGAAATGCCAACTTCTTTCCTGGAAGTCCTAGCAGTGTCCTTGTGTTTTATACTTCTCCCCCACACCCCCTTCCCAAGCCCCCTCCCTCCCACAGATCTCCCGATGTCCCTGTTCTCTGCCGTTGTACTTGTGTGCTTCCCTCTCTCTCCCCATCTTGTCTCCCACTCCCTTTAGCGTATGTTTTGTGTCCGTTTTTTTTTTGTGATTAATGTTAACTCTTACACGAGCCTCGATCTTGTATACCAAAAACCCCCCAAAAAACCCGAAAATGCCATAGAATATTCCCATATTTGAAGTGTGCTCTTATCAATATTTTCGACACGACATCTCGGTATCACTCTTATATTCAATCTGGCAAAGGCTTGCTTCATGATTCCGAGCTGCAGGTAAGCTTTTCTTTTAGTGAAATCTGAGCTCTGTGTCGATCAATATACCTGGATCCTTTTCCTGTATCGTTTTCTACATCTCAACTCCTTTCATTTGATACACAGCTTTGCCGTTACTTCTCCCTAGGTGTAGCAATTGGCACTTGCTCTGGTTGAAGGGCGTCTGCCATTGTTGAGACCAATCACTCAGGTTATTTAGATCATTTTCTAGATGGAATGCAGGATTTCACTTCAGGAGGCATGTTATTGATGAAGATTACAAACTATACCGGTCCCAGCATATCCTGCCTTGTGGAATCCCACCCAGTACACCGGACCACTTTGCGGCAGCTCCATTTTTGGCCACTCTCTGCTCTCTGCCTTTCAAGAAGGCCTGGATCCAATTTAGGACCTCACCTCCAATGCCGTATCCCTCCATTTTTTAAATCTTTATTGGTGAACCATGTCGAACACCTTCCTAAAATCCAGGTAAAGGACATCCACGGGTACCCCTCTATCCAACGAGCTCGTCTATTTTTCTTGGACCCACAACAGGTGTGTCATACACTATCTACCTGGAACAATTCCATTCTGGCCATCCGTAACCAAATTGTTTGAAATCACTGACGTTAGGGACACTGGCCTGTAATTTTGTGCTAATTTTCGATTTATTTGTTTGAAGATTGGTACAACGTTCCTTCTCTTCCAATCATCAGGAAGTAAGCCCTCACTGAGTGGTTTGTTGAAAATTGAGGCAGTAGGTCTATGACGTCAGCCATTTCCTTAAGGATTTTCGGGTGTATCTCGTGTGGTCCAAGTGACGTATTGGAGTCGAGCTCTCTCAGTTTCTTTCTCACTGCTTGCTCTCTGGTATTAAAGAGACCTTGTCCTTTGGAAGATATTCCCATCAATATTGGTATCAGCTCCAGATTATCTTTAGTAAATGCGCTGGAGAAGTTGTTCTTCCGCTCCGCTCGACAAGTTCTCCAACTCCTATTCTGTTGTTACCCTGCATTCGCGAAGCGAAAAGCGGGGGTAAGCATTCAGTAGATTATGTGTGTTGTGTCGTACGTGTGCCGTGTAGCCGTACGTGTGCCGTGTAACCGTACGTGTGCCGCGTAGCCATACGTGTGCCATGTAACCGTACGTGTGCCGTGTAACCGTACGTGTGCCGTGTAGCCGTGCGTGTGCCGTGTAACCGTACGTGTGCCGACGTGTGCTGTACGTGTGCCTTGTAACCGTACGTGTGCCATGTAACCGTACGTGTGCCATGTAACCGTACGTGTGCCATGTAACCGTACGTGTGCCGTGTAGCCGTGCGTGTGCCGTGTAACCGTACGTGTGCCTTGTAACCGTACGTGTGCCGTGTAGCCATACGTGTCTGCATTTTAGAAATCCATTTTCTCGGGAACTGTTGGTCCAATTGACATGAAATTTTCACCATCGGAGCGCCTCCTCCTTTAGAATATTTTAATGATATTCATGACATCATAGGTCATGTGGTACAGGCGCTATCTTAGAAAAACCGAAAAATGTTGCACCTCTATATCTCCAAAACCGCTGCATGGAAAAAATTGAAACATGGCTCATTGTAAAGAACTCCATATGGGGAATAGGTATTGTTAACGATGACGTCATTGGTGCCATAATTATGACGTCATAATTCGACAGGGACAACGCTTAGTCTGATCAGTTTGAAATGCATTGAGCATGATTTATGCAACAATTTATATTAGAGAATATAAATGTATGATGTCATCGCTGACGTGGTTGGTCTGGCAGCCATATTGAATAAAAAATTTTTTTTTCAAAAACAGAAGAGTTGGCTCGCAATAAGTTGACTGCGCAGGGTAAGTATTCTATGAATACCATCTAGTTTACTCTGTTAATGAATGTATTGCCAAATCCCTTAGGATTTGTACTAAAGTTGTTTTTTTTAACCAGCCCTCCCCCCCCCCACCCCCCTTCTCCAGGTGAACTATTAACTTTAGGAAGTGCATATTGTGCATTAATATGAATAAAACATGCATTTTAATTACAGATTTCTTTTTACATGAAAAGGGAAAACATGATACTTACTAATTGTATATTCTCATTGTTCTACACTTTATACCGGATATGTAAACCTACATGAAGAAATGCACTTTATAATGTGTGGTATGGATCACGTGATGTAATGCTGTCCTCTGTTCCTCCAACAAAATTGATGATTAGATTTTAGAATTAATTACTTTCTGTGCTTTGAGTTTACCAAATGTATAAATAAGTCACTTGAGGTGAATAATTTGTGCAAGTTGTATTTAAAAGGTGAATAGCACAACAGGTCCTTGTTGCATCATTGATTAATGGATGTTTTTAAAAAATCAACTTTAGCTTGGAAAAGCTTCACTAAGCATTGTCCACAGAAACAGGGAGGGGGGGGGGGGGGGGGGGTGAAGAGGATGCGGAGTAATAAATGCGTTGGGCACATTTATCTGTGAGCTCCTTTTTGCAAATACAGTTCAAAACATCTCGTAGTCGTGCCAACTTTGGGAGTCGTCTTGCAATTCGCTCGATGTCCCCAACGAATTCTTACCCTGAATGTGCCTCCTGCTGAACTTTCTCTCCACTATATAACTACGCACTTCGCCAAGTACCCTGCTCTCGCTTAGCGAAAAGCGGGGTTAAGCATTCAATGCGTACGTGTGCCGTGTGTGTCTGAATTTTAAAAATTCATTGCAACCGTTGGTCCGATTGACACGAAATTTTCACCATAGGAGCGCCTCCTCCTGTAGAATATTTTAATGACTATTATGACGTCATATATTACGTGGTACAGGCGCCATCTTGGAAAAAATTTTACACCTCCATATCTCTGAAACCACTCCATGGAAAATATTGAGACCTGGCTCATTGTCAAGTACTCCCCATAATTATGACGTCATAATTCGACAGGGACAACGCTCAGTCTGATCAGTTTGAAATGTATTGAGCGTGATCTATGCAACAATTATATTAGAGAATATAAATTTATGATGTCATCGCTCACGTGGTCTGGCAGCCATATTGGATAAAAGAAAAAAAAAAGTTCAAAAACAGAAGAGTTGGCTCACAACAAGTTGACTGCGCAGGGTAAGTATTCTATGAATACCATCTAGTTTTACGTTGTGATCGTCTGCCATTGGTTCTCCCTGGGCTGCTTGAGCCCACGACACATACACCGTTACCGGCAGTTTTCAGTTTCAGGGTTTCGGTTTTTGTGGTTCTTCAACACAGGGGCCGAAAGGATGGCCTAGAGCCCTAGGCCTAGACAGTACACACACTCACCTCGAAGCGGTCGAGCCTGGGTTTGAACCCTGACCCAGCTATAAACTGTCATCCTGGTGTTTCGCAGGCTGGGCGATTCATCAATGTGTGTGACATCCCTCAGATGGACGTCAAACGAACATCTCAGAGTAGTCACGCTATCACCAGCAACATGTCCAACATCCTGTCCTAACCAGCAGAGAGCACTGCATCAATGGCAACCCGCGCCTTCAGACAATGATGCTACTCCTCAGCCTTGTGTTGAATATCAACGAAGAACATATCTCTGCTCACCTTCACTCTTTCATTCCTCTTTTCGCCCGCCTCTGGAACAAACTCCCTCACTTTTTTCAATCCCTTCACTCCCTCCAGGTCTTTAAAACAGCTGTTCACCACCATCTCTTATCTTCCCCCATCCAAAACCTTGATCTTTTCAACCCCCGTTAAAACACCCCAAATCCGCCTCTTTCAATCCCCAACTTCTTTCCTGAAATTCCTAGAAGTGTTCATTTGCTTTATACCGTGTACCCCTCCCACAGATCTACCGCCGTCCCTGTTCTCTACTGTTGTTGTGCTTGTGTGCTTCCCTCTCTCTTCCCCTCTTGTCTCCCGCTCCCTTCATTGTAGGTTTTATATGTCTGTGCACGTTTTCATGTTCAATGTGTTAGATCTTACACGAGCCTCGATTCTGTATACAAAAAAAACCCAAAAAACTTCAACGCACGATCACGAGGTGCACGTACTTCTGGCATCCCCGGTGGGGAGAGGGACAGTTTCTCCTGCCGTGCTGAGCAAGCCATTAATATAACAGTTCAAATTAAAGGATAAACACGTAGACAGTCCGCTTATTTACTTGTGTAATCTCGTGAATCGTTCTTTCATTCATGTCCCCAAATGTATCTGCTCCAGGCGTCCACCGAGGTTGCCTATTGGTTACACTGGCCTTGTCCACAGGGTCACTTCTATCAAAATACAAAGCAGATTAAAGTGGTAGGTGGTGTTCAATGATGACCATTTGACATGCTTTTTGCTCCTGGACTATAAGAAGCTTCCCCAGAGAAATAACTATTAGACACCTCAATGCATTTGGAGTATTTTTTCACTGTTCAACTCTTGAGCTTGAATGTATCAGTTTCTGCTATTGTAGAATAATAAAAAATGGTAACATTGTAAAGCAAGAAGGGAGGATGAAGGGGATGCGGAGAGCAATAAATGTATTGGGGACATTATCTATGAGCTTATTTTTTGCAAACAAAGTTCAAAACATCTGGTAGTCACGCCAACGACTGCCCATTAAGTCATAGGATAAGCAGGGCCGGTGGCTAGGCTAAAATAGGCTTTTGGCTAGGCTAAAAGCCTCGGCCTCAAGCTCTCATGTGAAAAAAAAATCAAGATACAGAATGTTGCCATTGGTCCCTCCCCCGCACCAGTACCTATCTCCAGCGAAGTTGTAGAGTCAGTGGACCACTTCATCTACCGAGGCTCCAACATTCATTTATCCGGATACTGCAGCCTTGCAGTGCGTAGACGAATTGGCATGGCTGGTTCTGTCATGGGGCAACTCGACGCTGTCTGGAAACAGCACCGTTTTAGTTTACCATCAAATCTCCAAATTTACAGAACATGCGTCCTCTCTGTTCTACTCTATGGTTGTGAGACCTGGACTCTTTTGAAAAAAGACCAAGATATCCTACAAGCTTTCAATATGCGTTGTCAACACCACATCTTTGTTGGGGTTCGATGGAATGACCGGGTCTCAAACAGGACCATTTGTGAGATCATGAGACTCGGCCCGATCACACTCGATATTGCAAGGAGACGCTATTCCCCGTTTGGACACATCCGCCGCTTAAGTGAACATGTACAAGCTCATATCTCCCTGGAATTTGCAACGAATCTTTACCATGGCCCCCAACCTGATCCAACCTGGCGCCTTCCTCAAGGATGCCCAAAACTCTCTTGGGTAATGGGTATGGCAGTGTGCCAATGAGATTGGCCTTAACCCACGTGAATGTTGGCAGAAGGAGGAAGAGCCACAGTCATGGGGGTCGCTTTCGTCCCTTAGTTGGGCATGCGGATTAGTAGTAGTAGTTGTAGTTGTAAAGCTAATAATCGATTTATTTGTTACAGAATTGGTGTGCTTTTAATCATAAAAGCCTGTCTTTCAGCATTAATAGCCTGTCTTTAGGAGTGGAGAAGAAGAAGAAGCGGTAACTTAAGCTTAAGCAGTTTCAATAGTACCCTTTATTATTCTACAAAAGCAGGAACCCTTTGGGGTTTAGGACACAGAAGGAGCACACAAAATTATATATAGTAATACTTCTCGAAGTAATATAAAATATATATAAAAGTACATGGAAGGAGCACATAAAATTATCTATATAATAATAGCGTAAGGACTCGACTTTGTTATCCCTTTTACGCCGCACCCAGTGACCCGATGCCCACGGCACTAATGGATTTACGATCTACGAACCGCGCTCTTTGTTTATCACATACAGCCATACTCGAAAAATCTGAATTAGCCGACGTTGGGGCCTAAAAGCATCCAATTAACTGCTGATACGACGCCATCGTATTGGCGTCTGCTGGGTGAAGGTGAAGCAAGCCGTCCGCTGATTGGACAGGCGAACGCGAAAGCAAGCCGTCCACTGAGTGGACAATCCAGAGCATGCATTTGTGCCGGTGTCGGCGATCGTTGTTCATATACGCACTCTTCATTCTCATCTTTCTTCCTAACTCTTACTCGGACAAGCAAATCCCCAATGCCATCCATAATGGTACACTCTATCCATACACCACATCCTCCCTTCCGTGGATGTTCCACCGGTTTCGGCTAGTATATAGTAATACTTCTCGAAGTAATATAAAATTTATATAAAAGTACACGGAAGGAGCACACAAAATTATATAAAGTAATACTTCTCGAAGTAATATAAAATATACTAGCGGGGTCACCCGTGGGAATCCCACGGGCATGGATGTGTGTGACATTTCGACATATTGAGTTAGATGCTGCACCTGCACATTCAGTTATATAAAATGGTTACTGGCAATTGATCACATCCACAAATGATGTAATCCACACAATTTATGTACTTTACATAACGTTAATAGGAATACATGCCCGTGTAGATGGGAAATACAGTTTGTTTGAAATAAATCACAAATATCAGAAGAAAGTTTTTAAAATTTAGAACTATTCTCACTCAGAGTTAAACATCACCGTAATATTATGCGGTTGCTTCAACGTTTTCGGTGAATTATATGTCATCATTGTGAGATTTTTTTGGAATTTTTTTTTTTTAAATGAGATTTTTATATTTAAAAAAACGGCAAAAAAGCATCAGAACAGCTGTGTAACAGCATCAAAACAGCAGTGAAAAAGCATCAAAACACTATCAAAACAACAGTGGAAAGCGTCAAAACAGCAGTGAAAAAGCATCAAAACAGCAGTGAAAAAGCATCAAAACAGCAGTGAAAAAGCATCAAAACAGCAGTGAAAAAGCATCAGAACAGCAGTGAAAAAACAGCAGTGAAAAAGCATCAAAACAGCAGTGAAAAAGCATCAAAACAGCAGTAAAAAGCATCAAAACAGCAACAATGGTCCGGTGATTTTTCAATCACTGCAACTAAATGTGTCGGAGTAATTAACTATTTTCCTTCGTGCCCTCCTTTTGTTGCCTGAATGGTGTCACTGCAAGACCTCCGGGTAAACAACATTACGGGTGAAGATTCCACTGTGGCCATCAATTTTTCCCTGTTGGCCATTACTGACTACCTTTACCTTGACATCCTCAAATCGTTTAGCACGCAACAATGCAACATATAATTGGCCATGGCTGAAGACGGGTTCTGGTAAGTAAATCCCAACTTTGTGTAATGTTTGACCTTGACTCTTGTTTATTGAGAAAGAGAATGCCACACGAACTGGAAATTGATGGCGTTTGAGTACGAATGGTAGTGTTGTATCGGAAGTTGCAATACTAATCCTGGGTATAAATGTGCGTGTTCCTTTGTGACCGCCAGAAACTATTTCTCCGTCTATTATGTTTGGCAACAGTCTTTTAACAACCAATCTTGCACCATTGCACAGTCCCTGTTTCGGATCAAAGTTACGGAGCAACATGATGACAGCACCATCTTTGAGACGAAGTTTGTGCAATGGCATTCCAGAAGGAGTTAATTGATTTAGAATTCCATAGGATAATTTAGTGCCTCTTCAAGGTCATCACAGACAATGGAATCAGCGCTGAAGTACGTCTTTTCTTCCCCAGGAAATGCATCCAGTATCTCATCGTTGATCACAAATGTGGATTCATTTTTTGGACACAACACGGCTCGTTGTGCCAGCGCATCATAGTTTGAATGGATTTCGTTCAAATTACCGAAAACAGCCTCTGCTAAAGAAATGTTGTCTTCTACACAGATACGATCAGGCAGTCGTATTAAATCTGAGTCAGGAATTGTTTCCACAGTCCCATTTTCAACCGACAGTAACCATTTTGAGAATTCTTCGTCATCATTAGCTCTCATGTTTGATGTTAAGTTCAGCTGTTTGAACTTTGGCCACAACTTGCTTCGCTTGATGCATGTGGCTATGATTGCTGCAGGTGCAGCGCGAGGTACAACGGGCAAACCTGCCTGAAGTCCGCACCAAGAAGTAAGACCTTTCCACCAAAAGGAATGTTGTTGCTGGTTACATCCCGGAGACATCGATCAACAGCCGCTAAAGCATATGCTGGAGCCATAGGTGCTTCATCCCAAATGAATAGGTTGGCCTTCCTTAGAGCATCTGCATCTTTACTCGTAGGTGATATGTTGCATGTGGAGTTTTCCAAAATGGGCACTGGCAATTTAAATCGATGGTGCGATGTACGGCCCCCTGCTAGCAATGTTGCTGCAATGCCCGAGTACGCCATTGGAAGAACCAAACGACACTGGCCTCGCAAGATGTGCAGAAGCGTATTATAGAGAAAGGTATTGCCACTTCCGCTCGGTCCATCAACGAAAAACAACCGGTTGCCTGTGTACTGGTCCCTACAATGAACGGCCTGTAGGACCTCATCTACAATTTGGATTTGGTCATCATTTAGTAGTTGTCTGTTGTTTTCACCTTTTTCATGTTCATCTCCCGGTACATACTGATAATCATCGCTCGAAAGATCTTCAACAGTGTCTGGAGGTACTGGAAACTGAAATGCTTCGAAGGTCTGTCCATGTCTCAGGAGGAAGGACTGTATTTCTCGCAATGCCATGAAAATACTCTGTTCCAAGATATGGCCGCTGTGCACAAAATCTTCACAAAGGTCGTTTTTATATTTTTCCCACAGTGCCGACGTGTCTGTTGGTGTGCAGAATATGCATAGGGTTGCAAAAAGAGATCTCAATTGTTGTGGCATGGCAAAGATAACTCCATCAGCTAAGGACCTGTCCCATTCTGTATCATCTTCTGTTAAATGTAATTTCCTGGCTGCATCCTTGTATGTTTCACAAACTGCTCCATCTACGGTTCTGAGATCTTCAAATGATGTTTTACCAGGGCAGTGCAGCAGGAGTACACGAAGATGAAAGCGCTCAATGTCCATAGGGCTTGCCGAAACCATGCGTCCGATAACCTTGTTGCCGCCCGGCATCGAAGTTTCCATGTCTTTCGTCCATCTTCAAATACGTAATATTTTGGAATGTCATGGTGCAGATAACTTCGTGCCTCAGGGTCTCTCTCGTTTAACTGAAACCAAGCTGTAAGTGTTGTACCCCTATGTCGTACAATGGCTTCTTCCTCGTTACCATCCCTGAACACAACAGTCTGCAATTCAGGTAAGTGTACCGCAAGTCTGGTGATGGAATGGGACTGTTTGTGCATTTCAAATTCCATCAATCTCCATGCTGCCACTGGGGCACTGACATATCTGCAGTCCAAATAGGTCTTTATTTCGTCCACCTCCACTCTCCCGCGCTCTCGAATTTCGATGCTGGCACAGTCATGTCCATTGTACACATATTTAAATAAGTACTTTATACTCTTTATGCTTGCACAAACCTCAATGTTGATGTGTGCTCTGTACTTCTTCAGTAAATAAGCATTGAATGGGACCACAAATTGGCAATCAACATCGGTTCCATGAACGGTTATTGGGGGTCCATTTGGGGGACACTTGTAAAGGGCATAGCCATCTATGCTCGCAAGTGTCTCTGCAGCATACGCTTTTGGAAAGCCTTTACTGCACACTCCATCTTTCACACAAATCGAATGGCGATTTAAAGTGCCACACGGACCATGTATCATGTGAGACTTCACCAAGGAATGGATCTCTGGTGACTCATTTGAATTAGGAATTTGTGCGGAAACAATTCTGTCAATGTCTTCGGCGGTACAAATTTTATCTTCTTGGCACAGCATGAGTAATATGTGGGCATGCGGTAGGCCACGCTTCTGATACTCGACGACGTAGAGAAATGCACGTACTTTGCCCAACACGTGCTTCTTCGTTATATCGTCGATTAACTCTTTTAATTTCAGATGAAACACGCGTGCTACTAAATCTGGTCTGTCTTCAGCTCGTTGGTGTTGTCCGATGTTTTCTTGTATCTCTGTCCATTTTGGATTACACGTGAACGTGATGAAAAGATCTGGTTTTCCGAATTTGCGAACAATGGCCATAGCATCTTGGTAGTTCTGCCGCATAGCTCTTGGACTCCCTGCAAAACCCGACGGCAAAATGACGATACGACCGACAGGACGTTGGTTATCAGCAGCAACGTTCTGGACGTGGTCCAGTAGTCCTCTGTATTCCATGGCTCTAAGGGTTTCCTGATTTTGTTTGAAGTATTGCAGTCGATTTGCTTCTGCCTTGCAATATCCGTCGACAACATACTGCTGGAACAATTTCCCCGAAGAATGGATAGTGCTGAATTCATTTCGAATAGCCAGTCGGTAGGCATAGAATTCACGATGAGTTACCTTGTTTCGAACTGCAGTTTGTCGCTGGTGAGGCATGTTTATCATCCATCCAGGCTCGCCATGTGGAAAGAGAATGGGATATGTCATGGGATCAATGTGAGAGGAAAGTGGAGAGAGATTGTGCAAGCCCTGGTCATGCAAATGAACCTGGAAATCCCTGTTTGCAGGTGGTTCACCATCTTGTCCACTGACGAAGACAGCAGCAATTTCATCAGCAGTTGGTATGTTGTAACGTCCTTGGTCGTCTGCACACAGTCGACGAAAATGCATTTCCAAGGTAGAAGGGAGGCGATTTTCAAGGACAGCTTTCCTGATTTCTTCCTGTTCACGCTCGAACATAGTCTTGTAACATGTGACATAAGCATTAACGTCAGATAGTATGTTGTGCAGTTCTGCCATCAATTCTTGCAAACATCTGTGATTCTCAGGTCGATTCATACGTTCCTTTGTAGCTTGAGCTGTATCCAAAATAAATAATTGTGCAAATTGTGCTTGTTCATGTACATTTGATGGATGTAATGGACCACAGCGATGGTTTCCACACATTTCCGATGGACCACAGCGATGGACCGGATTTGATCGTGGATTTTGAAACAGTACGGTCCATTTCCTGGAGGAGATGAGATCTGAGCACCCATTGATGCAAAAGCTAATGCCGAATTGTAATTCCGGATATTGTCTCGGAAGTTGCGACATTTTCCATCGTCACCCTGATAAAGTTGTTGCAGTCGAGCAGGTACGGCAAATAGTGGAGGCAATTTAACTTTTTCCCTTGGAACAACACAGTGTAAATCCATCCCCTTGTCCTGTTGATTCATTTGTGAAATGGTGTGCAGAACAGTACACACATGGTGACGTCATTGGACCCCGATTATGCTCTTGAACAATATTATCGGATACTTCGGCCGGATTCATTATGGCTGTGGTTGTATATGTTTGCTGAGCACTCCAACATCTTTGTTGCTCAGCATGCCGTGCGAGTCTGTGTTGACGTTCATCGAGGGTCTCGTTCTCACACCTCATCGTTGTTGCAGCAGCATCCTGTGCGAGTCTGTGTTCATGTTCCTCGACTGTCTCGTTCTCCCTCCTCATCGTTATTGCAGCAGCATCCTGTGCGAGTCTGTGTTCACGTTCCTCGACTGTCTCGTTCTCCCTCCTCATCGTTGTTGCAGCAGCATCCTGTGCGAGTCTGTGTTCACGTTCCTCGACTGTCTCGTTCTCCCTCCTCATCGTTATTGCAGCAGCATCCTGTGCGAGTCTGTGTTCACGTTCCTCAACTGTCTCGTTCTCCTGTCTCATTCGTTTTCTTGCTGCAACCTGTTCAAGTCTGCATTGACGTTCGACGACGGACTCGTTCGCCCTTCTCATTCGTTTTCTTGCTGCATCCTGTTCAAGTCTGCATTGATGTTCGACTACGGACTCGTTCGCCCTTCTCATTCGTTTTCTTGCTGCATCCTGTTCAAGTCTGCGTTCTTCATCGACTGTGTCATTCATTTTGGAAATGGAAGTTTCCACGCAACGCATGAATTGTCACGATGGTCAAGAGGAAGTGTCTCGTCATCATCAAATGACAAATAAATTACATTGTGAAAATTAAAGATTTCAAATAAACCTATTTAAAGTGTATGCGCAAATAACTAATAAATAAAAAAACGAAGAAATATCTCTCGGTAATTTCCTGAACCAAATTTTACTTCTGGCTAATAATGTTGAATGAAATAAAAACGAAGAAATATATGTCGTTTTGTGACGACTGTAATCAAAAGTAAAAGTAATATATCTTAACGGAAAAGAAAAAGCGAATTTTAAATATATGTCGACTGTTATTTTAGGCGGTGTATTTTCGATTATTATCATGGCGTGATTTAAAAAAAAATCTCTGCATTTTCCTCTCCAATACCTCCTCACACTTTACACACACACCGGCCCATGTTTACATATACACACACACACACACACACACACACACACACACACACACACACACACACACACACACACACACACACACACACACACACACACACACATATACACCCACACACATATACACATACACACACACACACACACGTACATCGACACACATGCACACACACACACACACAAGTACAGACACATATACACATTACACATATGTATACACATATGTATCCACATATATGCACATTATACACATATATACATCTCCACACACACACACACACACACACACACACACACAAATATATACACATACACAAAAACACACACACACACACACACACACACACACACACACACGTACAGACACATATACACACACACATATATATACACATACACACACACACAGACATATATATATACACATACACATACAACAACAACATGCATTTTAAGGCCATTTTCTCTGCGAGAGCGGGGGTTAGCCTACATACACATACACACACATATATATGCACGCACACACACACACATATATGCACGCGCGCACACACACACACACACACACACACACACACACACACACACACACACACACACACACACACACACACACACACATGTCCCACATGTATATATCCCACATCCCACATGTATATACATGTTTAAAGTGTACGTGCCCTTCCCCCCTCCCCCGCCCGGCAACGCTGGGTACTTCTGCCAGTAACTAATAAAATAAAAACGAAGAAATATCTCTCGGTAAATTCATGAAACTCGGTGGAATTGGATGAAATTCGCTCGGTGAATTCACTCGGTTTATTCGGTTCGGCTCGGTTTAAAGAAAAAGCGATAATGTCAACATGTTGCCGTCTGTGTCATGTTGGGCGGTGTATGATACATGTTGGGCGTTTGTGGGCGGTGGGCGGTGTTGGGCGGTGATATGGTGTATTTTTTAAAATATATCTCTGCATTTTCCCGCGTTGCTGACACCGAGTCTAAAACCATCAATAAAAATGAAATCAGATGGTGAGTTAAATTGGAGATAAAGGCGTGAGAGAGACTCAAGAAGGCCTTTAGTGGGGCGGCTTAGCCCAAATATTCAAAAGAATTGTGCATTTTGTGATACAAGCACCACATTTGGCACACTAGTAGACTATCATATTATGAAAAGATCTGGATATTGGGCCATCTCAGATTCAGAGATTTGATTTTTGCAAGATTTGCAGATTTTGCAAGCTGAGATTGCAACGCCAGGGACGGCCGACTCCTTCCTGCGAGCTGCCCACGTCACCCGCACAAGAAGAGCTCATCAAATCACTGCAGCGGCACTGCACATCCTGCAACACCGTGCGTATGAACGCCACTGTATGACATATGCTGATGATGCAGAAGACCTGCCTGAGTTCGAAGACTGGTGTCACCAGAGAGGAGAAGACATTCCCAACTTTCAGTACTGGGCAACTGTGCTGGAACTAGAGATGTTGGTACTGGTCTACGTGCGTTCTCTGCGGCAGGCTTCATTCACGACGTACCTTGATGCCCTGACGGAACTGGTCCCATGGTTCCATGCCTTAGACCACACACACTATGCCAGGTGGGTCCCTGTTCACCTGAGGGACACGGTTGCACTCCCAATGAAGCACCCAGATGTAGCCAGAGAATTCAGGGCTGGCAACTTCACTGTACAGAAGACGAAGAAGGTGTTCTCTTCGATCCCAATCGAATCGAAATCTTGCAAAAATCAAATCTCTGAATCTGAGATGGCCCAATATCCAGATCTTTTCATAATATGATAGTCTACTAGTGTACCAAATTTGGTGCTTGTATCACAAAATGCACAACAGGTTTGCTATGCTGCTACACTACTTAAAGTTACAGGCGTTTGAGATTTCATTTCGTTCTATAAACGGAAACTTTCATCGGATTTTCTTCCCGTTTTTTTTCAACCCGAGTCTAAAACTATGTTAGCGACTGCGAAAAATGAAATGATATATCGAATTAGAATTGAAATAAATCTGTGTGAGAGAGAAAGGCAGCACGGGCCTAACTAAACAGGCCTGAAAGCTATTCGAGAAGGAGGAATAGGTGGAGCTACTCTGCAAACCGAGTAAGCCACACCCCCGGACAGACGTCCAACAGACAGACAGACAGACAGAATCACCTACGCCTATTATAATATAGATATAAAAGTACACGGAAGGAGCACACAAAATTATATATAGTAATACTTCTCGAAGTAATGTAAAAATATAGAAAAGTACACGGAAGGAGCACACATAATTATATATAGTAATAGCTCTCGAAGTAATATAAAAATATATAAAAGTACATGGAAGGAGCACACAAAATTATATAGACTGTAGTAATACTTCTTGAAGCAATATAAAACAAGTACTGATACATTCAAAGTACACCGCCCCCATGCCAAATAATTAAATATCCTACAGCGCGGCATTGCCGGGGTGCCTCCGGTGCCCGGCAATACCGCAGTGCACCTCATAGAGGCTGCATTGGGAGGGAGAGGTGTACGCTAATTGATTGATTAATTGTATAATTAAAATCAATAAAAGATTATCACAAAATATTTTCTTAATCAATTGGCTAAAAGCATAACTAAACCACAAGTGCTTCATCCGAAGATGTATCTTTTAGGAATTTAATTAAATAAGTCATTAATAAAAAATTAAATAATTAATTGATTAATCAATAATTAATCAATAAATAATTAATCGATGAAATGATTAATCAATAAATCAAAAATATCCTTGATAGCCACATCACTTGGTCACTGTCAGGTCCAAATATTAGCTTCCCAGCTCAAAAGGTGCCTGAGATATTGGCCAAATGAGAAAGAAAATAAAAAAATGATTAATAATGAAAATAAATAAATAATAATCATTAAAAAATTAAATTATTATGAATCAATTCGGTCACAGAACACATAAACCACCACCATTTCATCAGAATCTGTAACTGAATTTTTTTTTTTTTTTTTGTACTTAATCGAATAATTAAATTATTAATCGATTAATTGATTAATCAATAAATCAAAAATATCCTTGATAGCCACATCACTTGGTCACTCATGTCCAAATATTAGCTTCCGAGCTCAAAAGGTGCCTGAGATATTGGCCAAATGAAAAAGAAAATAAATAAATGATTAATAATAAAAATAAATAAATAATAATCATTAAAAAATTAAATTATTAATCAATTCGGTCAGAGAACACATAAACCACCACCATTTCATCAGATTCTGTAACTAAAAAAAAAAAAACATTTTAGTCATTAATCGAATAATTAAATAATTAATCGATTCATTGATTAATTAACAAATCAAAAATAGCCTTTGCAGCCAAATCACCTGGTCATGGGCATGTCCAAATATCAGCTTCCTAACTCAAAAGGTGCCTGAGTTAATGGTCAGAAGAGAAAGGAAATTTTATTAATTAAATAAGGACTTAATTAATCGCTAATAATTAAATAACTCCTCAATTAATTGATTAATCAAAAAACAAAAAATACAGTTTTTGACAAAGCACTTGCTCACTGTTGTGCCGAAATTTCAGCTTCCTTGCTCAAAGGATGGCTGAGATATCGCCCGGACAACCAAGAAAGCAAGAAAACAAACAAACAAACAACCAGAGTGAAAACTGAGTACTCCCTTTCAGCGTGCGTCACTGCCGAGCCCCCTTCGGTGCCCAGCAATGACGATTTGCAATGCCTGGAGATGGCATAGGAAAGGTGCAGTGTACAATATATATAAAAGTACATGGAAGGAGCACACAAAATTATATATAGTAATACTTCTCGAAGTAATATAAAAAAATATATCACAAGTACAGATACATTCAAAGTACACCGCCCCCATGCCAAATAATTAAATATCCTACAACGCGGCATTGCCGGGGCGCCTCTGGCGCCCGGCAATACCGTAGTGCAGCTCATTGAGGCTGCATTGGGAGGGAGAGGTGTACACTAATTGATTGATTAATTGTATAATTAAAATCAATAAAAGATTATCACAAAATATTTTCATAATCAATTGGCTAATAGCATAACTAAACCACTAGTGCTTCATCTGAAGATGTATCTTTTAGAAATTTAATTGAATAAGTCATTAATAAAAAAATAAATAATAAATTGATTACTGAATGAATAATTAATCGATTAATCAATAAATAATTAATCGATTAAATGATTAATCAATAAATCAAAAATATCCTTGATAGCCACATCACTTGGTCACTGTCATGTCCAAATATTAGCTTCCCAGCTCAAAAGGTGCCTGAGATATTGGCCAAATGAGAAAGAAAATAAATAAATGATTAATAATGAAAATAAATAAATAAAAATCATTAAAAAATTAAATTATTAATCAATTCGGTCACAGAACACATAAACCACCACCATTTCATCAGAATCTGTAACTGAAAAAAATTTTTTTTTTTCTTAGTACTTCATCGAATAATTAAATTATTAATCGATTAATCGATTAATTGATTAATCAATAAATCAAAAATATCCTTGATAGCCACATCAGTTGGTCACTCATGTCCAAATATTAGCTTCCATGCTCAAAAGGTGCCTGAGATATTGGCCAAATGAGAAAGAAAATAAATAAATGATTAATAATAAAAATAAATAAATAATAATCATTAAAAAATTAAATTATTAATCAATTCAGTCACAGAACACATAAACCACCACCATTTCATCAGAATCTGTAACTGATTATTTTTATTTTTTTTAGTAATTAATCGAATAATTAAATAATTAATCGATTAATTGATTAATTGATTAATCAATAAATCAAAAATATCCTTGATAGCCACATCACTTGGTCACTCATGTCCAAATATTAGCTTCCGAGCTCAAAAGGTGCCTGAGATATTGGCCAAATGAGAAAGAAAATAAATAAATGATTAATAATGAAAATAAATAAATAAAAATCATAAAAAAATTAAATTATTAATCAATTCGGTCAGAGAACACATAAACCACCACCATTTCATCAGAATCTGTAACTTAAAAAAAAAACAATTTTTTGTCATTAATCGAATAATTAAATAATTAATTGATTAATTGATTAATTAATAAATCAAAAATAGCCTTTGCAGCCAAATCACCTGGTCATTGGCATGTCCAAATATCACCTTGCTAACTCAAAAGGTGCCTGAGTTAATGGTCAGAAGAGAAAGGAAATTTGATTAATTAAATAAGTACTTAATTAATCGCTAATAATTAAATAACTCCTCAATTAATTGATTATTCAAAAAACAAAAATACTGTTTTTGACAAAGGACGTGCTCACTACTGTGCCGAAATTTCAGCTTCCTAGCTCAAAGGATGGCTGAGATATCGCCCGGACAAACAAGAAAACAAGAAAGAAAACAAACAAGAAAGAAAACAAGTACACATACATTCAAAGTACACCGCCCCATGCCAAATAATTAAATATACCGCAGTGCAGCTCATTGAGGCTGCATTGGGAGGGAGAGGTGTACACTAATTGATTGATTAATTGTATAATTAAAATCAATAAAAGATTATCACAAAATATTTTCATAATCAATTGGCTAATCGCATAACTAAACCACTAGTGCTTCATCCGAAGATGTATCTTTTAGAAATTTAATTAAATAAGTCATTTATAAAAAAATCAATAATTAATTGATTACTCAATAAATAATTAATAGATGAAATGATTAATCAATAAATCAAAAATATCCTTGATAGCCACATCACTTGGTCACTCATGTCCAAATATTAGCTTCCCAGCTCAAAAGGTGCCTGAGATATTGGCCAAATGAGAAAGAAAATAAATAAATGATTAATAATGAAAATAAATAAATAATATAATCATAAAAAATTAAATTATTAATCAATTTGGTCAGAGAACACATAAACTACCACTATTTCATCAGAATCTGTAACAACAAAAAAAAAATTTTGGTCATTAATCGAATAATTAAATAATTAATCGATTAATTGATTAATTAATAAATCAAAAATATCCTTTGCAGCCAAATCACCTGGTCATTGGCATGTCCAAATATCAGCTTCCTAACTCAAAAGGTGCCTGAGTTAATGGTCAGAAGAGAAAGGAAATTTGATTAATTAAATAAGTACTTAATTAATCACTAATAATTAAATAACTCCTCAATTTATTGATTAATCAAAAAACAAAAAATACAGTTTTTGACAAAGCACTTGCTCACTGTTGTGCCGAAATTTCAGCTTCATTGCTCAAAGGATGGCTGAGATATCGTCCAGACAAACAAACAAGAAGGAAAACAAGAAACCAGAGTGAAAACTGAGTACTCTCTTTCAGCGTGCGTCACTGCCGAGCCCCCTTTGGTGCCCGGCAATGACGATTTGCAATGCCTGGAGATGGCATAGGAAAGGAGCGGTGTACAACAAGAAAGAAAACAAACAAACAACCAGAGTGAAAACTGAGTACTCCCTTTCAGCGTGCGTCACTGCCGAGCCCCCTGCGGAGCCCAGCAATGACGATTTGCAATGCCTGGAGATGGCTTAGGAAAGGTGCGGTGTACAACAAACAAACAGAGTGAAAACTGAGTACTCCCTTTCAGCGTGCGTCACTGCTGAGCCCCCTTCGGTGCCCAGCAATGACGATTTGCAATGCCTGGAGATGGCATAGGAAAGGTGCGGTTTACAAAAGTACACGGAAGGAGCACACATAATTATATATAGTAATACTTCTCGAAGTAATATAAAAATATATAAAAGTACACGGAAGGAGCACACAAAATTATATATAGTAATACTTCTCGAAGTAATATAATTTTTTAAATAAAGTACACGGAAGGAGCACACATAATTATATATAGTAATACTTCTCGAAGTAATATAAAAGATATATAAAAGTACACGGAAGGAGCACACTAAATTATATATAGTAATACTTCTCGAAGTAATATAAAATATATATAAAAGTACACGGAAGGGGCACACAAACAACCACAGCGACGACGACCTCAGCAACAATAATTACCTGTTATAAAATATCCTTTTTCACTTGATGTATGGATGGACCTTAAAGAATCGAAAATGTTGAAGTTTCGGTATGATTTGAAAATGGTTCACAATTATTTAATATGTAAGCCATGCATATCTTGTTGAAATTCTGTCGATTGTTATTTATCTGTAACAAAATGGGAATCTTGAAAAACAGACTGAAGGCTACAAATCTCTTTTGTTGAAGGAAATAGCTGTTTATTGTTTATCTCTTCATTATGATGAATTTCATGTTCTTATTAACCCAGAAGTAACAGATTTTTGGTGTGATTTTAATATAATTTTGTGTTGTAATCTTATTGGATAACCATTGCAATGAATGAGATGATGCATTTTGTTTAATGTTAAAAATCTTTTGTATTTCTGTTTTTAGACCATGTATATCTCATCTTGGACATGGTATACTACTATAAATTACCTCTGCAGTTTTTTTGTCTTTAAAAATGGGTATGAGTATCAGGAAATGTCTAAAAGATCTGTTGTATTTATTGTACACCGCACCTTTCATATGCCATCTCCAGGCATTGCAAATCGTCATTGCTGGGCACCGAAGGGGGCTCGGCAGTGACGCACGCTGAAAGAGAGTACTCAGTTTTCACTCTGGTTGTTTGTTGTACACCGCTCCTTTCCTATGCCATCTCCAGGCATTGCAAATCGTCATTGCCGGGCACAAAAGGGGGCTCAGCAGTGACGCACGCTGAAAGAGAGTACTCAGTTTTCACTCTGGTTTCTTGTTTTCTTTCTTGCTTTCTTGTTTGTTTGTCCGGACGATATCTCAGCCATCCTTTGAGCTGGGAAGCTGAAATTTCGGCACAATAGTGAGCAAGTCCTTTGTCAAAAACCTTTTTTTTTTTTTTGATTAATCAATAAATTGAGGAGTTATTTAATTATTAGCGATTAATTAAGTACTTATTTAATTAATCAAATTTCCTTTCTCTTCTGACCATTAACTCAGGCACCTTTTGAGTTAGGAAGCTGATATTTGGACATGCCAATGACCAGGTGATTTGGCTGCAAAGGATATTTTTGATTTATTAATTTATCAATTAATCGATTAATTATTTAATTATTCGATTAATGACAAAAAAAATTTTTTTTTTTAAGTTACAGATTCTGATGAAATAGTGGTAGTTTATGTGTTTTCTGACCAAATTGATTAATAATTTAATTTTTTTATGATTATTATTTATTTATTTCCATTATTAATCATTTATTTATTTTCTTTCTCATTTGGCCAATATCTCAGGCACCTTTTGAGCTGGGAAGCTAATATTTGGACATGAGTGACCAAGTGATGTGGCTATCAAGGATATTTTTGATTTATTGATTAATCATTTCATCTATTAATTATTTAATGATTAATTGATTAATTATTTATTGAGTAATCAATTAATTATTTAATTTTTTATAAATGACTTATTTAATTAAATTTCTAAAAGATACATCTTCGGATGAAGCACTAGTGGTTTAGTTATGCGATTAGCCAATTGATTATGAAAATATTTTGTGATAATCTTTTATTGATTTTAATTATACAATTAATCAATCAATTAGTGTACACCTCTCCCTCGCAATGCAGCCTCAATGAGCTGCACTGCGGTATTGCCGGGCGCCGGAGGCGCCCTGGCAATGCCGCGCTGTAGGATATTTAATTATTTGGCATGGGGGCGGTGTACTTTGAATGTATGTGTACTTGTCGTTTATGTAAATTTATGGCTAACCCCCGCTCTAGCAGGGAAAATGGCCTTAAAATGCATGTTGTGTGTTGTGTTGTTTATTTACCAAGAATAAAATCCTCAAACTAAATTGGTCAGTTTTGGATACAAATTTAAGATATGATGATGTTAATTGTTCACTGGATTCCTCACAAGGGTTGAGGTTTAAGTTTTGGTTGTGGCTGCTGGCTCTGTTATATTAGGCAGGCGTGTGGATTGTCAGGATAGGTCAGATGTAGTTAGTGCACATGTTTTGGAGCTAGCTAGTCGGAGTTTGATTTCTGACTTGACTATAAACTGTTACCCTGGTATTTTGTAAACAGGTTTTTCATCAATGAGTGCACTGTACATCAGTTAGGGCGTCAAGCTGGGGACCCATCTAGTGCCAGAATTGGTTGCTGGTGGACACTAAAGGCCCTACATTGCCTTTCACAAAGAGATGGTGAGTGTCTTTGACATCCAAAAAAAAAAACCCCACCAATTCCTCCCCTGATGACCACTGGGAAGAGATTGGCAAACCACCAAGTGTAAACTTGTCCTGCTGCTTCAGCAGCACACATCCTTCTTTTGGGCAGAGCACCAGAGAGAATGAGGACAAATGTGTGAGAAGAAACATGTCCGAGTAACACCAGATTTATACGACAGTCTTCGTTGTTTTGAGAGGGAGAATAAAGGGAAGGGAAAGGGGACTGCAATATGAGAGGAGGTGTGAGCCAGAACAATGACTTTTACATAACACACACATATATATATATATATATATATATATATATATATATATATATATATATATATATATATATATATATATATATATATATATATCAGTCACTATGCGACCTTCATATCATCAGTGGAGAACCGCCAGCAAGGTGTCCCATACAGCTGCTGCTGCACCTTGCTGGGAGCGATAAGCACCGCCTGCCACACGGTAACGTTATCTCTGGTATCCACTCATCATATGGAGTCGACCTGGTTGCGGTTGGGAGTTACTAATAATGGTATCTGTAATCTGGTTCTCCAACCTAATGAGCGGACAACATGACGTCATCGCCATGCATGTCCGCATTGCCTGCAAAGTTCCAGAGGAACCATCTAGCAGTGCGTCATTGCGGATTATAAATCCAGATACTGTCACAAGTGCATGCAAAACTCACAGTTACCCACCTGGTTTCGCCCTCGAAATCACAGTTACCGACCTACAGTGTATATATATATATATATATATATATATATATATATATATATATATATATATATATATATATATATGTATATATATATATATATACACATATATATATATATATATATATATATATATATATATATATATATATATATATATATATATATACACAAAGAATTAAGTTAAGCACCCCCCCCGTTTTTTTACAACCTCGCACATTACAAGTTTGTTGTCGTCAAAACAGTGTAATATACCCATGATATTGCTATATTTTCTGGAGAAGTGATATTATGGTCACATAAAAACATAACAATCATGCCGTTTTCAATATTTTATTCTGCATAATTTAAGGTGAAATTTTTTGGGAATTTTAGGCATATTTTCACCTCAATTTAAGTATGGAGCTATAGGTCCATCACGGACAGTGTGGATGATGTTTATGTTTTCTAACGTACAGTCATTGTTCTGAGAAGACCTCTAGCGATCTTTGCGTCAATAACGTCAATAACGTCAATAACGTGTAATGTCAATAACGTGTAAGTGACGTCAATAACGTCAATAACGTCAATAACTAATGTCATACCAATCATTATTTGATCTCACATACCTTAGAATATATGCCAATGTATACATATACACAAAGAATATATATTAGGGGGTGCTTACCTTAATTCGTTGTGTAGGGGTGCTTAACTTAATTCTTTGTGTATATATATATATATATATATATATATATATATATATATATATATATATATATATATATATATATATCAAGTAAGGAACGGCGGTTGGGAATTATATCCACGATATCCATTTTTCCGTTCTCCAACCTATAGCTTTGTCTTTAAAAACTCAACGTTTCGGCCAGCAACCCAGTGTGCGCTGAGCCTCCACTAGCCTTCATCAAGAGAAGTTCCCTTGTTCACCTCCTCCCAGATATACCTGGGGGGAGGGGTGGGCCTATTCTATCAACCAATCACAAAGCTGTGTTGCGAGACCTCGTGGCCATAGACCCATGCTCGGCTTATGTTGCAAGTGTTTTGTGTGTGTTTGAGCGGTGTGTTGTGTTTTGTTGTCCAGGTTGCCTGTGTCGGCTATGTCCCACTTTGTCTTTGTCCTCCTCCCAGCATCGGTGTCTCTCTGGTGTATTTATGCATGAGAGGTCCGTATGCCTGTGGTAACGCCACAGTCTCCTCTGTCAATGGTGCCCTCGTTTGGCCAGTGTGCCAGGCCTCCAGTATTCGCCTCCTGGCCCGGTTCGGGGATGCCGCCAGCACATTCATATTGTCCCATAGATGAACATGGCCCGCCCTTATTCCATGCTTGGCGATAGCAGATCTTTCTGGGTGATTACACTCAAAGGCCAAGTGGTGTTCATTAATGCGCTGGCCTAAGGTTCTTCCAGTCTCGCCTATGTATTCTCCACCACAGTCACATGGAATGGTGTATACCACACCTGTGCAATCATTCTTTAGTCATTGACCTTGGTCAGTGCACGTCTCAAGGTGTATATAGGTTGGTAATTAACCCTCACCCCGACCGGTCTCAAAATCCTGCCAATCCTTTGAGATACCCGTGGCACAAATGGTAGCACGCAGAAGCCCTTAGGTGGTTCCTGTGGCACGTCCTGGATTCTTGGAGCTGCCAGTACCATTTCATTTTTTGGGCAGAGGTGGTCTGGGTAGCCATTGGCTTTCAAAACCCATTTGAGATGCTTGATCTCTCTCCTTTTGCCCTCCATGGTGGACGCTATATTCCTTGCCCTTTTCACGAGTGTATTCACCACAGATCTTTTGTGGTGCGTTGGATGGCAAGACGTGAAATCGAGGTAACGCTCGGTCTGGGTGGGTTTCCTATACACTGCGGTACTTAAGCTTCCATTGAGGTTCCTCCTCACCAAGACGTCCAAAAATGGAAGCGACCCATCCTGTTCTTCCTCACAGGTGAATTTGATGGAAGGAAACATTCCACTGATGCCCTCCTGGATTGCATTAACAGCCGTGCTGGGGCAGATGACAAAAGTGTCATCGACGTAGCGGTACCAGACACGTGGCTGTGTTGGGAGGGATGGGATGGTGCGTGTTTCCCAGCTCTTCCATCACCATATTGGCAACCACCGCAGACACCGGGGAGCCCATCGCAGTGCCGAAAACCTGTTTGTAAAATGTGCTGTCAAAGACGAAATAGGTGGAAGACAGACAAGACAAAGCTATAAGGTTGGAGAACGGAAAAATGGATATCGTGGATATATATGTATGTATATATATATATATATATATATATATATATATATATATATATATATACAGTAATACCCCGGCCTACGTCATTAATTGGTTCCATAAGCCGTGACGTAACTCAGTTTTTGACGTAAACCAGGCGTAATGCCTTTTAGCTCTTTCACGAGCCTCGATGTTGTATACGAAAAAAAAAGGAAAAAAAAGCCTTAAAAATGCCTTAAAATGAAGACAAACACCGTAAAACTCGAGTAAATAACTCGCGAAAGTATATAACTATTGCTGAACCTTAAAGAACACTAAAAACACATTTTAGTCATATTTTTAAATGAGTTATGAACACAATTAATAAATGAATTTGTAAAGAATAATAAATAAAATTAATAAGATTATGTTATTCACCTTAAACATGGCGTCTCTTCTGAACACAAACACACATTTTAGCAGTCTTAGCCGGCGGCGCTTTTTCAGTGACGTATGTGAGAATACGTTCCCTATCATGAATGATGGTCGATACCGTCGACCGTGGCAGCCCGAAGGCATATAGTCAGGCAGCTTAGCAGCATATTTATCGAAAATGGGGAACGGCTTGACAAAAGCGCCATTTTTATTTTGGTGGTCCATTAGACCATATACAATAGATTTAGGACCGGAGGCAAGAAATATACAGTGTTCTTCACCTTTTTATTGGACAAAAACCAATTCTGTATATATTTTCAACGAGGAAGCTAACTTTTATTTCATGACATGGTGTTATTTGTAAAACTTATGCATGCCTGCATAACAAATCTTACGCTTCCATGTAATAATAATTAGTAATATAATACCGAGTGTTTATACAAATGTGTTATACTTGTGACTCGCGCACCTCTCATATATCTAACATGTACGCAACTACAAGGATGTAATGACAATATAGCTTTAGAACAGACAACATGTTGTTCAAGGTAATTTGTCCAGCAATTTATGTATTTACGATTTTAGTCTAACTCCAATAGCTGATGATTTATTTGCATAAATGTATTGCTCGATATTATGCTGTGCGAGTCGTATTTGCGCAAAAGTCAAACACTGTATATGTCTTGCCTCCGGTCCTAATTCTATTGCATATGGTCCAATGAACCACTAAAATAAAAATGGTACTTTTGTAAAGTCGTTCCCCCAAAAATTTCTAAGCTGCCTAACTAATAGACCTTATCGCGAATCGGTAAATATCAACAGAGGGCGCTCCACCGCAAAGCATGATGGGATCGAAAAGGGGGCAAAGGTAAACACGAACCCAGAAGAGGAAGCGTCTGTCTACGATCGACGCTGTGTTTACGGAAAGGAAGATGGCTAATGTGAAAGAAATTCAGCGTTTTTTGGCATTAAAATCCAGCGATTTAAAGAAATATTTGAGGGAAAGGGGGGTTCCCATTGGAGAAGAGAAACAACCTGCTTATGCAAGAACAGTTCCTCAATGTTGAAACCTCGATCGGCTAGACAAATATCGCCGGGCTGGAACTTGTTTACAATGTTCGTCATCTTTACAATTTTTTTGTCCGACGTGTTTCCTCCTGTAGGTTTGGAAATGTATGAAATTGTTCCGCTAGGTGTAATACCAACAAGGCACTTACTTGAGAGTAGGTCTTGACTTGTATTGGCTGTACACTTGCGAACAAAACTTGGGAGACGGTGCTTTGTCCTAATCCAAAGCGAAATGCGAGGTCCTCTTCGCGAAGATTAAGCTGAAGCTTCATGAGTGTCATGAGTAGTTGATCCTCTAAAGATTGAGATCGCTTAACTCCGAGTTTTGTAGTATTGTTTATTTGCCAGGTCTTGTCTTCCATTGATAATTTCCCCTTATAATAATGAAGGTTCTGTGCATGAGGGGATACTTCTGCTAATAACCACTTAAACAGGTCATAACTAGGTAAACCTGTATAAAGTTTCACAAGTTCATCACAGTTTGCTATGTCCGAAACTTTAAGCTTCTTGTTACATACTGCAACGGCGGCTTTCAGTTTTGCGACGGAGTCCTTGGCTTGCAAATACTGGCTCATGAGCTGATCACAGTTCACAGTTAATTTGTCACAGTAAAAAAGTCCTAAAAGTAGTTTAAAGTGGTAAGGATCACGTAGTGTGTCAATGTAAACAAGCAGTCTGTCAAAGTGACAGCGACCGCCGGCGGCGCTATTGCCCCTTTCCAATCCCATGACGCATTGCGATTCCGATTCGCGATAAGGTCTATGCGCTATCACCGACACTTTTTCACCTTTTTCATACCTTTTAATCAGATTTAACTTATCTTCCATCGTAACCACATTACACTTGGAAACACTAGCATTATCCTTCTTAGGACCCATGGCTAACACAGACACAGTAAAGGAATACTGTACGTCGCCTCTGTTTTGAATGAGAACCAGCAGCTGCGCATACGTACAGTATACTGTACGTACATTTTAATATATTTTTAATGTGCTTTTTATTGTATTTTAAATTGTTTTTTAGCTTTTTTATTGTTAATTTATGTACTATTTTATTTATTTTAAATATATTTTTAAGGAAAACAAATGTTTTCACGTCCGTAGGAGTGACGTAAAGTTGCACATAATGACATTCGCTGAACTGAAATTTACTCTAGAAGAGTGGCGTAAAGTCGGATTTGACGTAGGTCGAAATGGCGTAAAACGGGGTATGACTGTATATATAACAATATATAACAATATATAACAATATATATACATATATATTTATATATATATATATATATATATATATATATCACAGGGGCGGATCCAGGAATTTCAAGATGGGGGGGGGGGGGGTGCATGAAACTATAGTGCTCGGGGGGGGGGATAAAGGGGGGATCTGGGGGGCCTCCCCCAGGAGCTTTTAAAAAATTGATCGTCGGAAACGGCATTTCGTGCGTTCTTGGAAGTTTCTGCAGTTCCTTGTGTTCTTCCCTGGTCCAACAGTTCAGCAGATTCGCACCGCCTGCACCCTAATCCTGGATCAAAGGGGGGGGCGCACCCCCTGCACCCCCCCCCTCCTGGATCCGCCCCTGTCATCAGTCATTATGCGATTTCATATCAGTGGGGAACCGCCAGTAAGGTGTCCCATACAGCTGCTGCTGCACCTTATGGGAGCGATAAGCACCGCCTGCCGCATGGTAACATTATCTCTGGTTTCCGCTCATCATATGGAATCGACCTGGATGCGGTTGTGAGTTACTAATTGGTATCTGTAATCTGGTTCTCCAACCTAATGAGCGAACGTCATGACGTCATCGCCATGCATGTGCGCATTGCCTGCAAAGCTCCAAGGGAGCCATCCAGCAGTGCATCATTATGGATCTTAAATTCAGATACTGTCACAAGTGTATGCAAAACTCACAGTGACTCACATGACTCACACATGACTCACAAACTCACAGAAACATATGTGTATGTATATATATATATATATATATATATATATATATATATATATATATTGTTGCGGATTTGAGAATCCTGTGGTTTTTTTGTGTAAATATCACCCTCTAAGTAGTGCAATGATTCCTTGTAAATATCCCCGTTTTGTGTGTAAAGGTCAAAGGTCGTCCTCTTAGTTAATCCATCGCATGCACATAGACCACCATATACCCTTCTAAATAGTTATTTCCTTATTATGTGTATTAGCTTAAGGCTCTGTTTCCCATTAATTGACACTGCATTGCACCGAATCAGATAAGATAGAATCCCTTTTCAAGTTTTCCCCAATCCTCTCAGTGCATTGGGCGGTTTTCTTCACCCTAAGACTCCATTACGCACGCGGTCAAGCCAACGAACAAGGGCGTTGCCTGCCCATCGTCATCAGAAGGTGGAGCCAGCGAGCCCCCACCAGCCAACCAGGGCTGAGGAGATACCATCAGGGGCGTGACGCGGGTTGATCTCAAAGCATGTTATAAAAGCGCCTGCGCAAGCCTTTTTGAAGAAGTGCGTAAGAGTCCAGTGGAGGAGAAGCGGAGAGAGGGATTTGAGGGAGGTGCGCTGGACCAGAGGCAGATTCTGCAGAGTAGGAAAAGAGCGTCGGAGACGCAGGAGGCGGAGGACGCATGAGACAGCTGCCGGTGTGAAACCGAATACGTGGAGCTGCCGGCTCCTCGCTGCCAGCCCGAAGCGTAGCTGTGTTTGCCGGGTTTTCACCTCGACCACAAAAGCGTGGATCGGAGCGCGCGCTTGGAGCTGGACCTCGACGCCTACCATCTGCCTGGACCCTCCTCTGCCGTCCCAAACCATTCCTGCCATTCCATCCTTTTTGTGTACGTGAGTTTGTTTTGTGTGTCTTGTCCCTGGGTATAAGTTAAGCCTGTTTAGATAAGTTAGTATTTGCACTGTGTCTTCTGGTCCTTCCATCTTTCTGTCTTTATTTTCGTATCTTTCCTTCTCCTTGGTTACTTTTGATTGTGTAAATAGTAGTAATAAATTCCTGTTCCTCCTTACTCTGCCTTCTTTTCTTCACATCCGTTCGTTTTAGAGGTTTCCATCATTGAACACCTGTGGCACGATTTGGCCAACGTTCAGGATCGGGTTAGTCTTTGCTAAACGACTCGAACTTCGGGTTGCTAAAACCGCTCGGCAACTAGTCCATCTAAAACCGGGGTTCAAGCAGGAGTCCCTCCCCTGCTTCGCGGTCAGGAGAGGCACTCAGGTCCTTGGGAATTTTCGTAGACCAAATACCCTGGCTGCTCCCGACCGGAATGAGCATTGGGACCCCCAGGACTCATGTCGGTCAGTCGCGGACAAGGGGATTGATCCCCCCTTGATAAGGGGAAAAGAGGCCGACGGAGAGATCCGTAACAATTGGTGTCAGGAGCGAGATTCGGACCTGAAGTGCGTTTAACGCACTCAAATTACGAGTGGCCCAAAATTTTATTTTATTTAACATCCTAAATTTAAAATCGTGCCATGGATAGTCAAGGCGATCGGGTGCCGGTGGGAGTATAGTTAGAAGGGGGGTTAGAATCAACCCAGGACCCCAGGGAGGAGGTGGGAGTAATAATGGAGGAGGAGAGCAATGAAGATGTGGTTGCGGGGCTATCAGGTACACAAAATGGCACCCTCGCGCACGTGGTTGCAGCGGCACCAAATGTCGCCGCGCCCGCGGCACCAAATGTGGGGGTTCAGACCCCCCCCCACACCTCCCCCCTTGTGTTCTATTATCGTTTGACCTATTACCAAGTATAAACAAGAAAATGTTCTGTTTTTGATTGATTTCTGTATACTCATAATACTTTCATGTTCTTTGGAAACTTGTTATAAAAAGTTATATGCTTTGTAAATCCAGACCCTGATGATATAATCCCTCTGTGAAGACCAACCTATCTTTCCCAGTCCCCCTTAAAGGACTGCGTTATATCACTTTCATGTTTGACATTTTTACGACTTGCTGAACTCCCCCAAAAATCAGGTTTATAGAAAGTAGTCAACATGTTGTTTGACCCTTAAATGACCTTGGAGACTACTCTGTCTTTGCTTTGTCTCGAGAGCAAAAACCACACCCCAATATTCCCTTTATAAAGTGAAACTCGACCGAATTATTTCAGAGCATCATGTTGGAATCCTGGTCCTTGTGGGCCTCAGTTTTAAGCATTTTGCTTTCCACAAGCTTGTGTGTTTGATGAATCAAATAAATATCTCAGTTGTTCCTTCTCTCAATCATGAGTCTTGAGTCCTAAGTCACGGATCCATCAAATGGCGAGCCAGGCAGGAGTCAGCTCCGGCAGACTCGGGACGCGGCTCCAGGCGCGAGTGAGTGGGAAAAAAACACCAGCTGGTTTGATCGGTCTGGGTGAGGTGAGCCTTGGGTTTATTTTGTTATAGACTGGGATGTTAGGCTAAATTGGAACTCACTCTGTCGCTCGGTGTCGTTTGCCTGTTTCCTGCTCGAGCCTGATCCTCGAACAAAATTTAAGAACGAGCCGTTTTTGGGCTCCAGAACAACTGAGCTGTTTATAGGATTCGTCAGGGTAACGTTACGGGACGGGAGAGTAAGGTGCCCCAAGAGGGCGCCGAGGATAAGGAATAAATTGGTTTCGAAAGTAAGGTTAGAAGCGTCATAAGGACGCCGGCAAAAGTAAGGTACGGTTAGCATATATGCAGGAGAGATCTCTGATTAGGCGGCTATATGTAGGAGAGATCTCTCGGGAATAAGGAGTAAGGTTGCCTGATTACCTGGCGGTTACCTGGACAGGTAAGATACGGTTAGCACACAGAAAGTTGTGAGGCGGGCGAACCTCTAGGAGTTAGACTAGAAAGCTAGGAGTTAGGGTAGAAAGTTGTGGGGCGGGCGAGCCTCTAGGAGTTATGGTAGACAGCTGTGCAGGCGGATGAGCCTCTCGGAAAGTGCAGGCGGTCGAGCCTCTCGATGGCCTGAGGAAGCAGGCAAACTAATTGCATGTGCAGGATGAGGCGATTAAGGAATAAGATAGATACGCGAGCCAACGCGCGACTAATGCCGCTCGTTGAAGATCAAGACCCGTGGAAGGTTAGGTAGATACAGATCCCCTACCCTCCAAGCCCTAAAGCTCTGTCCCGGGGCTTCAGGCAACAACACCCCCCTGCGCAGCGAGCCACCCCCCCCCCTGCACCCCCTTCCCCTGCTTCACCCTTCTCACCCCTTTCCTCCCCTTGTCCCCAAAATCCCCTTTTCCTCTGAATGAAATGAGACGTATACGAATGAATGGGAATTGCTGCACAAGATGCTCTGAAATTGATGAGTGTGCATGAATCCACGTGTGCTGTGATGTACGTGGTTAGTGTCAAGTTGGTCGGATATAAGGAAACGCATGAAATGCGAGCCGGTTTGACAGTCACGTGGTATGAGGAACATGAACGAATGTGGATTTTGATGACCACTTGATGTGCAACACCACAGTGTGGGCTTCGAATCATTGTGATTGGCCGCTTGCGGTGCGGGAATCCAGACCGGGATTGCCGATTCTGGCATCCATCCGAGGGTTCTGGTGATGTTCGGTAATTGTCGTGTGTATTGTGCATTCGTCATTGACGTGTGTGTGTCGATTTTAGCGTCTATCCGAGGTTCCTGGCGACGTTCGTTTAATTAAAGTTCTGTTGGTGTGGAATGCTGTCAGAGGTGCGAAATACACACCTTTGATCTGGAGGGGAGGTATTTTGGTAACTTACTTCCGTGATTTCCGTTTCATTGGATGGGAATTGGGAAATGCGAGCCCTGCCGGGGTTTTGAGTTTGTTGAATTGGGTTCGGAGCATGGGATTTGCTCAGAGTGCCGGTGATAACTTGCCTACTCTCAGAGGGGATGTGTCCCGCACAGGGGGAGAATACTGCTATGAGGTTGCTCGGAGGATGTGTGCCCAGATGCATTGTGGGTCATTGCGACTTTGCTGAATGTCGGTGAGCAAGGGAGACGTTCGTGTGTGTTTTATGCGGTGTGCTGGACGCCATGTCAGAATAGTGGGCGCCTGCGACATACATGCCATGCAATGTCACAGGAGGAATACGTTATTTAAGATGGATTTATATAAGGGGAATGCTAAATAAACGATGATAGTACGCGAAGTATATAAAATGAGGTGATTGTCGTGGTCGAATGAAGGATTTCAAGACAGAGTAATTAATTTCCGGTGCCAACAGGAAGTCTTGTCCATACAATGAATGATGTATAGGGTGGATGAGGTCTCTCTGAATGAGGTGAATGAGGTGAATGAGGTTGTCTAGAGCGGATGAAATAGAGAATGGCAGTTGCAAGACCGAGGTACGGATGTGATGCGGGGTGGCGGCTGGAAGATGCATCGATGCATTTGTGTTGATCGATGCGCTGGACATTGGCTTTGCTGGCGAGCGATGCTGGTAAGGTTAAGTTATCAAAATGCATATGGGTCTGGGGGCAGATAATGTGGGACAAGCTGCCTCACGGGCGCTGCAGGGAGAGTATTGGAAATTCAACAAGATTCTGTGTTCAATAATTTGAGCAGAAATGTCGCGTTTTCAACCGAACGCTCATTCGAGGAAGGAGAAATGCGAGGTTTCAACTATCGGTTTGATGTGGTCAGAGTGAATCTGAAGGTCAGAGTGAAGTGACCTGAGGCTGAAGGTCAGGTCTGAGGTCAGAGTGAATTCGCTAGCCTTGAAAGGGCGACAGGCTGAGTCAATCTATTGGGTGTTAGTTCAACGAATTGTTATAGAAGTTAAATCGGAAAAAGGAACAATATATTGTTGGTTAAAACTGAAATTGTGGACGTAATTTGTGGATAGAAGAATATCGATTTCTGAAATTTGTTATAGTTGTGGTTGACGTTTTAATAGGTGATTCAGGGGACTCGGGAAATAAACATATTTCCGGTGCCGACCGGAAGCGTCAGTTACAGTATGCTTTGAATTTAATTCAATCGTGCTGTGAGTACAGTGATGAGTTTGATCGAGTTCTGGGGTTATTCACGTTACATGGAGGACATTTGAGAGGGTGCGAGGAGATGCAAGTGGCATGGTCCAAGTCGTGGTATCAAAAGGGTTGGTACCTTCTTGAAGAGGGTGGGTGCCCAAGTGCATTGTGGGTTATCATAACTTGCCGATTTTGGGGCGCGCACCAAATACAATAGAGATCGGGCTGCATGGTGAAGCATGGCACCCCGTGTGGTTCGTGTTCGTCACGTGTGCGTGAGGCTGCAGTTGCGTGGAATGCAGTGAACCTGTCCGATTTTTTGCCTTGTGAGGCTCCAGATATAGGTGGGCATATAAATGCTGTGAATAGGTGATGTCCTTTGTTGGGGCTTGTGATACGCCTCTGTTATCTGTCTGTCTGTGAGTTACAGTGTGTCTGGAGAGGAGGTCAGTCAGGTAGGATGGGGCCAAGTTATGGAGGGCTTTGTAGGCCAAGAGGAGGATTTTGTACTGGATGGTGTATTTGTCGAAGAAGAGGGTTTGGTCAAAGATGGTGCCAAGATTCCGGTTGTGAGTGGATGTGGATACTGGGAAACCGTCGATGTTGGGGGCAAAGTTATGGGTGGATTTGGTAAGCGATTTTGGGTAAATGAAGATTAATTCAGATTTAGCATAGTTAAGTTTGAGGAAGTTGATTTCAAGCCAGGATTTTATTTCAGTAATGCAGTTTGTCAGGAGATGGATTTGGTGGAGATGAAAAGCTGGATGTCATCGGTGAAGCAGTAGAATTGGAGACCATGGTGCATTGGCCATGGTGCACGACGGATTAAGTGACCGAGGGGGGATAGGTACAGGATGAAGAGGAGGGGCCAAAAAACTGAACCTTGAGGGGGAGCGAATTGTGGTGATTAAGCTGGTGTAGATGCTGTCAATTTTGCTTTGGATGAATGAAAGGAAGGAAATGCAGTTTCTACTGTAAAGGACTGGTGGTGGTGTTCAGGGCGCTGAGGAGTTTGTTCGTAGTTGTATTTGAGGTTGTTTGTTCACGTTGTAGAGTTTGTTTATTTATTTGTTTGTTTATTTAGTTTGTTTTATTGTAGAGAAGAGTGCTTTTGGGTTTTCCGGAGACAGAGTGGATAATTTGAGAGTAGCAGGCGGAGCGGAAGAGGGCATCTTTGTAGTGCTGTAGGTGGTCCTTGTAGGCTTGGGAGTGAACTGATTTGGGTTTTTTATAGGCGCAAGCTGGTCAAGGATGGTGTGATCGATGGTGTCAAAGGCGGTGCTGAGGTCGAGGAGGATGAGAATGTTGAGGTTTCCGGCGTCAGAGGAGAGAGAAGGTCATTGGTGATTTTGAGGAGAGCAGTTTCAGTACTGTGGTTGGAGCGGAATCCGGATTGGAATGTTTCATACAGGTTATTGGCAGAGTGGTGATGTTTGAGTTGAATGGCTACAGAGCGTTCCAAAACTTTTGACAGAAAGGGTAGGTTGGAGATGGGTCTGAAGTTATTTAGGGTGTCAGGATTGAGTCCAGGGTTTTTTCCAGAATGGGGGTGAAGTTTCACGAGGTTTTTGGGAAATCGGTATGTGAAGCTGGATTAAGTTTGAGTGGTTATTACATATGCTCTGGGTCCATGTGGTTAATGTGATGTGACTTAAAAAAAAAATGAATGGGACTCGCTGTAAACAGTGTAGATGGAAAAAAAAAGAAAAAGAGATAGACAGGGACAATGGGCTGCTTGGTGAGCCATGGAAATGGATTGGATGTTTTGTTGTTGGTTGTCTGGGAGTTCGGTTGTTGCATTGCCAAAGGTTTCTGTGTGGTGGACACACTTGTTGTCTGTTGTCTTGTGTGACGTGGGTGGAGATGTATGTGGCTGTGTGTGGCTGCCTGGAGTCGGGAAGGCGGCTACAGTGGTTGATATTGGTTGTGGGTTGTCCGGGGTGCTTCGATTTGCATAGGGGGTGAAGATTGGGATATTACATTATTTTGAGTAAGTATTGGTATGAGTAATTACGTAAGTAATTATGAGTTATTATGAGTAATTAGTGGTATGAGTATTAGTTATGAGTAAGTGATTATTTTAGTAATGTTACATGTTTCGCTTTGTGGATCTGGGGACAAGCTAGTTTGATGGGACCCTGGAGTCTTCTGTGTGTCTATGTGTTTGTCTGGCTGTTACACTAGATTCTGGGATGTGTTTTCATGAGACGAATTTCAGAATTGATGAAAATTCAGTGAGTATGGTGGACAACGTGAAGTGGCTGGTGTGAAGGAAGTGGTTGGGAAAGATGGACCCCCTTCACGAATACCCGGTAGGGTAGCTTAAAGGTAGGTAGAGGGAACAGGTAAATTGTGGTAGATATTGGTGGATATTTTGAGTAAGTCACAGTGGGTGAGGAAAATTGACCAGACGGTAGGACATATGAGAACTATTTTTATTTTCAATATGTATTTCCACGATTTTTATAAATAGACCAGGTTATTTTTATTATTTGTTTATTTACGAAAATAAATAAATAATAGGGGGAGGTTAATGGTGGTGTGTTGGCGGAAAAAGTCGTTGTCATTGAAAGTCGAGTTGAAACAATTTATATTGGGATATTGGGATCCATTGTAGACATGCCTTTGTAGACATTGTAGACATGCCATGGACAGCCATTGGGCCAGAGGCTGAAACAACCTTGTAGGGAATTCTTGTAGGGAATTTGGAAAATGCGAGGTGTCCTCACATTCGCAGGTTCGGTGATAAAGAATTTGGAAGAATTTGGAGAGATAAATAGATAAAGAGATAAAGAATTTGGAGGCCACCAAAGGGCGGACACTGACGTTGCTCGGGGCAACGCAAGGGCGGACAGGAAGGGCCGCCAACCCATGGATAGGATGCACAGATTGTCAAAAGGATAGGATGCACAGATTGTCAACATATACCACCAAAATTAGGGCAGGAATAGGGAGTTGGTTGAGAATGCCGGCGATAACTCACCGATGTGTGTCCCTGTGTCTGTCTGGTCGTCTAGCAGGCCATGGAGTTATATTTCTGAAACATGGATTTCAAAGAGGCAGGTGTGTGCCCTGAGAAAATTTTAGATGGGTCTGATGGATTTTTGGATGGATGGGTTTGATGGATTTTGATGGAGCGGGCACTTTTGATGGGTCTTTCTGTGTAGATGTTGTCGCGTGACAGGGCTGCTGTTGTGTGGACCGGGGAACGAGGGCGGCGTAGGTGACGTGAGGGGAATGCCACGCACTGCGACCGTCTCCCCCCAAGACCGAGGTTGTCGGGGACATGAGTGGGATGTCGATTGCAGTGATGTGGGATGTCGATCACAACCTGACGATGTTGTTCGTGGAGGAGGTCTTGTGTTAAAGTTGGGACGCGTTGCTGGGGATCTGGGTGGCTGGCACCCCGTGTGGTTGGGGGTTGCAGGTTCACAGGAGGTTGGAATCCAGTGTTATGTTCGGAGCACGCAAGGCTGAGCAGGATGGATTGCCATTGGGACGTGTTCTCAAATGATTTTATCAAAATGATGGCTCCTGAGTAAGGGGAGGGAGCAGGGAAAAATATTCACTGTAACAGGTGTTGTTAAACTGTTTGTCTGCATGAGGATGGCAGAGTTGGCCTTCGAGACTCATGTGAGTTGTGTCTGGAGGCAAGGTTCGGGAGGGAGTGTGAAGAAGGAAGGACAAAGGGTTGTAAAAAGTTGATGGTAAGGCAGGGTATAAGGGAAAGTGGTTGTGAAATGCTGTCTTAGTGATAAGGAAGTGTTGGTGGTTGGCCTGCACTGGGAAGAGTGTGACAATGAATGGAAAGTTGTGGCTTTTATTTGACAAAATGGTGCTAGGTTGCCACAACACAGGTTGGGGCTGGTGCAGATGGGATCACGGCTCTGCAGACCAGGTGAGCAGAACTCCACCAGGTACGCTGGAATCACATCAGTTGAATTATTGCTCGGAAAGGAAGGTATTTTCGGAAATTGGTGAAAGTAAAAATAACATTTGAATTTCCAGACATGACGCAGGAAATGCAGCTATAAATAGAGATGAGGTAACTAAATGCCAATTGGTGGGCAGGGGGGCTAGGAATACTAATCGAGGATTTAGTCCTTGCATGTGTGAGTAAATGTTCCACAGGATGGACCCAAATGAACCTCCGGCTGTCGACGTGACTGCGGACCCTGGAACGACGACCCGAACAAGTCACTGAGCAGCAATGATGAGATCTCCGCGTCTGAAGAATGTTCTTCCATTTTAATGTTGCCAATAACGATTTTTAAAATGATTTTGATTTTACTGAAAAATTGAATTTGGATCCGGATGTGGACTTGCTTTTCACGGACCCAGTCTAGTAATTCTCTTGTCACTTATGTCTCACGAGCTCACAGCAGTTCAACCCTTGCTGTCCCAGCCCTGGATTTTGACTCGGCTCCGGACCCAGATGCATCGCTGGGCCCGCCTGCCAGGAAACCGATTATCCTGGATCCCAACATGTCGCATGCAGACGCAAACGACTACTTAAAGGAAGTTTCTCTCTTTTTCATGGAATGTAAGGCTCTGACTGCTGGTCTTCCAGGCTGCAGGTCTAAGCCACTTGATACTAATGTTGATATGTACTCCCCGGCAGAACGACGGCACATTAACGGCCTCATGAACATGATTATCGACTGAGCGCCGAGATCGACAAGGACTGCGCCTGCAGAAGCTTGGGCGAGCTCCAGCTAGGGAGGGGTCTCGGTTGCACCTTCGAGGCCAAAGGGTGAGCCGGGAGATCCTCTCGGGTGTGGACCCCTGTGGAAGCAGACGATTTCGTTGCGGATCCAACGAGCTATTGGATATTCATGTCTCTGTGGCCAGCACACTTAACACACGCACCCACACACACGCGAATCGTCCTGCTGGGTGCTATGCGAGGTGCTTTGGGTGCGGGGCATGCCCACTGGGCCGCATTCGCATGGTATTTTCATTGACTGTCTCCCTACCTTGATTTAATAAAGGCCCTTTTTTTGGCTCGTAGATAGCGTTGTATCTTTGATCCAAGAGGACGGTATGTGAGGGTTCAGACCCCCCCCCCCCCACCCCACCTCCCCCCTTGTGTTCTATTATCATTTGACCTATTACCAAGAATAAACAAGAAAATGTTCTGTTTTTGATTGATTTCTGTATACTCATAATACTTTCATGTTCTTTGGAAACTTGTTATAAAAAGTTATATGCTTTGTAAATCCAGACCCTGATGATATAATCCCTCTGTGAAGACCAACCTATCTTACCCAGTCCCCCTTAAAGGACTGCGTTATATCACTTTCATGTTTGACATTTTTACGACTTGCTGAACTCCCCCAAAAATCAGGTTTCTAGAAAGTAGTCAACATGTTGTTTGACCCTTAAATGACCTTGGAGACTACTCTGTCTTTCCTTTGTCTCGAGAGCAAAAACCACACCCCAATATTCCCTTTATAAAGTGAAACTCGACCGAATTATTTCAGAGCATCATGTTGGAATCCTGGTCCTTGTGGGCCTCAGTTTTAAGCATTTTGCTATCCACAAGCTTGTGTGTTTGATGAATCAAATAAATATCTCAGTTGTTCCTTCTCTCAATCATGAGTCTTGAGTCCTAAGTCACGGATCCATCACTCTGCCGTCCCAAACCATTCCTGCCATTCCATCCTTTTTGTGTACGTGAGTTTGTTTTGTGTGTCTTGTCCCTGGGTATAAGTTAAGCCTGTTTAGATAAGTTAGTATTTGCACTGTGTCTTCTGGTCCTTCCATCTTTCTGTCTTTATTTTCGTATCTTTCCTTCTCCTTGGTTACTTTTGATTGTGTAAATAGTAGTAATAAATTCCTGTTCCTCCTTACTCTGCCTTCTTTTCTTCACATCTGTTCGTTTTAGAGGTTTCCATCATTGAACACCTGTGGCACGATTTGGCCAACGTTCAGGATCGGGTTAGTCTTTGCTAAACGACTCGAACTTCGGGTTGCTAAAACCGCTCGGCAACTAGTCCATCTAAAACCGGGGTTCGAGCGGGAGTCCCTCCCCTGCTTCGCGGTCAGGAGTGGCACTCAGGTCCTTGGGAATTTTTGTAGACCAAATACCCTGGCTGCTCCCGACCGGAATGAGCGTTGGGACCCCCAGGACTCACGTCGGTCAGTCGCGGACAAGGGGATTGATCCCCCCTTGATAAGGGGAAAAGGGACCGACGGAGAGATCCGTAACAATTGGTGTCAGGAGCAAGATTCGGACCTGAAGTGCGTTTAACGCACTCAAATTACGAGTGGCCCAAAATTTTATTTTATTTAACATCCTAAATTTAAAATCGTGCCATGGATAGTCAAGGCGATCGGGTGCCGGTGGGAGTAGAGTTAGAAGGGGGGTTAGAATCAACCCAGGACCCCAGGGAGGAGGTGGGAGTAATAATGGAGGAGGAGAGCAATGAAGATGTGGTTGCGGGGGTATCAGGTACACAAAATGGCGCCCTCGCGCACGTGGTTGCAGCGGCACCAAATGTCGCCGCGCCCGTGACCGTAGCAGCACCGCCAATGGACTGGGGCCTATTCATGCTGCAAATGCGGGCCCTCATGGAAGAGAACAGGGGGTTGGGAAACCAAATCGAAGCGATGGAAAGCAGAATGAGGGACGAAGCGCGGGGTACCAGTGAACGATTGGAAAATCAATTTGGGGGGCTGGAAGCCAAATTTGGGGGATTAGAAAACCAAATCGGGGAATTGAGACATTATATGGGAAGCCAAATCGGGGGCTCGAAGGTAAATTGGGGGGCCAACTCGAGGACATGGGTAATCAAATTTGGGAAATGAAGGAGGGGTTAACGGGGTTGGAAAATAGAATGGCTGCCCAGGAGAACCAGATGGAGGGGGTGAAGAATGGGTTAGGAGGGTTAGAAAACACTATGGAAGGCAAATTGAGGGAAATAGGGGAGCAATCCGCCCGGGAAATTAAACAAATGGGAGAGCAGATAGAGGAGGTGAAAATCGGGTTAGAAACCAAATTGGATGCCCAGAGGAATGATTTGGAACAGATGAGGGTAGCATCTACCAAAGAGATGGGAGAAATGGGGGAGGAGATCAGACGAGGTGTGGGCGAGGAGGTCTCGGGGGTACGCGAGGAGGTAAAGCGAGGTGAGGAGCGTATGGAGAAAGAGGTGAGAAATAGTATGGCTAGGTTACAGGGGGGCATAGAGGATCTGACGAGGGGAGTAGAACAGCTGACGGTGGGACAGAAGGAATTAGTGGAGCAAGTGGAAAAGAACACCGATAATCGGGGGGTTAAATGCGACGCAGAAAGAAATAAAAAAGGAACTGATAGCGACAAAGAGGGAATGTCAGATGGTACATGAGGGGTTGACAAAGAGGTTGGACGAGGTAACAGAAGCAATGGAGACGAAAGAACGGGAGGTGAGGACGCACATAGAAACGATCAAGGTGGCCTTAGAGGACGAAATTGAGGGGGCGCAGCGGGAAATGAAAGAGGTGAAGCAAAAATTAGATGATGTGGAAGAGGGGGTGAGTGAAATTAAGAAGAGACGGAGGGAAACTAAGAGGGAGATAAAGGAGGAAGTGATGGAATATGTACAAGGTCTGTGCTCAAATCATGATGATGTGCTTACTAACCAAATAAAGAGTTTGCAGGTGGCGGAGGAGGAGCGGAGACGAGGTGCCGAGGTGAGTGGCGATATACTCGGAAATGTATATGGTGTGAGGGCAGATTCAGTCGGCTTGGGTGTTGGTGTAGACCCGGGTGTTCGGGACAGGCCGCTGGTGAAGTGTGCGACAGGTACAGAGTGTGAAGGAGGAGGTGTGCGAGGATGTCCGACTATGGGGTGTGTGAAGAAAAAATGCGCGCCGAGGAGTGAGTGTGCTGTTGAGAGTGAGTTGGTCGTGGCGCAGGTGCGGGGGGGGGCACATAGAAGCGTGTGATGGGGAGTGTTACAGGGGATATAACGAAAAAGTGCACACCTGTGGTGAGTGTTACGGAGGACGTAACGGGAGAGTGTGCACAAGAGGATGCACGAAAAAGGTGTGTAACAGACGGGTGCATGATTACAGAGTGCGCTGTCAAGAGTAAGGGTGAATGCGCGACCGAGTGTGGTGGTGAGAGTAGTGAGAGTGACACGGAGCACGAGTTGGTTGTGGCAGGTGAGAGAGAATGTACACCTGGAATGGAAGGATGCACACCTGGAATGGTCGAGCGTGTGTTGGAATGCACACTTGAGTTGGTAGTGAAGCACGTGATTGGGTGTGCAGGTGAGTGCACACCCGTGGTTGTCACAGAGGATGTGACCGAGGAGTGGGCGCGAAGAGGTGTGTTGGTGAGGTGTACGACCGACGAGTGTGTGCCAAGGTGTGCGGTGGTCAGGTGTGTGACGAAGTCTATGAGTGTACCTGGGGGGTGTGTAAGAGAAGGTGCAATGACGAAGAGTATGGAGACAGCTGGATGTGCGAATAAGGAACGGAACGCGTGGTGTGAGCATGCAAGTGAAGCATCGACGTTAAACGGAGCAGCGGTTAGATCGACTTGTAGCCGAAGCGAGCCCTCGGTTCGTGCCGGGCTTTGTGTGCAGCGGGAACCAGCGGGGATCGTAACCACAGCGGTTTCGAAAGAACCGCCGTGCGGGATCCCCGCCGGGCCTCACTCTAAACGGTTGCGTCCATGCTCCGCTAAGTGGAGCGGGCGGCCCGGTTCGAGGACACCTAGGAAGGGTCGACACGGTGACCCCTTGTGGTTGCAGCGCTCCGGCCGGCCGAGATTGGGGCATCGGACGGTTCCGTGCCGAGATGGTGCGTGCGATCCCGGCCCGAGTAAACCTCCTTCCCTGCACCGAATGCCGGACGGACCCAACCGCCGGCAACAAACCACCCGCATTCATTGCTCGGCTCCGCGAAGCCGGGCTTTGAAAATGTAAAGACGCACCGAGGCTCAAGTTAAAGGACATTTGGTAGGGATAGGGAATTTGTGATTGGAAAATTTTTGATTGGCTGGAATTTGATGGCAAAATTGATAATGGGAGATGCCCGATGTGGTGGAATGGCAACTCTGCCATCCCTCACAAACGGGGCACATGAGCACTAGTTATGGGGTTTTTGGCAGTGTAAGCTCGCCGAGGGAGGGTTAGGATAAAATGATAGGGATCTAGAGAAGATTGACCATAGGTAACTGGAGATTTAAGTAGTGACATTATACGTGTAGTGGGGACGTAGAGAGTAGGGTAGTTGGATTATAACGACGAGGGAGCGCAATAGCATAAGGGGCGACTGGGAAGCGCGAGTTTCAGAGGGGAGTAGTTAGATCAGATGATGCTGCGTGTGTGTGTAAAAGTGTATTCAGTAGCGTATTGTGAAAAGTGTGGGTGAGTGTATTGTATTGAATGAAGAAGCCTGGGAGGAAGGAGGGTGCAGGAGGCACCAGGTGTGATTGCACAGGTGTGCAAGTGAACAGGTGTATGGAGCAGTGTATGAGTGAGTAATGGTGATTGTGCGTTGTGTTGACCGAATGGTCCTGGAGGAAGGAGGGTGCAGGAAGCACCAGGTGTAGGAGTGATTGCACAGGTGTGCCAATACAGGTGAGCATGGTTGAATGAAATGAATGGTATGGAATATATAGAGTATGGAATGGATGGTGTGGAGTGAGTATGGTGGAAACTGTGGAGTGGAGTGGATGGTGTGAAGGGGTGTATGGGGAGGATGGACCCCATAACGAATACCCGGGGAGGGTAGTTTAAGAGTTAGGTAAAGGGTATAGGTAAATTGTGGTTGGATATTGGCATTTGTAGTGCGTGTGGAAGAATGGTGTGTGGATGGGTGCATTAGTGATGTGGAAATGGCTGGGCGTGTGGCCTGTTAATGTGTGTAGTTAAATGGGCACTCCACCACTGTGAGGATGTCGGCCAGGTGAAGCCTCAGGTGGGCTCTGGGAGCCGTTAGAGTTGTGGATGGGGCCCGAGGATCCGGAGGACGGACCCGGGTAGCCCAGTGCCAGAGAGGGCACCGAGTGGAGAGAGCGCCAGAGGGCCTTCCCCAGTTAGATAGGTTAGGTAAGGAGCAGGTAAGCTCGGAGGCAACTGCAGTGGTGGAGGTGTGCAGGTGAGTAGACCTGCTGCGAGAGCCACACGACCCAGTCCTGAAATTGTGCAAAGGCACAGGGAATTGAATCGGGGGAGTGATACCCCAAATTGATGAAGCACCACAGTTTGGTCAATGGGAATTTGGTTCTTAAAACCGCATAGAGTAAGATGGCCAATGGATTGGCAGGGAAAGACCCCAGGTAGTGTAAAGTGTGTTAATGTCATTTAGAGGATAGTTAGGATTGAAATCTCCTTGCACCATCTATATCCACTCACCTGAGGTGACAGAACGCCACACCATGCCATGTTATTGATTTTTCTGTGCAAATGTTTGGATTGTTATACGCATCATGACGTGGGTGTGACATTGTGTTGATGTTCCATCTCTCCCTCCTTATGAGGATTGATGATGAATTGGTGATGGCAAATTTAGACAATGGGATTGTGACGAATTTGGTATAGGGGAAATATGGGGAAGACGAGACAGTAGTGACGAATTGGTAAGGGTGTAGATTTTTGTACCTACGGGGGTAAGGGGCAAGGGTAGAACAGGTGACGGGTGGGGTGACGTACGATAGGGACGAGCTTTTCTCCGCTCGGTCTCCAGGCGCACCTCACCTTGCATTGCCTTTATTGATGTGTACCCTTGTGACCTTATCCCTCGCTAACCTGCCCTCTCTGTCTTCCTTCCCCGACCCATGGATCGTGCTCTCTGGGCACCGAGGGGAGCGTGCGGGAGTCCGCCATTGTGTGCCCGAACCCCCGCAACCAGCTGCTTGCATCGATGCACCACTTATGGACCACATGTCTGTGGCTGAGCACCACCCATGGACCCCACGGGTTGGGGCATGGCCCCTCTGCTGGAACCGGCCACGATGGCCAAAGATCTTGCTTGCGGACCCAGTGAGGTGGCACCAAGCCCACAGGTGAACCACTCATAGTCGGCCCCTGTGGGCCATTAATAAAAAACGGACACGTTTGTGCATTTTCTTATTTCCACCAAATAGGCAGCAAAACACGAAGTTGACAACATCAAGAAGAACAACGGCCAGCAGAGGGAGCCGAAGAACAAGACACCAACAGGGGTTTGTTTATTTTTATTATGAACTGGTGACGGTTGCATCGAATGGTGCTTTATGGTGTTCTTTATTGGTGCTGGTGCGTCGATGCAGCACAGGCTGCCCCCCCCCCCCCCCAAAAGAACAATTGCAGGTCCTGGGTTGCATTTTGGAAATAAAATCAGCGTCACTTGGAAATAATGCTCCCCACCGTTCATGTATAGTTTGAAGACAATTCCGCAATTCGGGTAGCTGTGGGCGTAAATCTGTTAGGCAGGGTGCAATGCAGCAGAGAGACATACTTATTTGTGTTTTAAAACTGTCACACTCAGGGTCAGGTTAAATGTAGAGGGAACTACACCTACGTGTCACACTAAGTTAAAGTTTTATAGGCTCGAGGACGTGCCTGGAGGATGAGGGTGCAGTGTTGCGGATTTGAGAATCCTGTGTTTTTTTGTGTAAATATCACCCTCTAAGTAGTGTAATGATTCCTTGTAAATATCCCCGTTTTGTGTGTAAAGGTCAAAGGTCGTCCTCTTAGTTAATCCATCACATGCATGTAGACCACCATATACCCTTCTAAATAGTTATTTCCTTATTATGTGTATTAGCTTAAGGCTCTGTTTCCCATTAATTGACACTGTATTGCACCGAATCAGATAAGATAGAATCCCTTTTCAAGTTTCCCCCAATCCTCTCAGTGCATTGGGCGGTTTTCTTCACCCCAAGACTCCATTACGCACGCGGTCAAGCCAACGAACAAGGGCGTTGCCCACCCATCATCATCAGAAGGTGGAGCCAGCGAGCCCCCACAAGCCAACCAGGGCTGAGGAGATACCATCAGGGGCGTGGCGCGGGTTGATCTCAAAGCGCGTTATAAATGCACCCGCGCAAGCCTTTTTGAAGGCGTGCGTAAGAGTCCAGTGGAGGAGAAGCGGAGAGAGGGATTTGAGGGAGGTGCGCTGGACCAGAGGCAGATTCTGCGGAGTAGGAAAAGAGCGTCGGAGACGCAGGAGGCGGAGGACGCGTGAGACAGCTGCCGGTGTGAAACGGAATATGTGGAGCTGCCGGCTCCTCGCTGCCAGCCCGAAGCGGAGCTGTGTTTGCCGGGTTTTTGCCTCGACCCCAAAAGCGTGGATCGGAGCGCACGCTTGGAGCTGGACCTCGACGCCTACCATCTGCCTGGACCCTCCTCTGCCGTCCCAAACCATTCCTGCCATTCCATCCTTTTTGTGTACGTGAGTTTGTTTTGTGTCTCTTGTCCCTGGGTATAAGTTAAGCCTGTTTAGATAAGTTAGTATTTGCACTGTGTCTTCTGGTCCTTCCATCTTTCTGTCTTTATTTTCGTATCTTTCCTTCTCGTTGGTTACTTTTGATTGTGTAAATAGTAGTAATAAATTCCTGTTCCTCCTTACTCTGCCTTCTTTTCTTCACATCCGTTCGTTTTTGAGGTTTCCATCATTGAACACCTGTGGCACGATTTGGCCAACGTTCAGGATCGGGTTTGTCTTTGCTAAACGACTCGAACTTCGGGTTGCTAAAACCGCTCGGCAACTAGTCCATCTAAAACCGGGGTTCGAGCAGGAGTCCCTCCCCTGCTTCGCGGTCAGGAGTGGCACTCAGGTCCTTGGGACTTTTCGTAGACCAAATACCCTGGTTGCTCCCGACCGGAAGGAGCGTTGGGACCCCCAGGACTCACGTCGGTCAGTCGCGGACAAGGGGATTGATCCCCCCTTGATAAGGGGAAAAGGGGCCGACGGAGAGATCCGTAACAACATATATATATATATATATATATATATATATATATAATTATATATATATCATACATAAGTACAGGCATACAAACACTAGAATGCAAAGCGCGTCTGCATCCCCTTTTTCTTCAGAATGGTAAACATGATGAAAACAGTTAAACATAAATAAAAAAATTAAAATTGGTGATTTTATGCAGCCTTGACCTTTTGATCTAAAAAAAAGAAAGAACCAGCTTCTAGCTTTTGATTAGTGAACCGATTCAGTGACATAATAGGCAAATTCTTAAAATTTCAGGTCAATCAGATAAAAATTGACCATGTTATGCAACTTCGACCTTTTGACCAAGTTATTAATTTGTCTTGTCCATGTTCTCATTATAAGGCTTTGTTGAAAATTTGATGACAAAAACTCAAATGGTAAAAACGTTACGGCCCAGAGAGACACACACAGACACACAGAAGTGATTGCAAAACCCCGTCTCCCGCTGCGTGGGGGACAGACTAATACATATACATACATACATACATACATACATACATACATACATACATACATTTACTGTCGCTCTTGTTTCACTAACTGGACATGGCGGTTTTCAACTATGAGCATAAATGCAAATGGAAACTTTCTTGCCATTTGGGAGCAAAGATTGGCCATTTTTGAGACAATATCACAACAAATATAAACCTGAAACCCCTGTAAGGCTCCACCCAGAATTATAAATAAAAAAAATGTACATCAATAGATCATGGGTGAGATGCATGATTGGCATTGATTTAAATAAATCAGTGATATGCTGTATAACAGGTTATAAAATAATTTAGGTAGAAACTATAACGGCACTCGGTGGAGCACGTAACTCCGCCAGGCTGAGCAGTTTACATTTTGTATCCTACTGATGGGCTGGATCTGGATCTGAACCTGAACCAAAATCTAATCGATTTGTCCTTGTCACACACCCAACCTGTCCACCAAATTTCGGCCGAATCCGTCCATAACTTTTTGAGATATCGTGCTCACAGACAGACAGACAGACAGACAGACAGAGGTGAAAACAACCTCCGCCACGGAATATGCAGGGCAATAACATAAAACCTTTCACACTCTGTAAATTATGCGACTGGTAAAACAGCAATTGGTCAATGACAGCTCCATTTTAAGCATATCATTAAAAGAAAGCACTTTAGAAATACAGTATTAAGTGCAAATGATTAATGTTATCTACCATATAAAAAACAATGTCAGTTTGTGTGTTTGTACAGATGTCTGTCCCCCTCCATAAGGGTAGGTTTTAAAGGCCAATCTTTTAACATGAATGTGTGTTCACGGTGGTCTATTTCTGAGGATAAAACAAACTCGAAAAACATTTTACTTAAATGAGTAAATTTCCCTCTTCTATGGGAAATGCAGATGGTGGCTTACAAACCGAGCCTAAAGGGCGGTGTACAGAATCGTTTTTTTTAAATACCAATAAATACAAGGTGCAGGGAGTTGAAATTTGCTGCACGTGGTGTACAACACACACAGAGTAAAACGAGTGTTCAATTGCATCCGTATGATGTCCAATAAATAAAGAAGATAAAAGCACACCTGACACTAGGCCCGGGCTTGACTTTGGCATGCTCACGAGGCTGCACCATCAAATAAACTGTTCTATCCTCATATTTGACGGGCTTTTCCTAGTTATTTTATAGTTCAGCAACACACCTCAAGGTGGTGGTCTGCAATGCCAAAAGGTTGTTGCGAGCTCACATAACCAATAGGTTCAAGCAGATATCAAAGTGTTAAATATTATGTCGTCATGCTCAAAAAATGCTGAATGTGAATGGTTTTGAGAGGAAATAACCATGAGGAAGTGACCAAGTTTATTTACACACAAGTGGATAAATTTGGTAGAGTTTAGCTGATGCCGTGCATCGTAAAATTGCCGAAATAGCATCAACTACATTCTGTTCAAATTTTGGCAATGGCTACACAGTTAATGTCTTAAGTGCAATAGGAAAATATTTCTTCCATCATACACAATTATCTTACCAGTTCAAAAGTCAATTCTATCTTTCTCACCTCAACCCATTGATGATGCTCATCAGGAGCACAAGAGCAATGGCAACGCACTTGGTTACAGCTCCTGGTACTGCACAACCTCCACCATACAATGGCTGCAGTGTATATTCAGCAAAGGTAAGGGCCTGAACAGCATTAGCCGCAGGATGTTGGAGAAACACAGAGGTCCAGGCAAAGAAAAAAGCCAGCAGACGACCGTAGGCCCGCCGGAGATACGTGTATTCTCCACCGGAACTAGGAAGGGCACAGCCAAGCTCGGCATAGCAAAGGGAACCCATCGTGGAGAGTAGGCCGCACACGATCCACACCAGCAATGCAACACCAACATTACTTTGGCAAAAGTATAACACACCCCCTGGAGATATAAATATGCCTGAACCTAAGACGTTTCCTACAATGATGCTGACACCTGTAAATAAGCCAAAACGAGGCTTAAGATGAACAACTGAATTATTGTGTTTTCCATTCCTATCATCTCCTTCCTCGCTTCCTCTTCTTTTTTCTTTTACTATATTCCTTTGCTTCAGTCTCATGAGTATTGGTTGCTCAGGCCCACCAGAAATGTATGTTTCTTTCCCTCCATCCTGAATGTTGTGTTGTTCATTTTCAAAAACTTCTTCCGCGTCCGTACCTTCTTCTTCCTCTCTTGTACCGCGTCCCTGTTGCTGATGCCCATCTTGGGAACGTCTGGCGGCAGGATAAGCTGAAAGTTGCACGACGTTGTCCTGCATCATGTTTTGTCCTGCCATCGATCCGAACTCTAAACCTTTTGGTACAATCTGAGCTTCAACTATAATGCTCGTGCCGAGTTAAAGTTTAAAAGTTTCTGGCATGCACGCCCTTTTCTCCATAACGACTGACATTCTCGGAGGGGCTTTTCAAATAAATACAGAGTAAACATTAAGCTTAGTTAAATCATCTATTTGTTGGAATGTACACCTTACTCCAACTATGGCACCTATTATGATTTCCGTAATGAAAACAACATTGCCAATGGAAACTATAACAACACTAGGTAGAGAGCAAACGTCTGCCAGGCTGAACAGTTTACGGTTTGTATTCCACTGATGGGTCAGATCTCGATCTGACTTGAACCAAAATCGAATTGGCTTGTTCTTGTTGCCAAACCAACTCATCCACCAAGTTTTGTCATAACTCGTCCATAACTTTTTGAAATATCATGTTATATATCGCTGGTGTTGGGCTAGCAGCTAGGGTGCCAGCTTAGGATCCTAGGATCCTGGGTTCGAATCCCGGTCGATCGCTGAATTAACGCCAGGGGGGTTGACTCAGCCTGTACATACCTTCCGAGGTCGGCTAATTGAGTACCAGTTCACTGGTAATTCCCTGCTCGTCATAAAAGGCGACAAAAAGGGTTGGTGGCAGGAAGGGCATCCGGCCGTAAAACATTGCTTCAAAAAGGGGACCAAAAAACAACAACCACGGTCCCCGAAAAAGGCCAACCCCTGCTTTGCGGGGAAAAATGGCCTCTAAAGGTGGTTATTTTTTTTATTTTTATATATCGCTCATTGGTGAAGAATCACTTAGAAATTAAATAATTCTCGTATCCAGATAGGTATTCGGATCTTCACCAAGATTGAATCATTTCTTCCTTGTCATGCATGCAACCTGTCCACCAAGTTGCATCCGAATCTGTCCGCAACGTTTTGAGATATTTTGTTCACAAACAAACAAACAAATGAAAAATCGCTCATAGACCGGCACTTGGTAAAAGAGAACAAAGTAGAATGGCACTCAGTAGAGCATCCTTTTGACCTCACAAATAATTGGTGGTTGAATTCAGTAAGCCGATATGTAAATCGTATTCAAATTTCAAGTAAATCGGATGAAAATTGAGGATTTTAGAAATCTGGACAGGTTATTGAGCTTTGGCCGATGTTGACCTTTTGGCCTATGTTGATCTCACAATAGTTGGCCGTTGAATTCTGTTTACTGATATGCAAATCCTATTCAAATTTCAAGGCAATCGGATAAAAATTGAGGATTTTAGAAATCTGAGAAAACTTGTTGATCTTAGGCCTACGTTGACCTTTTGGCCTATGTTGACCTCAAAAATAGATGGTGGTTGAACTTAGTTCGCCGATATGAAAATTTTATTCAAATTTCAAGTAAATCTCATGAAAATTGAATATTTCAGAAATTTGAAAAGTTAGTTGACCTTTGGCCAATGCTGACCTTTTGGCCTATGTTGATCTCAAAAATATATGGTGGTTGATTTCAGCAAGCTGACATGAAACTCCTATTCAAATTTCAAGTAAATCGGATGAAAATTGAGGATTTTAGAAATTTGAAAAGTTAATTGACCATTGGCCAATGTTGACCTTTTGGCCTATGTAAATTTGAAAAATAGTTGTTGGTTGAATTGAGTTAGCTGATATGAAAATCCCATTCAAATTCCAAGTCTATCAGATGAAAATTAAGGATTTTAGAAAGTTGAAACAGTTGTTGACCTTTGGTCGATGTTGACGTTTTGACCTCAAAAATATATAGTATTTTGTCGGACCACGAACTCCACCGTTTGGTGAAGTTTTGTGAATATCAGTTTAAAATTGTGACCTGTAGGCAAGTATAAGTGAGTGGACAGACATACACACAAACAAACACACAAACCAGAGTGACAGACAGGTGTGAAAACCTAAACTCCACCTTCGATGGCGGAGGTAATAACTGACCAGTGTATGGTAAGTGAGAAGAAACTCACTCGAGGTGTGTCATTTTCGAGAGAAAAACAGGCAAAACACAGCAGGGTTATTAAAAATGCTTTCTTTTCCACCGAGATTCACAGTTTTTGGTTGTACGAAATACCACGAAGGAAGCAGAACCCAAGGTTGCCTTAACTCAGATATGGAGTGAGATTTTGCATCACAAGGCCAAGAACACCAACTTGCCTTTCTGCAAACTCACAGAAAACCTGTACATGAGCTTGGGTTAAAACGGTCGGTCGGTTCCATTCATTATTCTAGGGGCTTTAAGTGCAGTCATGGAAATGGCATATAATGTTCTATTTACAACAGGTTGAGGAAAATGACAAATATATTTGTTCTTATTCAATGAATATGAAGTTATAAAGATAATTTATGATGAAAATAAAAATGGCAGCGCACGTACCACCCAAACAAGCTGCAAGCCTGTTCCATAGTATATGTTGGTGCTTAGCAACCCAACACAATCTGACAAAGGGAAGAGCAAGGACAACACATGATTTAAAATAAAAAACGGCAGTTTGTCTACAGTAAGGGGATTTTTTGGTTGCTACTTTTTGTGGGGGTACCTGCACCAGAACTATAAAGCAAAAATGCAGGCAGGCATTGCCTGGCTATTTTAGCCATCGGGATGTTGATCAAGGCTTTAACAAACAGCATTCATCAACAAAAACTGCCATGTATACAAACAAGATGGCAGCCCCACACCCATCTGTTTTGAGAATCTTCTATGAAGCAGGTGCAGATTGGTTTATCTCCACAGTCGCCTCGAGTCAGCATCTTTCTTCCATGTCGAAAATCTGCTCGCTTTCCTGCCAAGAAAATAAACACCAATAAAAACATTGTTCACAAGGCTCACAGGGCATGCGGAAATGAACAGTGCAGTTTTGATCGGCTTTCCTTGATTATTTCAGGCCAAGCACGGGAGTGCTGAAATAGCACAGCTCACTTAAATACTTAAATATCCGTCAGTCTCCATTTATAGAAGCATCTCTGCAAGTGCTGCATGTTGTTATGTACTTAATGGGAGTTGAAGGGATGTTTATATCAAATGCAAGGATTTCAGTGAGTGGCGGTGCTGCCGAAGCACTTTCTTGACGAGGGTTAAGCTGGGTGGGTAGTTTGGCATTGCCTTCCCAAGAGTATTTTGGGGCAGGAATTTGGAATTTATTCATGGTGCCGGCGATAGCTAGAATAATCTTTGCAAAGAACACCGTGGGATCTTTAACGACCACCAACTAATGCCGGCAGATGGGATGCCCAGTTTAACGTCCGTCTGAGGGACGACACACATTGATGAATCACCCTGCATGTGAAACACCAGGAAGATAGTTTATAGCTCGATCGGGATTCAAGCTCAGGCGATACAGCTTAGAGGCGAGCGTGCATACCTCCAGGCTGTTACACTATACTGCATGAGTCATATATTATCGGGACATATATATAAATATATATATATATATATATATATATATATATACAAATACATATATATATATATATATATATACAAATACATATATATATATATATATATATATATATATATATATATATATATATATATATATATATATATATATATATATATATATATATAGAAATATACATATTACATATATATATACAAATACACATATTACATATATATATACAAATACATATATATATATATATATATATATATATATAGAAATATACATATTACATATATATATACAAATACATATATATATGTATATAAATACATATATATATATAAATACATATATATATATATACATATACAGAAATATACATATTACATATACATATACAGACTTGGCATTTAATATGGAATATTTTTTTTGGTGGGGGTGAACTTACTTTTCAAGATGTCTTAGAACCAAAAGTTCATTGGAATTATGTTGAAATTATTCCAGATTTTGTTGACGTGGCCTTTAAAAGAAACAAAAACCACATTTGACATTTCGAAACAAATAAATTGATCCTTGAAAGTGATGTAAACTGATATCGAACTCAATTCATGGACAGTACTGTGTTAAACTTCTGTACGTTTTCCAGAAGTATCTCTTTATTTTGCACATTAGCCAAATTTTTTTTTAACAAAAACAAAAGTTAAATTACGACTGGGATTACGGACAGTAAATTACAGTTCAGTACTTAGTGTAACCCCCACGAGCATTCAAGAGAGCACGTACACGTTGAGGCATGCTGTTCACGAGATTTGCCAAGGTTTGGACAGGAATCGCTTGTCATGCAGTGACAATAGCCTGCTGCAATTCACGCACAGAGGTCGGCTGCTGGTCCAAGTGGTCGATTTGACGCATTAATTCTGCCCACAAGTGCTCTATCGGATTCATATCCGGGGACATGGCAGGCCACTCCATATGCTCTACACCACGGTCAGCAAGAAAGTGTTGGATCATGCGAGCACGATGAGGCCGTGCATTGTCATCTTGGAAGACAAAGTTTCCTTGAAAGGCTGCACGAGCAAATGGAAGCAATGTTTCTTCCAGAATGGCCCTGTACTTGAACTGGTTCAGGTTTCCATTCAGAACAACCAGGTCAGTTTTGCCCCCTGCATGAAAAGCAGCCCAAACGGTCACCCCACCACCTCCAGCTTGGACTATTGGCACTATACAATCTTTGTTGTAGGCTTCATGCACTTGTCTGCGCACTCGGACGTGGCCATCTTGACGATAGACCAGAAATTTAGACTCGTCACTGAAAATCACGTGATTCCAGTGTCCTGGCTGCCATTGACGGTGCTCTCTGGCCCACTGCTATCGGTGCTGGCGGTGTTGTCTGGTCAGGCGTAGCTTTCTCAGGTGACGCCTGGCACGATAGCCTGCTTGAACCAGTCGTTGCTTGACTAGCCTTCTGGATACAGGCACATTTGTCAGTTGCTGCCACTCAGCCCTAAGCCGATTAGCTGACTTGGTACGGCCATTGCGGACTAACCGGTGCAGTTGGCGATCATCCCTCCTTGTGGTTCTGCGGGGACGTCCTGGCCTCGGTATTGGAGTAGGGACACCCCTCTGAGCATTTCGTTTCAGGATCTTTGACACCTGACCTTGAATGATGCCATACTGCTGAGCAATAGCACGCTGTTTCATGCCGTAATTTCGTAAAGCCACCACTCCATGACAAACAGCATTGTCGAGTTGACGGACCATCTCCAGAGGAAGCGGCAATAACTTTTGGAGACGTGCAGCAGTTGTTTTCCACTAATACAGAACGCAACAACCCTTGTATACCCGAATGTGAAGCCAATCATCAAATGCACCTGTCCGTACATTTTGCCACGCCACCTGTGATATAATCCTGTTGTTGACTTCTTGCTGCGACAGACAATCAGTGACATGGTTCTTTTAACAAATAAATCGCCAAAGTGTAAAAGAAACTCACCAGATTGATATACTGAGCTAAGAAAGTAAACCCAAGTCAAGAAAAAAAAATATTCCACATTAAATGCCAAGTCTGTATATACAAATACATATGTATATATACAGAAATATACATATTACATATAAATATATAGACAAATACATATACAGTGATCCCTCGTTTATCGCGGGGGTTACGTTCCACAACCCCCCGCGATAGACGAAAATCCACGAAGTAGCGACCATATTTTTATTTTATTATTTATATATTTTAAAGCTTTATGACCCTCCCCACACTCTTATTAACCTTTCCCACACTCTTATTAACCTTTCTCACACTCTTATTAACCTTTCCCATACTCTTATAAACACTTCCTATACTCTTAAACACTTTTTACACTCTTAAACATACGTAATTTTAACAACATATAAAATTCTAATGGGTACTCAGCATTGAAGATATTGTAGCAACCCATGGGTCCCCCAAGCAAGACCAGCATCAGAATCTCCTTGCTCCAGCCGGTGACGTCACCGGCGGGGATCCCCGGCAACAGAGTGGCTGGTCACGTGACCGCCAAAGCGTGCCGCGCGTGCGGGTATAATCAGCTACACCTGTTGATCACGTGACCACCGAAGCACGCCACGCTTGAGAGGCGTGGCTTTCGGTTTCGGTTTCTGATTGTGCTTTATAATGCAGCCCGATAAACGGGCTTTTCAGTGTTCCCGAGTTGGTTTTGAGAATAAATATCTTCTCGGACGAGTTTGTGTCTTGCCCGTCATTTCGTCCGTATCAAGCAAGAGCCCCGGCTCTTCAATACTACAACTTGCGTGATGAAGATGATGATGAATTAGCTGTGCAGTACTGATGACGATGAAGGTGATGACGATGATGAATGTACTGCACAGCCAGAAAGAGCATTACAGTTACCCATTACGTGGGTAACTAGCGCAAGTGGAAGCTGCCACATCTGCGTTTTCCATACGCACGACTCTTTGTCTCTTTGTCTACTCTTCTACTGTACACTATGTACAGTATTTTATTTCTTGTAATATGTTTTAATTTCTGTATTTTTCTTATTTTTTTACGTTTTTTAATTTTTTAGGCTAGAAAATGCTTATTTTACCACAAAAATATTTAAAATAATAGTATATAAAAATACATTTATACCGCAAAATCCCACGATATAGCGAAAAATCCGCGATATAATTTTACATATACTAGCGAGAAAAACCCGCGATGTACCGAAGCCGCGAAAAGTGAACCGCGATATAGCGAGGGATGACTGTATATATATATACAGAAATATACATATTACATACACATATATACAAAAATACATATATATACAGAAATATACATATTACATATACATATATACACAAATACATATATATATATATATATATATATATATATATATATATATATATATATATATATATATATATATATATACAAAAATATACATATTACATATAGATATATATATATATATATATATATATATATATATATATATACAGAAATATACATATTGCATATACATATATACACAAATACATATATATATATATATATACATATATATATATACAGAAATATACATATTGCATATACATATATACACAAATACATATATATATATATACAGAAATATACATATTGCATATACATATATACACAAATACATATATACAGTCAAGTGAAAAAGTAAGTACACCCCATGTAAAGTTTAGAGTTTTTCAACATATTTCAACATACAGCTATTTGATCTTCATTTCAACAATATTGATAGATAAAGGTGATATCATACAACAAATATCATGAAACATTTACATTTTGTAGTCCATTGTATAATTTAAATAAACATAAATGCAAATTTCACCTGTGGAAAAAGTAAGTACACCCGTACATTTATCACTACTTCAAATACCTAAAATTAGAATCAGGTGCACCAGCTCAGGTGCAAATGATTAGAGCACCGTCAGAGAGAATCTGGGAGGAACCTGTCTTATTTAAACCTCAGACATTTAGTTTGGTTTGCTCTTTGTTGTTGAAGTGTGTGGCGTCACCATGCCTAGATCAAAAGAGCTCTCTGAGGCCTTCAGAAAGAAGGTTATAGATGCCTATGAGTCTGGGAAGGGATTTAAAAAGATCTCCAAACAATTTTAAATCAATCATTCGACTGTCCGGAACATCATCTACAAGTGGAGAATATTCCAAACAACTGCCAACTTGTTTGGACCCGGCCACACCAGAAAGTTCAGCCCGAGAGCAGACCGCAAGATGCTGAAAGAAGTCTCTAAGAACCCCAGAATGTCATCATGGGACCTACAGGTAGCTCTTGCCACTGTTGATGTCAAGGTGCACGAGTCTACCATTAGAAAGAGGCTGCACAAATTTGATCTACGTGGGAGGTGTGCCAGGAGGAAACCTTTGCTGTCCAGAAAGAACATCAGGGCAAGACTAAAGTTTGCCAATGAATACCGAGGCAAAGACCAGCACTTCTGGAACAATGTGCTCTGGACAGATGAGTCAAAGGTAGAGCTATTTGGCCACAGTACCAGAAGACATGTTTGGCGAAAACCAAAGACAGCATTTGACCATAAGAACCTGATACCAACTGTAAAGCATGGTGGAGGAAATATTATGATTTTGGGCAGCTTTGCTGCATCAGGGCCTGGGCAGCTCACCATCAGAGAATCCACTATGAATTCTTCATTGTACCAGAGGGTGCTTGAGGATAATGTGAGGCCATCTGTCGGGAAGTTGAAGTTCAACCGAAGGTGGACCTTGCAACATGACAATGACCCTAAACATACCAGTAAATCCACCAAGGAATGGCTGAAAAGAAAGTAATGGAGGGTTCTGGAATGGCCAAGTCAAAGCCCGGATCTAAATCCCATCGAGATGTTGTGGGGGGATTTGAAACGAGCTGTGCATGCAAGAAACCCCTCAAACATCGCACACCTGAAAGAATTCTGCATGGAGGAGTGGGTAAAAGTTTCTCCCAGTCGATGTCAGAGACTGGTAGACAGTTATAAGAAACGCCGACTTGAGGTTGTTTCTGCCAAAGGGGGCAATACCACCTATTGGAGCCAAGGGTGTACTTACACTTTTTGCACATGCGAAATTTGCATTTATGTTCATATAAAATATACAATGGACTACAAAATGTAAATGTTTCATGATATTTGTTGTATTAGAACAGCTTTACCTATGAATATTGTTGAAATGAAGATCAAATAGCTGTATGTTGAAATATGTTGAAAAAGTCAAAACTTTACATGGGGTGGACTTACTTTTTCACGTGACAGTATAATTATATATATATATACACAGTGCGTATCAAAAAAAAAGGTAATCCAAATTCAAGGGGTTAACATGCAAAGGTTATTTATTTTGACAATTTACATGTGGTTTAGAATTAAGAGGAGATCCTCAGCTTTCCATTGATACCTTCCATGCATCATTGCTGTCACACATGACCGAGTACATGTTCATTGAAAATGACAAGTTCAAATCGCATTTTTACAAGTTTCGCTAATCGATGCGTCAGGATAATTGGTGTAAAATGAACGTCAGATGTGAACCTTTCTCAGGAATGATTGGCCTTTATGCACCCACACCTTCAACATGTCCACCTCCCCTTTCAACACAAAGCTCACAGTGGCGGAGCATGCCCTGAACTGCTTATCTCACCATAGCCGGGTCATTGCGCAAAGCATCCACTTCATGTCGAATACAGCCCTGCAATTCGTCAAGATCACGGGGAGGAGTTATGAACACCTTGTTCTTTAAATGTCCCCAAAGGAAATAATCACATGGTGTGAGTTCAGGTGATCTTGGCGGCCATTCCACTGCATGGTTGAGGGTGATGACTCGGTCTCCAAAGAGTTCCCTCAGTCGATCTCGGACAGCGATAAGACGATGTGCTGGGGTGCCGTCTTGGGCCCACCAGAGATATCTGAAGACACCATGAACCTGTCGCTCAAAGTTCTCCTCCAGCTGCGGTAAAACTTCATCATTGATCATCTGCAGATACCTGTTACCATTGACATTCCTTTGAAAGAAAATGGTCCGATCACCTGACCACTTCCACAAAGTCCCAACCAAACAGTCCACTTTTGTCGATTCATGTTGCTGTCAAAATTAAATTCCGGGGGTTGTCCTGTCAGTGCATATTCAAGAACATTATGGGTATTGACCCTGCCATCCATGGCGAAAGCAGCTTTGTCGCCGATAACAAGATACTGCAGGAATTTGACATCTGCTTCACAACGTGCTATCAAGCATCTGGCAAGCACCGGTCTCCTGGCAAAATCCCCTGGCATAAGTTGATGCCGGATGTGAATCCGATATGGATGTTGGTGGAGGTCCAGTCTTGTGATTCGGTTGAATGTTGCCAAAGGCAATCCCGTCCCATTTCGTCTTGCGCTGGTATCCCTAGGATGCTCCAAAACTTGCTGCCTTACTGCTGCAATGTTCATTTCCGATCGCCCAGTGCACCTCCTACCAGAATTCTCCTTGTTGCGGTTGAGGCTCGTGCCCTGCTCTTGGTATTTTCTAACATTCGCCCACATGGTTTTGGCTGCTGGAGGGTCCTGTTCTGGGAAACGTTCCCTGAACGCATCACGAGTTCGCTTGCAAACTTCCAGTTTGGTGAAAGGTTGTAACCATGAAGGTCCGCTTTTCAGTCGTAAGTTGAACCATCTTTTCAATGACTCAGACTGTCTCTAAACCCATACACTGTCGGCCCATCTTAAATACCCATCTTAAACAAAGAATGACGCAACGGACGATTACCAGACCAGCTTAACAATTTTACATAATCAACTGGGCAGTCGACAAGTAATGCGTCCATTTAAAACTGTCTTGCACCGATTCGCCAAACTTGTAAAAATGCGATTTGAACTTGTCATTTTCAATGAACATGTACTCGGTCATGTGTGACAGCAATGATGCATGAAAGGCATCAATGGAAAGCTGAGGATCTCCTCATAATTGGTAAACCACATGTAAATTGTCAAACAAAATAACCTTTGCATATTAACCTCTTGAATTCGGATTACCTTTTTTTTGATATGCACTGTATATATATATATATATATATACACATACAGTACATACATACATACACATTTTTCTTGTAAATGATAGCACACTGAGCAGTAAAATAATTAAAATTCTTTATTAATAGCCTGAAGTTTCAAGAACAAACTAGTTCTTCCTCAGAGGCGTTGAGTGTGGCGTTAACCATTAAGTTCCGTTGGGGATGGTTCACTTCCTGGATTGGTCCAAGTCCTTGCCAATCACAGGGCTTCCCTGCATTCGAATGACTGCCGTTTTTGACGTTGTAATTGATTGCACAGTGCTTTGTTTGTGGGATGTAAGTCGATGTGTCGGTTCACGGAGTTTTTAATCAAAGTACCAGGCCTCGATAATCTCGCGGTTCACTCTCAAAGATCCTGTCCTAAGGATTGTGGTCTGATTCCATGAGAATGTGTGTTGGTGTGTGTGTATTTTTTGTCACAACCAATGGCAACCTGTCTTGTTGTCTTACAGCACGTTGGTGTTAAGTTAGCCTTGTGGTTAAGCGTTTGGACGTTTGGCCCACATAATTGGCTTCTTCTGCTAGGTCATGAACAATCTTCACATTGTCCATCAACCTTCACATTGTCCAAAACTCCATCAATCGAGACATCGACTTACACCCCACAAACAAAGCACTATGCAATCAATTACTAAGTCAAAAACGGCAGAGTCATTTGAATGCAGGGAAGCCCTTTGATTGGCAAGGACTTGGACCAATCCATGACGTGAACTGTCCCCAACGGAACTTAATGGTTAACACAACACTCAATGCCTCTGAGGAAGAGAAGTAGTTTGTTCTTGAAACGTCAGGCTATTAATAAATAATTTTTAATTATTTTACTGCTCAGTGTGCTATCCTTTACAATACGAATCCTGAGCTGAAAATCTTTCGACATGTACGTGTGTGTGTGTGTGTATATATATATATATATATATATATATATATATATATATATATCCAAATATATCTTCAGTTCTCCAGCTTTCAATGAGCGCATGTAATGACGTCACTGCCATGTACATACGCTCTGCCTGTCAAGCTCTCAAGAGAACCCTCTGACAGAGCAGATTTTGATCTTAGTTCAGATACTGTCATAAGTGTATGTAAAACTCAGTTACCGACCTGGTTTCGCCCTTTTGGGGCTCATCAGGGCAACGCAGTGAGTCCTGCATACACTCATGACTCTGAAAACCTTTCGGTTATATACCAGTTACTATGCGATTTCATACCATCAGTGGTGAACCACCATTAAGGTATCCCATCCAGCTATGCTGTACCTTAATGGGAGCGATAAGTACCATCTGCCACATGGCACATTATCTCTGGTATCCACTCATTATATGGAATCGCCTGGATGCAGCCGGGAGCAACGAATCCAAATATATCTTCAGTTCTCCAGCTTTCAATGAGCGCACGTAATGTACATGGCAGTGACGTCATATATATATATATATATATATATATATATATATATATATCACACCTGACCGGAAAAAAAGAAAAGTACTTCAAGATTTTCTTTTTCTCTTACTTTCTTTCTGGTGTCATCCTCTTCCTCATTCCCATCTCCATCCTCTTCATCTTCATCTTCATCTCCCTCCATACTATCGTCTGTGCACTGGCCTTGTGATCGTTCTTCACTTCCATTCTCCAATAGGCTCGCAGATAAATCTGCCCAAGGCAAACACAGTAAGAGCAGGCCCCTAAATTAGATTGCACACTTTTGTCATATACAGCACATGTCTATCGCTAGTGTGGTGCTGTGCACACACGACTCGATTGCCAGAGAGGTAGGCCACAACGCGTGGATACAAACAAGAGTCTTTATTAAGAGCTCGCATATCAGCACTGGGCGGGCTCGAACCTAGAGCCGCATATATGTCCCGAGGCCACGCCTTGCCCACGGGCGTGGCCGATCGGCCGAAAGGCGGGGCATGCATTTCAGTTCCCCGCCTGGACGCTCGCGCCACCCACTGGTGCGCGGATTTATTGCCCACTGACAATGTGTCTGCCACACGTGCCCCCCCCCCCAGAATTCCCGCGCACCTGAAGGGTGAGCTTGCGGGGAAGCTGGATGACCCGGCCAAAACGCCCCCTGGCGATGCGTGGAGGGCTGGGGGGTAGCGGGACGGCGGGGCAGGGGGGTGCCGGGGGTCTGACCGCCGGGGGGTGGCCTCGATGCGGAGGCAGAGCTGCTTGCGGGGGGTGGTCCAGATCGAGGTGGGCCGGCTTGAGGCGGTCCACGGAGATACGATCCGGGGCACCGCCGATGTCCACGGTGAAATGTTTGTCCCCGGTCTCCAGCACGCCGAAAGGCCCGTCGTACGGGGGCCGCAGCGGTGCCTGGTGGGCGTCGTGTCGGATGAAAATGTACTCCGCCGTGTGAAGCTCCAAGGCGACGTTGGAGGGCGGGCAACCGTGGTGTGCCGTGGGCACCGGGGCGAACCTCCTGGCGGCCTCCTGCAGGGTGGAGCGTTGTTGCGCCGCGGACCAAGGAGCCGTGGAGTCGGGGATAAACTTGCCTGGCACCCGCAGCGGCTGTCCGAAGACCAGCTCCGCCGAGGACGCGCGCAGATCGTCCTTGGGCGCCGTCCTGAGGCCCAGCAGGACCCAGGGGAGCCTGTCGGCCCAGTTGCCGTCGTGGAGGCTGGCCCGGAGTGCGGCCTTCATGGAGCGATGAAAGCGCTCGCACAGGCCATTGGCCTGGGGGTGGTAGGCCGTGGTGCGGTGCAGTTTGTCGCCGAGCCCTTGCGCCACTGAGCTCCGAGGTGAACTGGGGGCCGCGATCGGACGAGATGTCCGAGGGGGCACCAAACCGGGCAACCCACGTGGCGAGGAAAGCGTGTGCGATGTCAGCCGCAGTCGTCGCCGCCATGGGCACGGCCTCCGGCCACCGGGTGGTGCAGTCCACCATGGTGAGGAGGTGGGTGAACCCCCGCGAGGGGGGCAGAGGTCCCACCAAGTCGACGTGGACGTGGTCGAACTGACGATCGGGCACCGTAAATGGGGCCAACGGGGCCCGGGTGTGGCGGTGGACCTTTGCGCGCTGGCACGCGAGGCACGTCCTGGCCCAGTCGCGGACGTCCTTCCTGAGGCCATGCCAGAAGAACTTCGCCGCGACGAGCTTCTGGGAGGCCTTCGTGCCCGGGTGTGACAGGCCGTGGATGGCGTCGAAAACCGGGCGCTGCCAGCCAGCGGGCACGATGGGGCGAGGTCGGCCGATGGAGACGTCACACAGGAGGGCCGCGCCCGCGACGTCGAATGGCACCTCAGTGATGCGGAGGCCCGTGACGGCGGTCCGCAAGGCCTGGATGCCTGGGTCGGCGGTCTGGTTCTCCGCCATCCGGACATAGTCGATCCCGAGGTGGACCGCGTGCGCGACGGACCGGGAAAGGCAATCCGCCACCGGGTTGTCTTTACCCGCGATGTGACGGATGTCCGTCGTGTACTCGGACACGGCAGAGAGGTGACGTTGCTGCCGGGCTGACCATGGCTCGGCGATCTTGGCCATCGCGAACACAAGGGGCTTGTGATCAACGAAAGCCGTGAACGGGCGGCCCTCAAGCAGATGGCGGAAGTGTCGGACCGCCAGGTGGAGCCCGAGCAGCTCGCGGTCGAAGGTGCTGTAGCGGCGTTCGTGCGGGCGAAGCTGCCGGCTAAAAAACGCCAGGGGCTGCCAAGCACCACGCACCCACTGCTCGTGAACCGCGCCCACCGCGTAGTCCGACTCGTCGGTGGTGAGGGCGATCGGTGCATCGGGTGCGCCAGCATGGTGGCGTTGGCCAGGGCCAGCTTTGCGCCCGCAAACGTCGCGGCCATTGGCTCCGACCAGGCGATGTCACCTTTGCCCGGCTTGCCCCGGAGGGCCTCGTGCAGGGGGCGGAGGAGCTGGGCGACGTGGGGCATGAAGCGGTGGTAAAAATTTACCATGCCCAGGAACTCCTGGAACCCCTTAATCGTGCGGGGGCGCGGGAAACCCCTGACCGCCTCCACCTTGACCGGTAAAGGGACGGCCCCGTGCCTGGTGATGCGGTGCCCCAAGAAGTCGATGGCGGCGATGCCGAAACGGCACTTTGCGGGGTTGATGAACAGGCCATGCTGGCCCAGGCATTCGAAAAGCATGCGGAGGTGGGGCAGGTGCTCCTCCCGGGACACGCTCGCGACTAGGACGTCGTCCAGGTCGACATAGATGAAAGGTAAGTCACGCAAGACGCTGTCCATGAGCCATTGGAATGCCTGGGCCGCATTCTTCAACCCGAAAGGCATCCGCAGGAACTCAAAGAGGCCGAAAGGGGTGATGGCGGCCGTCTTTGGGACATCGTCCGCTTGTACGGGGACCTGGTGGTAGCCCCGGATGAGGTCCACCTTGGAGAATACGGTCGTGTTTGCCAACCGGTCGGAAAAGTCCTGGATATGCGGGACAGGATAGCGGTCGGGGGTGGTGGCATCATTGAGCCATCGGTAGTGTTGGAGAATTTGTAGCTGAGAGACTCACAGGACTCCAATGACCGGACACAGGTTTACAAAAGGTCTGGTTTATTAACTGGTTATTCACTTCATTCCATTTACCAAATAATACCGCATAATATAATGCTCGTGAACCCCCCATCGGCACGTTCGGGGGTCAGCAACGGCTGAACCAATCGGGGTCACCAGTGTGGTGCTGTGCACACACGACTCGATTGCCAGAGAGGTAGGCCACAACGCGTGGATACAAACAAGAGTCTTTATTAAGAGCTCGCATATCAGCACTGGGCGGGCTCGAGCTTAGAGCCCGCATATATGTCCCGAGGCCACGCCTTGCCCCTGGGCGTGGCCGATCGGCCGAAAGGCGGGGCATGCATTTCAGTTCCCCGCCTGGACGCTCGCGCCACCCACTAGTGCGCGGAATTATTACCCCTTGTGCCCGCCACACTAGCATCATTTTCTGGGGGTGCAGGTGGCCTGCTGATGCAGGTTACAGCAGGAATTTGGAATTTGATCAGGGGGCTGACAATCGCTCGCCTACTCTTCGTGAAGGAATCTGAGGGATATTTAGCGTGCACCGATGAATGGAGGTCTAATATCCCTCCAAGGTATGGCACACATATTAATAAATCTCCCTGCATGCGAAACACCATGATGACAGTCTATAGCTGTGCCTAGATTTGAACACAGGCTGGACAAGTTAGAGGTGAGTGTGTGTACTTCTCGGGCATCTAGGCCATCCTGCCAGCCACTCGTAGATGAGAGATTGACGGTGCATTTTGAACGTTTCTACAACAGGAACATTTTCCTTATTTCACCTCCAAAGTGAAGAACCAAGTTTTTTGGAAATGCTGGAAACTGAGATGGACGACTGATGTAACTGAGCTTCATAAGGAGGGCACTGCGCTGTCCCTTGCATGGATGTTAAGTAGGGTGTCTGATTATGTAGCATTAGTTGATGAATGTTAAAGTTCCTGTGGTGTCTTACAAGTTACCGCCCAAGTAGGTCCAGTCTAATGTCATCTCTGGCCAGCGTTTTCATATAAATCTCGATTCCAAGCATAGAAAAGCCGACCCCGCAAGAAGGTGGGATTCATTGGGGGTAGTTAAAGTTAGTTTTATTATTAGGGCAAAAAATGTGTCTGCGGATGCGTTGGTTTGGCGCATGTATTGTTTTGGCGCATGTATTGTTTTGGCGGATGTGTTGGTTTGGCGGATGTGTTGGTTTCGTGGATGTGTTGGTTTGGCGGATGTGTTGGTTTGTCGCACGTGTTGGTTTGGCGGGTGTGTTAGTTGGGCAGGTGTGTTGGTTTGTCGCACGTGTTGGTTTGTCGCACGTGTTGGTTTGTCGCACGTGTTGGTTTGGTGCACGTATTGTTTTGGCAGATGTGTTGGTTTGGCGGGTGTGTTGGTTTTGCGGGTGTGTTGGTTTTGCGGATGTTGGTTTGGCGGATGTGTTGGTTTGGTGGGTGTGTTGGTTTGGCGGGTGTGTTGGTTTGGCGGGTGTGTTGGTTTGGCGGGTGTGTTGGTTTGGCGGGTGTGTTGGTTTGGCGGGTGTTTTGGTTTGGCGGGGGTGTTGGTTTGGCGGGGGTGTTGGTTTGGCGGGCGTGTTGGTTTGGCGGGCGTGTTGGTTTGGCGGGCGTGTTGGTTTGGCGGGCGTGTTGGTTTGGCGGGCGTGTTGGTTTGGCGGGCGTGTTGGTTTGGCGGATGTGTTGGTTTGGCGGGTGTGTTGGTTTGGCGGGTGTGTTGGTTTGGCGGGTGTGTTGGTTTGGCGGGTGTGTTGGTTTGGCGGGCGTGTTGGTTTGGCGGGTGTGTTGGTTTGGCAGATGTGTTGGTTTGGTGGATGTGTTGGTTTGCAAAGGTGGGCGGTCCGCTTCGAAAGTCCGCTTATCCGCTGCAGCGGACTAACGTTTTCGAAGCGGATAAGCGAATCGGAACAACCCCCGGAAACCGAAGCGGATAAGCGTAAGCGGACTACCGAAAAATTAAAGCGCATCGCGATTTGCCAAATCAGCTGTTAGCCTGAGCCGTTACTCTAGAATTGTGAATATTTATTTAAGTGAATAATAAGTGAAAACTGAATATTTTATTGGACGCTAGAGCGGCAATAACGTCAAGATGGAGAGATTTCTGACTCTCCAGCCCAGCGGCAGTGCCAGGGACAGGCACACGAGTGACGCAAACCAGCAGTCCCAGCACAGCGACATCCACAACCCGGCGGTCAACATGATGGGGGACGTGGAGGACAGTCAGGAGATCTGTGCCCTGACCCCTCAGCTCGTGCGCAGCGAGAGCAGGATGTCGCTGGACTCAATCGAGTCGGCTGAGATCAACGTGACAATGGACACAGACAATTCCAGCCTCAGCCAGAAGTGGAGGCACATCGCCCCCTTCTTCAAGGTCGTGGACAGCAAGGCCATGTGCACCAAGTGCTCAAAGACACTCAAAGCCCAGCCCGGATCAAGTTCAAACTTGAAGGTGCACTACCAGAGGTACCACGATGCCCAGCACAACGACCTCAAGGCGGCCCTCGACGGCGGCAGCAGACGCGTATTTTCAGATACAAATCTGAAATTATTTGACATTTGTTTTATAACTTTTCTTTTACTTCAGGTTCAGCCACCTCTTCGTGGACATGGACCTTTTGATGGCCACGGCGCTGCACCCCCAGCACAAGCTCACCACGGTCAGGGCCATCTGTAGGAGGCCGAACAACGACGCCATCTGCGACCTGGTGAGGGACAAGCTCATCAGGGACCTGCTCGCCCTCGTCCTGCCTGACGAGCACCTGGACCCTGCCCCCCAGCAGGGACCCCAGCCCGGCTCGAGCAGTACGGACTACCTGTTCACCATGGAGGAGGGACAGCAGGAGGAGAACCTCGAGGAGAAGATCAGGGAAGAGGTCAGCAACTGGTCGAGGAAGCCGCTGAGGGGGAACCCGGGGCTCTCGCCCAATCTCTTCCCGCTCGAGTTCCGTGATGCTTGGGTAACTCTATTTCTCAGGCATAACACGCCGCTCCCGAGCTCTGCCTCGGTCGAGCGCGTGTTCAGCTACGGGTCGGACATCCTCAGGCCTAAGAGGTCGGCCCTGGCTGCACCGAACTTCGAGGCCCTCGTCTTCATGAAGGGCAACCTCCAAATCCTCAAGAAGGCCCACGAGGTGGAGGAGGAAGACGAGGACTAGTCAACAGACTGCTAGTCTGTTGACTAGTAGACTCTCTTGTCAAAGAAAGGACGGGCAAATTGATTTTTCTTTAATGTAACTTGCATATATTAAAATTATATTAAAATTAACTGTAGAGTAGAGTAGAGTCGAGTGGAAAACTTTATTTCAATAAATTTTGAAACAAATTTATTTAAATAAAAATGTATATTTTTGATCTTAAAAGCTTTGTTTGTCTTTGTAGTAGTTAGAAATGGCTATTTAGGCTTAAAAAGCATTAAATTCCCTTTAGAAACGTCAAAAATCGCTTTAAAAACGTCGAAGCGCTTTTAAAAAATCGAATCGAAGCGGATAAGCGGATAACCGGTAAGCGGACTAAGATTTTCGGCCACTGAAGCGGATAAGCGGATAACCGGTAAGCGGACTAAGATTTTCGGCCGCTGAAGCGGATAAGCGAATCGGACTACACGGGCTGGCGGAGCGGATAAGCGGTAAGCGGACTTAAAATTTTCCGAATCGCGCCCACCTTTATTGGTTTGTCGCACGTGTTGGTTTGGCGGATGTATTGGTTTGGCAGATGTATTTGTTTGGCATATATTTTTCATATTTCTTATATTTTTCATATTTGTTTAACATTTGTTTAATATTTCATATTTTCATATGTTTGGCATGCATATATTTTTCAAATATATGTCTAAAATCTTGCTTGATCCTGGAAATAGTCATTAAATTTGCACCATGAATTATAGCAGTGGTCTACCTCTCTTTTCACTACCCCATTATTCCCACCTTTCTGTGGGGTCAGCCTGTGGAAGTATTTCCCCCATCTTTCATGATCCTGGCTATTTAGGCCCATTTGTTCAACTGAAGGTGATTGGGGAGGAATTTTAATTTACTCATAATAACCACAACTACCCTACTCTTTGCGAAGGACTCTGACTGATCTTTTGACAGTCACTATAACTAATGCTGGGAGATGACACCTAGCTACACGTCCGTGATAGGGAATTTTGTCATCCAATATATGCCAATGAAACACTAACCTAATGCTTTATAGTCGGGTCGGGAATTGAACCCTCACTCGGTAGCTCAAAGATAAGTGCATGACCACAGCACAATCCCGTTGGATGAATTTTGGCAGAGGTATTCCATTTTTACTTTTTAAAAAATATTTTAGGGAGCTTGGAGAGAAAGTCTTGATGGATGCCTTTGTCAAATTAGCCACTATTTCATTTTCAGAATGGCGGAGATTCAATCGCCCTCGCTCTCATATTGCTTTTGAAGTCAATTAGAATATTTTTCTTACTCATGTGATGAGGTGAATGACTTTCACCATTGTGGATAGTCATTATATTCACCTTAACTTAGACTTCTATATAAACACAGTAACTTGATTAATTTTTAGATTTTTACTTGCAAAATCGAAGATTTTACAAATATATTGGTTGCTCTTGTGAATTATTCTGTCCGTTTGTCTGTTTGTCACTCGCCCACAGGTCACAATTCTAAACCGATCGTCATGAAACTTTACGAAGTCACAACTGAGAAGCCGATTGATTTTGAGGTCAAAGGTCAAAGTTAATAAATTCTCATTTTTCATCTGATATTAAACAGCATTTACATAGTGAATGGCTGATTTGGGAAACCAACTATATTCGAGGTCAACAGGTCAAATTTCTAAAATTATCACTTTTCATCTGAAAAATCATCACCTTTAATCCTATTAACCTGAAAATGAAAGAGAAATTGCATGGCGCCTCACTGAATCGGGAAACCAACTATTTATAAGGTCAAAAGTTCAAAGGTCAACTCAAGGTCAAACTTCTAAAATCATCAATTTTCATCCGATTAACTTGAGAATTAAACATCAATCGCATAGTGTCTCACTGAATTGGGAACGCAACTACGTTTTAGATCAAAAGGTCAAAGGTCAACTCAAGGTCAAACTTCTAAAATCAATTTTTGTCTGAAAAATAATCAATTTTCATCCTATTAACCTGACAATTAAAGAAAATTGCATAGTGCATCACTGAATTGGGAAACCAACTATTTATGAGGTCAAAAGGTCAAAGGTCAACTCAGGGTCAAACTTCTAAAATCATCAATGTTCATGTGAAAAATAATCAATTTTCATTCGAATGAACTGAGCTTTGATTAAGGTCATCAATTTAAATCTTAATACAATGGATAATTTGATGTATCCATGGCAACTTGTTTTGGTGGGGGATGTGGGGGTGGTTTTTGCAAGTATCGTGTTCTGCACGACATCTTTCTTGTTTCAAATATTTTTGCTGATTACTTTTTTCATAATTGTAATGCCTTCTTTATAATAAAACTAGAACGGCACTCAGTAGAGAGCATACCTCCGCCTGGTGAACAGTTTACGTTTTGTATCCCATTGATAGGCCGGATCTGGATTTGGACCTGAACCAAAATCTAATCCGCTTGTTCTTGTCACCTAACCAATTCATCCACCAAGTTTATTCATGACACGTCCATAACGTTTTAAAATATCATGTTATATATCGCTTTTCACCCGATCTCCCAATGGTGAAGAATCACTTTAAAAATTAAATAATTCTTGTAGCCGAATCCATTTTCAGATCTTCACCAAAATCGAATGGAATCGTCCTTGTCACACACACCCAACCGTTCCACCAGGTTTCGTCCAAATCCGTCCATAACTTTTTGAGATATCCTGCTATGTATCGTTTTTGGCCCTATCTCCCAATGGTGAAGAATCACTTAAAAAATTAAATAATTCTCATAACTGAATCCATATTCAGATGTTCACCAAAAATAGAATCTATTTTGTCAGACACCCCAACCAGTCAACCAAGTTTCGTTCAAATCTGTTCACAACATTTTGAGATACCCTGCTATGTCTCGTTTTTGGCCCTATCTTCCAATGGTTAAGAATCACTTAAAAATTCTAGTAGCCGGATCCGAATCTTCACCAAAATCGAATCATTTCGTCCGTGTCACATACGCTACCTCTCTGCCAAATTCTCTGCCGTCTGCCTCTCTGCCGTCCGAATCCGTCCACAACCTTTTGAGATATCTTGTTCACAAACGGACAGACAAATGGACAGACAGGGGTGAAAACATAACCTCCATCCACCTTTGATGGCGGAGGTAAAAATGAGAGTATTGCAGTGGAAATTATAAAATTACCAAACAATTCATAAAACAACCCATTCATGCACACCTTCAGGGTAGGTAGTGGGACTGCTTCAGGGCTCTCATCCTGACTGCCATACTGAGATTGTTATCCATTTGACCGTTACAACTGGAGGCATGACCTAATTATGGATCCTGGTATAGCTGTTGAGTTAGCAAGCGTCAGGCGCAACGTTTCGACCACCGAGCGGTTTTCATCTCAAACTTTTTTTTATGATGTGATCCTTATTAATACGATTTTCTTATAACGTTCCCCCACCAAAACAAAAAAATACACATATTGTAGATGAGTCACCCATGTACACACCAGACGACACCAAAACCTTGCGTCACATTACACCAAAACCTCTCACCGTTTGCGGTGAGACTCCAGATGTACGCAGACTCCTCTGGAGTACGCAGACTCCACGATAACATGACACAGTCAGTCCAGGATAGCATGATAACATGGCAGTCCAGGATAACATGACAACTCAGTGGCCCAAACATCAGACCTGAAACTTACTGGCTGGACAGCAATACTAGTCGGTAGTGCATCAATTAATCTTTTTGGGGGATTTTCCCCAATTACAATTTTTGAGTATGACCTTTTGTAAATATGCATTCGACTTACCTCTTATATCTCTTTTAATGAGGGCCATTTTTCAAGCGAGCGAAGCAAATAAAATGTAGTTTAACTGTGTACTATTAGTTGTCACATGTGCTAATCCCTGGAAACATTTGGAAGTGCTTTCCGATACTCGAGTACCCAGGCACCATGCAAAATAACATACCTTTCTTGACATTTAGTGGCTTTTCCATTCTCTGCAGATTTTCAAGTAGTGAATCTATTTTAAATTTGATCTGTCTGAGCTCCCTCTTGATGGTGTGAAGGTCATGGCTTCCCACTGCAACAAAGCAATAAACCACAGACTCCATATTTGGTGAACCGGGCAGTCAATCACAAACCATATGCTGAACAAGGATCTAACAACACAAAAAACATTTGTAAACTTCACTACAACATAACCATCATTGTGAATTAGCATCCCATTTTTAATTCCTTCCAATAATAGCAAGAATTGTATAAGCCCAGCTGTTGCAAAAGGCAAACAGGTAGTAAATAAATCCAACTGCACATTCAAAAATGAAATCTAACCACTTCGTTTTGCTTGCTGGTGTCGACTTATGTGGTTAGTAAAATTTTAAACCACTGGAAGATGGTTACTCAGTTTAGTGTCCCATTAAACTTGTGGCGCAGAGAAAGATGCAGTGGCCGACCTGTGAAACACCAGTGTAACACTTTTTGACTCGTGGTGGTCCCTCTCGGCTCTCCCCCCGTTGGTATTTTTGTGCACATAAGATTGTTCACGGTTCTGTTTAAATATTATTTAAATATGTATAACCTTTCCCCTTCAGTGTTTTACTCAGTGGTATTTTACAACACGCTGTTTTTCTTCCTATTTAAAAGGCTTTTCTCAATTTCCTCTCCAACTCATTCCACCTCAAAAAAAAGAAATTCAATATCTTATACGTCTCCCTCACTACATGGTCTAAATTCACATTCATTCCATCCCTCCTCCATCATTCTGAACCGGATTGCTAACTTGAAAATCACAACAAACCCAATTTGTTTTCAATGTTCGTCTTTCATTAATCATCCACTTTCTAAACTCCCCTCTTGCCCCTCCCATCCAAATCCCTCCCCTTGCACCTACACTCCTAAACTCCCCCCTTGCCCCACCACTCTTAAACTCCCCCCCTACCCCTCCACTCCTGAACTCCCCCCTTGCCCTTCCACTCCTGAACTCCCCCCTTGCCCTTCCCCTCCTAAACTCCCCCCTCACTCCTCCCCTTCAAAACTCCCCCCCAACCCCTCCCATTCAAATCTCCCCCCATACCATTCCTCTCCAATTCTCCCTCCTCCCCCCTCCCCCTCAAAGCTGCCTCCTCCCCACTTCGTCTCCCTTCTATCTCATACCTCCACCCCCACCAACCTTCTTCTTTCCTCTGCCCCCCCTCAAACAACCCCTCTCTGTGCCTCATCCCTTCACCTTCAAACCTTTCATCCTCCTCATCCTTCCCTTTCTTGGAACTCTTCTGCAATCGCTGACACACTAACAACTGCTCTCCCTACCTCCCCCTCTCATCCTTCATCTTACCCTACTCCTCCCCTCCCCTGTCCTGTACCCGATGCTCCCCCTCTCTCTTCATTAACGGTATGGACCTCAAACATCCGGGGCCTTCGCTCAAACCTGACTGATCTCTCCATACAGGTTGCTTCTGACAATCCAGACTTGATCTGCTTAACAGAGACTTTCCTCCTTCAAGATGTCTCTGATTCCTTAATATCTCTTCCTGGTTACTCCCTCCTCCATGATAGACCTGAGCCTCGGCCTGGTGGTGGGGTGGCTATCTTTATCAAAAACTCTCTTCCTCACTCTCCTTGCACTGCCCTCTCTCCTCCTCACCCCCAGGAGTACCTCTGGCTACGGCTTCCTCTCCGCTCCCACCTTTTGTTCATATGTGTTCTGTACCGTCCCCCAAACAGTGATGACTCCATCTACATTTCACTGTCTGACAACATGGACCAACTTCTATCCACTCATCCCAACTCTCTCTTCCTCATATGTGGTGACTTCAATTGTCATCATGCCACCTGGTTGGGTGTGGGTTCCTCTCTCACCAGTCATGGCACCTCAGCAAAGGACTTCTGTGACTCACTGGGATTGACACAATCTGTCAATTTCCCGACCCGGATCTCAGCCAATGGAGTATCTTCTCTTCTAGACTTGGTTATGACTAACTTCCCTGCTAATGTCTGCTGCTCTTCTTCTGCTCCAATCGGTTCTTCTGATCATGTGCTTGTCAAAGTGGACATCTCTCTGGCCATTCTCAGAGAGCCTCCTCAGCGTCGACGAGTCAGGCATTTCACTCAGGCCGACTGGGACGGTCTTCAAGCAGCCATCAATTGTCTGGATTGGTCTCCCATCTCCACTGCCTCTGACATCAATTCTTCCTGGGAATTCTTCCAAAGCAAACTGATCTCTCTCATGCACAGATTTATCCCATCTCGCCTTCAGTTGTCTTACCCTTCCTCCCGTCCATGGTACACTGAATCTTGTGGAGAGGCAGTTGCCCTGAAACAACTTGCCTTTGCCTCTTGGAAGGCTAATCCAACTGAAGGAAATCTCAGTTCCTTCCACCAAGCTCGGAACAAGTGTGTGTCTACCCTCAGGAGTGCCAGGAAGCACTATCTCTCCTCACTCAAGAATGAACTCTCAAACCTGTCTCCTTCCTCCAAATCCTGGTGGCGTCTGGTCAAATCCGTTTCTGGTGTTTGTTCCCCCTCCATCCCCTCCCTTACCTCAAATGGCCACACAGTTGACATCGCACGTGACAAAGCCGAATGCCTCAACTCTGTGTTTGCCTCAAAATCCTTAGTCCAAAACCCATCTCTCTCTGTTCCCACCTTTCCCAGTCGAACCAAACTGCTCCTGGACTCTGTGACCTTCTCTCCTGACAAGGTGGAGGAGTTTTTGTCAAACCTCGACTCTGATTCTGCAACTGGACCAGATGGCATCAGCCCACGGGTCCTAAAATCCTGCTCTGCCGCTCTATCTCA